>NC_138994.1:5774096-6324518 GCF_964341445.2 Mesoplodon mirus
GTAGTGTCTCACTTGACTAAATTAAAGACAATAAGATCACATGGAGCTACACTCTTTAAACAGCAGTGGAACTCCTAAGAACTACCGGATTTAATGTGGACTTAAACGTGAGGAAAAGGACAGGATTGGAACCATCCTAGACTTTATACTACTGCTCCAGAAGTCTCCACCTAAAAATAAAGTGGCATTTTGGCTATAATAAATAAGGCAACATATAAGGTCCCTAGTTGACTGATCTAAAAATAAATCTTTAGCTTTCTTCTTCTCAAACTAAAGTCAAATCACCTGTCCAACATGCTAAGGCACTGGTCAGGTTCAATGCTGACAATCAGTAAAAGCACATATACAAGGGATATATATTTTCTTAGATTAGACATGGTTTAAAGACTGTACGACTAATAACAAAAAGGGCAAGAAGACAGAAAATATGATTTTAAATCTTCTTTAGGTAGTAACCCTGAATAGTTGTGGAACAATACTGAAGACCCCTAACCCCCAAGGAAACAACACCGCATTCTCACGTAGACTTCTTTAAATTAAGTGAGCATCTATGCATTTAATCTTCCCAGAGGCAACAAAATCAGATCTTTTGAGTTTAAAAGTGGAGAGGGAAGGAAAAACAAAAACTTTGTGTTTCCTCAACCAGATCGGTTCCTGGCTTAGCTATCTACGTGCAACTTACAAGAAAATGTGATGGGTCCTTCAGAAGGGCTCCTACAAGCATGTCATAGGGCTCTATGTGGTTTCTAACTCGTTAGTTTCAGGTTGTGGTGGCAACAGAGACACAAGGCTTTTTGTGAGACAAAGTCTTGTAAAGATTCTAGGCTTTGATGATGGAGGGTATGTAACCCCACTCTGAGAATGCCTCCTTTGAAATGAAGACAGTTTGGGTTTCAAGGAAAAACTTATTAGTTTCTTATCTGTGCTAAATTAACTACTGCTACCCACACCAGAAACTGTTTCATGTTGGAAACAAAACAAACTATTAAATTTCTAAGCCTTTCCTATACTTAATCACCAAATGTTAAATAACAGCAAAGGAATTAGCATGGGAAAGGAGAAAACGGGAGTAGTAGCGGCCGTAGTGATGGTAACAATAGTAACAGGAAGTCACAATAAACATGTAAGGAACTCTTTTTTTTTTTTTTTTTTTTTTTCTTTTGCGGTACGCGGGCCTCTCACTGCTGTGGCCTCTCCCGTGGCGGAGCACAGGCTCCGGACGCGCAGGCTCAGCGGCCATGGCTCACGGGCCCAGCCGCTCCGCGGCACGTGGGATCTTCCCGGACCGGGGCACGAACCCGTGTCCCCTGCATCGGCAGGCGGACTCTCAACCACTGCGCCACCAGGGAAGCCCAAGGAAGTCTTACTACGCCATGGACTGTTGCCTGCATGTTCTATGTGCCTTCATTTAATCCTCATGACAACGCTGTGAGGCCGTAGGATTGTTATCCCCAGTCTGTATAAGAGGAAGCAGGCTTAAGAGTCAGAAAATTTGCCCAAAGTCCTGTGGCAAGTAAGTGAAGGAGCTGGGATTAGCACCAGGCTGCCCATTTCCAGCACTCATACTCTCAACCCCCGTGCTTTATTTATTAAAAGCCTCACCTAACCAAATGAGTTTTTCCTGACCATGAGACCTGTGGTTTTAAGACTGCTTTATAATAAAAGCTACAAAGTAAATTAACAAAGTGCAACTCACACATACCAAAAATTATTTGACAATCCAAAAATGTTTTAAATGGGACACCCTTCCCTAAAGGTCAGAGAACATCAAGATGACAAACCTTCAAACACAACCAAAGGAAGCCATATTAGGGGTTTGGTGATTCACCTTCACTCTTCTCCATCCATCAGAAATCAGCTAAAAGCTTTAGATTATAAAAGGGAGTGGGAGGAGAAAAACGAGAATCATTCTGGGGGTGGGTGATTTTCCAGTGAGGCCCAAACCTAGATCCTGACCACTTGTGTTCAGAATTAACACTGTGACACTTCCTATGAGAAGGGAGTGGTTACGTTTGCTGTATTTGTTCCCAAATTCCTTACTGGGTTTCCATCAGATACATTATTATCTATCACCAATATTTATCAGAGATCATTCTAAACTCAGGTTTTCTGCTGGCAGAAAACATTTCTCATTAAAGGGACAATATCACTAATACAAATGTGAAAACAACTTGTGAACTATTCTAGTGGGTAAGATAGGATAGTAAAAGATACTGAAGTCAGTTATCTTGATAACTGTTCACATGATACCAATAACTAAACATCAAGTTACCTGATGCTGATGTGATTATGAAGTTAGAGAGAAGATGTAAATGATAAATTCCTGTGATAATTGACTAACACTAATATGACAAATGTAGAAATAACTACGTTACTGTGCACAGTGCCCATTAAATATTAGTTGACTGTTAGGAGATCATTGGGGTTTACCAAGCCATGCCACTGAGAGGTACTCTGATGGGGAAGACGACGTCTGAATTTAAGTGTTGTCCAATATGTCATGGGGAAATCTGAGGCAGGGACACCTAGCAATTCCGTGCTCCTATGAAAGGTGCCTCATACAATCTTTAAAACATTTAGCTAAAAAAATCCATCAACACAATACCTGTATCCTATGTCTTTTATCATCTTGATCATCCAATTTTTAAAAAGATGGAATTCTTTACCTCTCTAGAATTAGAATTTATCCTCCGTTCTGGGCGTAAGAACCAAAGCATTTCTGATTTAGCTGTTGCTCAACTACTAGACTGGAAGTTGTACCAGGGAAGGAACCACGTCTCATTCGTTTTGATTTCCTCAGCATAGGTACATGGTAGCTAGTCAATAACTGTGTGTTAAATATAATTTTGGTAGACCTCCATGTTACAAAAAGAACCTAAATTGGGGGAAATGAATGGTAGGACAGTTATTTCCTTCAAGATGTTATTTTTAACACTGCGGAGGTCATTAACTTGAATCTTATTACAGGAATAATGGTACTGAATCACACTTTATAGAAACTGTGACGGAGGTTTTGACTCATCATTGGTGCTAATCAAGGTAAATACAAACTGCAAGCTGTACCGCTCCATAAACATCGTGACAAGTTTGTAAAACAGAGCTGACACCTCCTTGCAGCAATTTCAAAGAGGAGAATTACATGACATGTGATGATGCTGATATGAGCTGAAATTCCAAAGAAAGCATCTTCTTTATGCAAACTAAACTGTTTCTTTCCCTTAATTATGTCTCAAGAAAGAAGTTGAGTATAAACGGGAAGCACAACGTATACCAACGATTCACTCCTCCGGTTACCATGCATACTACCAAATACAATCCAGAGTGATTTACTATTGTGCCAAAACAAGACGATGAGTTTCTACATCCAGAATGTTGATTAACGTTAGAAGGATGACTCAGGACTAATGGCATCGGTCTGATAGACATTGAACCTATGTTTTATCTCCTGAGAGTTCTTCAACTACAGGACCAAATGCCAACTCAGGAAGACATTTCAGCATATATAACCACCTTTGACTACAGACTATTTTTTAATTCAAGATGTATTTCCATGTAGCAAAGTAAATTTAGCAAATGAAAATATAGCCTTGAATTGCTATGGATGGCCCCTACCCCTGCCAAAAATGACAAGCTGCTCACTCGAAAGCTGTCACTAATTAGCAGCTGCTGCTGTAAAGAAAATCAAAGTAAGTGCCAATAAAAGCATATGGAACTGAAAGAGGACCCTATGGCAAGGAATGGGAAATGCAAGAATCTATCTGTGACTGGTAAGCTTTATAAATACCGGTGATCTAAATCTGGGAGAAGTGGGGCAAGGCAGTAATGGCAATCTATGTCCATTCATATTTAAGCAGGAAGGACTGGAAGATTCTCCTAATGTTCTGAAATTCAGAAATCCCAGGGTCCTGAGGTTACTTGAATTCCATCACAACCATTTCCACCTCTCCAACAGGAGCCAATCTTGGCTTTGGATAATTTTTCATTGTCAATACTTCTGTCTCAAAAGACAACCCTCAGAATGGGAGAAAATATTTGTAAACAAAGCAACGGACAAAAGATTAATCTCCAAAATATACAAGCAGCTCATGCAGCTCAATATCAAAAAAACAAACAACCCAATCCAAAAATGGGTAGAAGACCTAAATAGACATTTCTCCAAAAAAGATATACAGATTGCCAACAAACACATGAAAGGATGCTCAACACCACCAATCATTAGAGAAATGCGAATCAAAACTACAATGAGGTATCACCTCACACCAGTCAGAATGGCCATCATCAAAAAATCTATAAACAATAAATGCTGAAGAGGGTGTGGAGAAAAGGGAACCCTCTTGCACTGTTGGTGGGAATGTAAACTGATACAGCCACTATAGAGAACAGTATGGAGGTTCCTTAAAAAACTAAAAATAGAACTACCATATGACCCAGCAATCCCACTACTGGGCACATACCCTGAGAAAACCATGATTCAAAAAGAGTCATGTACCACGATATTCATTGCAGCACTATTTACAATAGCCAGGACGTGGAAGCAACCTAAGTGTCCACTGACAGATGAATGGATAAAGAAGATGTGGCACATATATACAATGGAATATTGCTCAGCCATAAAAGGAAACGAAATTGAGTTATTTGTAGTGAGGTGGATGGACCTAGACTCTGTCATACAGAATGAAGTAAGTCAGAAAGAGAAAGACAAATACCGTATGCTAATACATATATATGGAATCTAAAAAAAAAAAATGGTTCTGATGAACCTAGGGGCAGGACAGGAACAAAGACACAGACATAGAGAATGGACTTGAAGACACGGGGAGGGGGAAAGGTAAGCTGGGACGAAGTGAGAGAGTAACATTGACATAGATACACTACCAAATATAAAATAGATAGCTAGTGGGAAGCAGCTGCATACCACAGGGAGATCAGCTCGGTGCTTTGCGACCACCTAAAAGGGTGGGATAAGGAGGGTGGGAGGGAGACGCAAGAGGGAGGGGATATGGGGATATACGTGTGCATATAGCTGATTCATTCTGTTATACAGCAGAAACTAACACAACATTGTAAAGCAATTATACTCCAATAAAGATGTTTTAAAAATTTACAAAAAAAAAAAAACCCAAAAAACTTCTGTCTCTGGCATACTAACACCTGCATTTATAGACATCATAAAAACTGAATTTAAAAAGTACCTTTCGTGGGGCTTCCCTGGTGGCGCAGTGGTTGAGAGTCCGTCTGCCGATACAGGGGACACGGGTTCGTGCCCCAGTCCGGGAAGATCCCACATATACCGCGGAGCGGCTGGGCCCGTGAGCCATGGCCGCTGAGCCTGCGCGTCCGGAGCCTGTGCTCCGCAACGGGAGAGGCCACAACAGTGAGAGGCCCGCGTACCGCAAAAAAAAAAAAAAAAAAAAAAGTACCTTTCGTATTCTCATGGCTTTGGCTCAAAGTCTTATGATTCTGAATCTAATTGTTGACCCTCCATTTTACAGGTTGAGAAATGGAATCAGGGAAGGCAGAAATGATCTGCCCAGTGCAAATGAGCAGGGGATACCGTGGGAGAACCAACCCTATGTTCAATGTTTTGTTTGAGAGGCTCTAAAATAGTCCATGGATTACGATTCTGCTTGAAATTTCAACTGCACAAATTACTTTTTTGAGAGTCCCAGGAGGACTCTCAACCACTGCGCCACCAGGGAAGCCCTGCACAGGTTACTTTTTAAATCATCCTTCAAGGTGCTCCCTCTCTCTTCCTCTTTGCTTCTTTACCAATTAGATCTCCCAGCATATTTCTTTTTCCTCAACAAGTTAGTTTCCATCTTTTAATAAAGATTTAGTTCTCTTACTCTCTTTTTCCCCGTCCCACCAAGTAGACTGATAGAGAGCTACAACTATTTTACTTATATTTGGACCCTAGGTTCAGGTTGTCTCTGTAGCAACTACTCAGGAAAATGAGAATGAAAAAGAAAGAAAAAAAGAAAGGAAGAAGGAGATGGAAGGAGGGATGACAGACTAGAAGGGAAGGAAAGGGATGGAGAGAGGGAGGGAGGAAGATATAATGAGAATAGAAAAAGAGAGAAAAGAAATGAGTAGGAGCATGTAATTTCCTAATGAAGCTGCAATCAAAACCTTTCACGTAGCTATTGTCCTTGTGTAGAGTTTGTCTTCATGCCTGTATAAACAATTACAACAATGTACCAGTAATTTTCCAGTTCATAATCAGGCTATAAGAAGGAGAACAATTTGCTTTATGAAACATGGAGAAAGATTAATCTCTGATATTATTGTCAGTGCAGGTTTATCAGCAAGACTTGGAGGAGATAAGCCTACAGACATACAGATTAGGAATCACATTTTCAAAGCTTTAATAACCCCCTAGTGGAATGCAACAAGCTGCTGAATTAACTTGTCTTTGGACACTTACTGTGTATGAATCACTTGCTAGATGTAGGTACAAAAGGAAAAACTAAAAAAAATGGGGGAAAGAAAAATTGCCAAGTCTCCAAGCAAAGGGGTCATATTAAAAAAAAAAAAAAAAAAAGGGGCTTCCCTGGTGGCGCAGCAGTTGAGAGTCCGTCTGCTGCAGAGCAGCCAGCTGGGCCTGTGCGCCACAGCTACTGAGCCTGTGCTCCGGAGACGTGAGCCACAACTCCTGAAGCCTGGGCGCCTAGAGTTGCAACAGGAGAGGCCACTGCAATGAGAGGCCCGCGACCGCAACGAGGAGTGGTCCCCGCTCACCGTAACTAGAGAAAGCCCGAGCGCAGCAACAAAGACCCAACGCAGCCAAAGATAAATAAATAAAATAAATAATAATAAAATTTTTTAAAAAAAGAATAAGCCAGAAACAAAGGGCCAAATATTATATGATTCCACTTATATGAAGTACCTAGAGTAGTCAAACTTATAGAAAGAGAAAGTAGAATGGTGGTAACCAGAGTCTGGGGGAGAGTGGGGATGGGGAGTTATTGTTTAACAGGTACCATTTCGATGTGGGATGACATTAAGTAATGTCACTGAACTGTACACTTTAAAATGGTTAAAATGGTAACACAAACACAATTTTTTTAAATGGGGAAAAAAAGCCAGTTCCTGCCTAGTAAACTCAAATTTCTTCCATCCTTAACTTCGAAATCCAAAGGAAACAAAGAGAGTTGGTTTTCCCCTCTCTTTTCTTTCTTCCACAGTAAAAGGTAGACTTTCAGCCCTACTGAGGGTTGAAGTGGTCTCTGGAGACACCCTCTATGTTAAGATTAAAGGGGAACAGATGGAATTAAGGTATCTTCAACATCAACCAATCTTTATTATCAGAGATGAGGATCTTCTGCCATAAACAAAAGTAAGTGCATCGACCCACTCATAGAAACAATACGTATTTATTTAACAAATACTTGTTGAGGACCTGTTATATGCCAGGTTCTGTTCTAACTCCTGAGGATATAGCAGTGAACAAAACAGATATGCCTTTTATGGAACTTAGATGCTAGTACCTGATATGAAATACTTGAAAGTTTAAATAAATACAGACTATGCTATACTTTCTATTTTTGCTTTTAATTTTTTTTTTCCTGTTGGGGGAGAAGGACACCATACCTGACTAACATAGAATCTTACAAGTGAACAGCAAAGTCTGTGCATTCAAACCAATATTTGGAAAAAAGTTTTAAGAGCATCTCAACAAAATCAGACTAACAAGGGTGATGACTGGCTTTTGTGAAAGGCTTGGCAATGTGAAAGCAATTTCTGATAAAGCCAGGACATCTGTTCATCCCTGATGGAAGTTGATCATCTTTATGGAGCTATAGTACGTGCAAAACAATGCGGGTCTAATCAAGGATTCCACCGTTAAGGTCATTTCAGTGCGGTATTAGCCCAGCTTTTTCCCAGGAGACATAATTTTATATAGAGGATAACTTTCATGCTTGTCACAATCAAATCAAATCATTTCTCTCTCAGAGATGATTTGCAGATTCAATTTCCACAAGGTACTAAAAATATAGAGGATAGAGTTTAAAATTTATAATAGGACTCAGGTTTCTCCCCACCAATGCATAGCAGCACAAGGTGGCAGATGGCTTGCAAATGTTTAGTTTCTTCTTTTTCCAATGGAATAAAATATATGCCAAATTCTACTAAAATAAATACCATCACAGTGAAAACCTAGGTATAACAAAAATATTTTGAAATACTTGACTGTTACTCAACTCAACACAACAATCTTTTGTTTAATGTAATGAATATAATGAATTTTAAAACAAAAGAGTCAGATTTTCCCTTGGAGCACAACAGTTTTTATATACGCTCTTAAATTTTCACCTTTAAGGAAATATTTTAAATATTCTAAAATAGGCTGTCATATTATATTTGAGAAAAAAGGAACTTTTCCTTTATGGAAATAATTCTCAATTTTATTGAGGAGTAATTTACAATCAGTAAACTATACCAGGATGTGTTAAGTTACAATTAACCTACTTTGGACACCATATTAAAATAAAGGGGCTCCTAAAGGCTACCTGGGAGTAAAAGCTACTAAGTGCTTTATTTAACATTAAAAAGCCAACTGCATTTGGCTTAGATGTCTGCCAATATTCAAAGCAGCGCAGAAGTTCTATCCATTTCTTCAAAGGTTCCTTCTAGAACCAGGGATCTAAAAAGACATTTAAGATAAACTAAGTAGTTTATGGTGGTCTAATGGTTAAGACTCTGCGCTCCCAATGCAGGGGGCCCAGGTTCGATCCCTGGTCAGGGAACTAGATCCCACATGCTGCAACTAAAGGAGCCTGCATGCCGCAACTAAAAATATCATGCATGCAGCAACGAAGATCTTGTATGACGCAACTAAGACCCGGCACAGCCAAATAAATAAATTTTTTTAAAAAGATAAACTAAGTAGGAAGGCCTGACGATCAGAGGGTTGAGTTGGCCTTCTGAAGCTGTTGTTTCAGTCTTCCACATAAAGGTGGAGTTACCATCGCCCCACGATGATAACTAAATATTACTCCCCTCCATAAAGTATCTCCTAAGATTAAACTAACATTAGGGGGGAAATCTGTTTTGAAAGGAAACATTTCATCTGTAACTAGATCTCAAATTTCAAGCATCAACTTTATGTACAACATGAAAATGAATAGTAGCTAAGACCAAAAGACGAATATGATTCTTTTTCAGGCAAACTCAGTTTCAAAAACAACATACACCACCCCCCCAAAAAAAACCCAAAGTAACAAAAAACTCTGCCTAAAAGCGATTTTGATAGTTCAGTTATACCTAAAACACTATGGGTTGTTTTAGTTCCAGAGGTGTAAGCAAGGTCGTATAGGTGACAAGAGACAATTTAGGCTGACGCATCAAAGTTCAACACTCAGACGCCTGCACCTTCTGTAATAAAACAACAGGCAACTGCCAACCTCTTCCCAGCACCTTCTTCCTGGTCACCTTACAAATGGAATCATAATCCAAAATGCATTTGCATATTTGTTGTTTGGGACACACAACATTGTCCCACAGAAACAAAGTTATAAAGAGATGAAAAATTCCTACATCAGCCCCCAAATCCCAGTTGATCTACAATCCTACAAAACCTAATTACCCTTTATAATTTTGTTTCTGAAGGAAAAGAAGTTAGAATGTCTAGTCAGGGATACCATTAGTAACAAAGTAATCCCTCTAGTCCTGCCCATCCCAGCCCCTACAAAGCACTAACAACTCTTCTCCGTCCAACAAAAGAAAGGGCCTCCAAGGATGTGGATAATGCTTCAACCAGCCTCAGTGCAGCAGTTTCCAAAAAAAAGAGGCGTCTGTGTACATCTGTGTGCATTTTGGGATTGGGGTCTGGTGGGAAGCTTTAGGGGTATCATCTTCTTTCAGGTAAGGAAAAGCTTCTGATCTCTTGTAGAGCAGTTCCCAGAGGGCAAGAGATCCTACCTGTATTTGAGCTATATGTAAACTAGATGTTAAAAGCAGGAGACAGCCTGTATTTTATTTTACTTCTTTAGAAGCCCTGTAACTGCACTGTCCAATAGGATAGCTATAAGCCACATGTGCTATTACTGGGCACTTGAAATGTGGCTAGTGTGACTAAATTTTTATTTCATTTTAATCAACTTAAATGTAAACTTAAAATTGATGCTCAATTTGGTTATTGAAAAACTTTCAAGTACGTTTGGAACAACCTGGGTATGTGAATCTACTTTATCAACTAAAAGTATTATGAAAACTGAACACTTCATGTATTTCTGGTAAAAATTTTGCATCTAAATTGATATGCTGTGTGTGTAAAACACACACCAGATTTTGAAGACTCAGTAGCAAAAAAGGAATGTAAAATATTTCCTAAGTTTATATATTGATTACATGTTGAAATGGTAATATTTTGGATATACTGGGTTAAAGAAAATATATTATTAAAATTGATTTCACCTGTTTCTTTTTACTTTTTTTAAAGGTTACTTCTAGAAAATTACATTTATATTTATACTGGACAAGCTGCTTGTCTATAACATAAATATTTCACATATTCCTATATAACTCTTATAGTCTTCTAGTTCATATGTGTCTTATCTGTAACAATTATAACTTTCCTTCTATGCTTTGCTTAGAAGAAAAAATATTGAAAGCAATTCTAAGCTTTTAAATTAAAAAACTTAAAATATATAGTTTTACTACACTTACTGAAATGTCAGAATGAAATTACACTATTTGAGATGAAAGTGTATATCTTATTGTTTTTAAAAATTACTATTCTGTTACATAATCTCTATAGAAAGCTATGTTTAAGAAGACTAAATCTAGTGATTCTTTTTTTTTTTTGCGGTACGCGGGCCTCTCACTGTTGTGGCCTCTCCCGTTGCGGAGCGCAGGCTCCGGACGCGCAGGCTCAGCGGCCGTGGCTCACGGGCCCAGCCGCTCCGCGGCATATGGGATCTTCCCGGACCGGGGCACGAACCCGTGTCCCCTGCACCGGCAGGCAGACTCTCAACCACTGCGCCACCAGGGAAGCCCTCTAGTGATTCTTTAATGTAACTACCGGTGATTATCCACCATCTGTTCAAAGAATGTGAAATTCATTTTGAGTCATATTAAGATCCTATCCCAGTGCGTATTTCAAAGGAAGTCCATGTGAATTCTCACCTCTCTGATTTATTCTCTGAAAAAATTTTAGTGATCCAAATAAACAACGTGGTATATTCAGAGCCATGCTGATCTATGGAAAAGGACAGACAAGAAGCAGATCTGAACATATATGAGGACTTAGAATACATTAAGATGGACTTTCCTATCAATGGGGAAAAGAGGGAGCTGGTGGGAAGTGGTGGATTTGTTGGGGATAACTGGCGAGCCACTTGAAATTGATTTAGGTTGAAACTGTTAATACCTGTGAAACAGTTAGCTCAGTGCTGGCACACAGTGAGTGATCAATAAATAATATTGTTATTTTCAGGAAAACTAATAAAGCTACATTCCCACCTCACTTCTTACACAGTAACAGATGCTAGATGGATTGAGAGACAATGAAAAAAAAATTAGAACCATAAAACATTCTCAAAGAAAATGCAAATGAAAATTTTATAATCTTTGGTGGGTATGATTTTTGTAAGTATGTCTTAATAGCCAGATCAGAGAAAAAAAGATTATTAAATTAGATTACATAAGAATTTAACATTTTTGTACTGCAAAAAAATAGTATACTAAGTTGCAAGTCAAAAAAAGAAAAAAAATGGAGAAAATTACTTGTAATATGTAAGACAGAAAGATCTCTGAGGAAAACTCAAGCATATGTAATAAAAAAAACAGGCCAATTATATAAAGAGGCAAATCACAAAGAGGAAACAAAATGGCCAGCAAACTTGTGAAGCACTGCTAGAAATCAAAGAAACACAAACAAATATGAGAGACTAGCAAAGATAGAAAGGTTGTCAACACTTAGTAATGGCAGATGTGGGAAAATGGCCATTCCCTTCATGCACTAGTTATTGGTGGGCATGTAGACTGGGATAGTCTTTTTGGAGGGCAGTTTGGCACTATCTATGGAAATGACTCAGCAACTCCACTTCTACAACTTAATATTAAGGAGATGGTCTGGTAAATGTGAAAAAAATCCACTCAGCCTAAGGATCTGTACTACCGTGCTATTTACAGAAGTGAAAAGCTGGAAACAATTATCAATTATTAATGGATTAACTAAACTACAGTAGGGTTATACAATGGAATACACACCTTAAGAATGTTGAAGTAAATTGGTATTTATTAGTTCCCTGGGGAAACAAGCCCCTTCTGAGTCCCCAGATAACAAAATAAGAGGTTTGTTTTAACAGTACATTTGGATTATTTGTTATATCTTCTCCATACTCCCTCATCTCCATTATCTGTGTTAACAGAGAGATGGTTGTTCACAGTAGAGGTCTGTAACCTGAGTCCACGAACCTCTTGAAATGTATGCAGATTTTTATGTGTATGCATATTTTACTGGGAAGAGAGTCAATGGTTTAATTAGTGCCTCAAAAGGTCTCTTAGTCCACAAATGGTTAAGAACCACTGGTGTATATAATTTAATGGGTCAAGTTGTTGTCTAACTGCCTTAAAAAGCGCATTAGCTCACTAGTCAGTAAATATTTACTTAGTATTTACTAAGTCTTACCTTGACTGGTAGCCCAATTACCGTAAAATTTTGGAATAAATTTCTTTACTCACTTTGGAAGTATTTTTAAACAACACACACACACACACACACACACACACACACACACACAGGCTCAAAATCCCCAAAAGCCCTCTAGCAGCTAAGAAACAAAAAGCTTCAAACGAAATTATAATGTTAACTTTTAAGAGAAGTAATCATTTTTTACAGTCATTTGAATCTTACATACATTTGAGCTCCTTTACTGAGATAATTTTAAGATTTATGGACTTAGAAAAAGACTTACCTTTGTGAGGACAGCAAAGTTCTCAAAATCAAATAAAGGCTAGATAGAACACTATCAAGTAACTAGTTCTAAATGAAGAAAGCCATAAATCATTTCACATATTAATTTTAAAATATTCTATAATTTACTGATGCCATATTGTGAAATATGTAATGCTAAATTTGAGGTCCCAGTTTATATAATTTCTAAACTATCTCATGGTTTGGTGAAGATGATTCAGATACATAAGGGAAGAAGGGGATTATTCTAACTGGTCACAATAATATCACAGTGATAAAATAGATTACAGGGAAAATCAGCAACTATAAATGAACTGAAACCAAAAGAAAACATAATTTTGGATTAAATGAGATTATGACATTTTCAGGAGGCAGAGGAGGTAAGAAGTGATAAACAAAAAAGAATAATAAAATCAACAGGATTTATTTATGAAGGCATATTGGGCAATATACGTTTATAGTTTTATCTTTAATACACAAAAATAATTATCTTCAAAAAATAATCATCATCAGACTTCCTTGGTGGTCCAATGGTTAAGACTCTGAGCTTCCACTGCAGGGGGCATGGGTTCAATCCCTGGTCAGGGAACTGAGATTCCACATGCCACTCGGCCAAAAAGATAAAATAAAAACTTCTATTTAAAAAATAAATAAATAAAATAATAATAATTATTATTATTATCTTCATGAATTGGAATTAACTACTTATGGATTTAGGATTAAAAAACACCAAAAGGTACTATACGATCTCTCTTATGTCTCAGTATTCCCAAAACTGACTTAAAATAAAATTCTGTTATAGGAAATTCCATTACAATAAATTACAAGGCACAATCTAAGTTAAGGTAGACTTTTGCTGAGTTGAGTTTTACATAAAATATGTAGGTGTTCTGCTGGGCTCAAAAATACATATTTTTTTAAGATTGTAATTTTATTTGTTGCAAAGTAATAAGACCTACAGAGCTATGTACCACAATTCTCCTAAAACATCAACTTGTAATTTATTTTCATTTTTCTTCCTTAAACTCCTTAAAATGTTAAAGTGCTTTTAAAACTAGATTTAGTTACGAAGAAACTATTTAATTTGAATTTAATTAAGGCAAAACACAGTCTCTTGTATTAGCAATGACACATACCCAAAAGAAAGTGTCTTTCACCAGAGATTTACTTTACCAGATATTCCCAAATGAATGTCATAATAAACAGAGAAGTCATTAAGCATGACTAATGGAATTACAAGAAAAAGAAATCTATAAACCTAGCAACCTTTGTAGGTATCATCATGAGCGAGAAAGCAGTATAAAAGCAAATGTGGAGGGACTTCCCTGGTGGCTCAGTGGTTAAGAATCCACTTGCCAATGCAGGGGATACGGGTTTGATCCCTGGTCTGGGAAGATCGCACGTGCCGCAGAACAGCTAAGCCCATGCGCCACAACTGCTGAGTCTGCATGCCACAACTATTGAAGCCTGCGTGCCTAGAGCCCATGCTATGCAACAGGAGAAGCCATCGCAATGAGAAGCCTGCGTACCACAATGAAGAGTAGCCCCAGCTCGCGGAAACTAGAGAAAGCCCACATGAAGCAACGAAGGCCCAACGCAGCCAAAAATAAATAAATAAATAAATAAATAAAGCAAATGCAGAAAATATATTGAAATAATAACAATGTTCAGGGTTGCAAGAAGTTAAATGAGACCATTTTTTTTTCATAAGTTGAAAAAAACAAACACCTTCAATATGAAATGAATGGTAACCTAGCAGAGCACATACACAAGTAAAATAATATAATTTCTTTATTATATTTATAAACAGTATAATTCTCCATCAGCTTATATATAAAAATATGAAACATTCCACCAAATATAGGAAATAACTCAATCTTCAAGTTATTTTAACTCTGAAAACATTAAATACAACTTAAATGATTTTAATACCATTCATCAAAAAAAGATATCATATAATCATACCAAAAAAGTATATCATGCCAAATATTTAACATAAACATCACAAACTACTTGTTTTTCTGCTCCTAAAAAGGAAACACTAACTGAAAACAAAAACAGGTTTCTCATTCTGAGATAAATCAATATACAAAAGCCATTTAAAAAATAACTTTTCCCCCAGCTTTACTGAGATATAGTTGACATATAACATTGTATAAGTTTAAGATGCAGATGTAATGATTTGATATAAGTATATATTGTGAAATGATTACCTCAGTAAGGTTAGTTAACACATCCATCAACTCACACAGTTACAATTGGCGTTTGGTGAGAACTTTTAAGATCTACTCTCTTAGCAACTTAAAATATACAATATATCAATAGTATTGTTAACTATAGTCACCATGTTGTAAATTACATCCCCGAACTTATTCATCTTAATAACTGGAAATCTGTACCATTTAACCACCCTCATCCATTTCCCCACTGTCCTCCCCTGGAAACCACCAATCTGCTCAGTTTCTAGGAGTTGGGTTTTTTTAGATTCCACATGTGAGTGAGGTCATACAGTATTATTGTCTTTTTCTGTCTGACTTATTTCACTTAGCATAAGGCCCTCAAGGTTCATCCACGTTGTCACAATGGATTTCCTTCTTTTTATGGCTGAATAATATTCCATGTGATCTCTCTCACATTTTCTTTACCCATTCATTAAAAATAACTTTTTTCTTGATTACAAAAGTATTTCCTATTCATTATTACCTATTTATTATAGGAAAATGGGAAGATACTAGAAAGTGCACACATACATACATACATACAGAATCCCACAACCCAGAAGTCTTTTTTTAATGCCTATTCTTAATGCCTATATGTACATATATATTTCTTTTATGAGTTACTTCATAAAAGCTACTGCTTTTATATTTGTCCTGTTCAAATTTACCAATATAATTGGAATTGGAATGTAATGTTCAGTCCTGTCCCAACTAGACCTCTCACACTTGGATAATAAAAATTCAGGGCCCCCCTGGTGGCGCAGTGGTTGAGAGTCCGCCTGCCGATGCAGGGGATGCGGGTTCGTGCCCCGGTCTGGGAGGATCCCATATGCCGCGGAGCGGCTGGGCCCGTGAGCCATGGCCGCTGGGCCTGCGCATCCGGAGCCTGTGCTCCGCAACGGGAGAGGCCACAACAGTGAGAGGCCCGCATACCGCAAAAAAAGAAAAAAAAAAAAAAAAAAAAAAAAAAATTCAAAACCATAAATTTTTATGTCACTTTTCTGGAACAAAATTTCAAATGTGCGCTTAAGGTAATAAGTTATCCTAAGGACCCATTCCTTTAAAATTATGTGTTTTGCTCTGGTATTGCAAAAGAAACGGATGATGCTTCATGACCAACTCAGCATGTTCACTGCAGCCATGTCATTCAGGAAGCCAAATATTTTCTATTTTGTTTTGATACCTTCAATGGTTAAGGAGTAAGGCCAATCTCTATACACATTACAATGCATTTAGTATTTTTACTTGGTATTTAAATTCACTGCAAGATAAACTCATCTTTAAAATATGCCCACATTCAGGGTTTCCATATATTGTTACACAATTGAAAAATTAACAACAAAAGAACAGGGAATATTTGCACTGCATCCCTATGTATTAGACCTTCCATACCTTTTGGAATAAGACTCTACAAAGTCCATTTCTCACTATCATTCTTTCTTACTTTCTACCAGAAACAAACCACAAATCCTAAAAACATAAATCCATAGGCTGAAGTGACTGTTTCATTTTGTAAAGAGCTATATATTTCTGTAGATACACAGTTTGCTACTTTTTTCAAGCCTAAAAGAGGACCAAAAGGTTTTTAGAAACATGAAACAAGAGGAAAAATAGAATTAGCATTATTTCTGAGAGAATATTTTACCTAGTTTAAACCATGAATGAATATATTGTAGAATGCTATATTACAAAGCTGATAAATCCCAAGTTTTAATACTTTAACAGATTAACTGCTGAACAGTTTTTCTTTCTTTCTTTCTTCTTTCTTTCTCTACAATGATATTTTAAAATATAGTATATTTAAAACATTTCCCCAGGTTTGGATTTTTAAAAATCCCACTCTTTACAAAAACATAGCGATTTGTTACCAGCTATAGGCTCTGAATTTTAGACAATATAAAATATTTTTTCACAAACTTTCTCATTGACTCTCACCTAAAGGCTGGAAACTCCCACTGAAGGCTTTTTAAACTCATCAGACATATATTAAAAAACAAAAAAAACACCTTTAATTGTAGGATCTCAGTGACACAAACATAAGGAAATTCTGAGTTATAGATACTTCACATTAAGCTTTTTCCACTGACATTGTAACTTTTGTCAACATTCAAAGAAAATTCAACTCTGGTCAAAGGTGACAGTTTGACAACCCTGGAAGCTAACATCCTCTGTTTATTTGAGCAAGTTCGTACTCTCTGCTCAGGAAATTGAAGGTTTTTCATCCCTGACTTGATCTCTCAAATTCAAATCACTGCACTTTAGGGTTGTGAATTCTGTCTCTAAGACTTAACGTCACAATCCACCTCTAAGAAAAGTGCTGATAGAAAACAAGCATCAGATACGGAAAGGAATACATTTCTGAGACGAGTTTCTAATGGTCTTTCCACGTCTCTAAACACACAATAAATTCAGTTGCCTTAAAAATTATCCCCCCAAATTAAAATTCTTAAGTCCTTCTAGCTCAAAAATCACAATTACTAGCTTTAAAACAAGAACAGGACCATAAACCCCTTCAAAATAAAGTTGTAAATAAAATGTGCTGGATACTTGCATTCTCAGTCAACAAACATGCACCTCTCACACCACACTGGCAAAGAAGACCCTTTTGTTTATAAATAGAAGCCAAAGAGACAGCTTATAGCCCTTCTCCTGTGATGTACATGGTAACACTAGTAGGACAAAGGACAACTTATAGTTAAAATTAAAACTTTCTCAGGACTTCCCGAGTGGTGCAGTGGTTAAGAATCCACCTGCCAATGCAGGGGACACGGGTTCCAGCCCTGGTCCGGGAAGATCCCACGTGCCACGGAGCGACTAAGCCCATGTGCCACAACTACTGAGCCTGAGCTCTAGAGCCCGCGAGCCACAACTACTGAGCCTGCGAGTCACAACTACTGAAGCCCGCGCACCTAGAGCCCGTGCTCCGCAACAAGAGAAGCCACCACAATGAGAAGCCCACACACCGCAACAAAGAGTAGCTCTCACTTGTCGCAACTAGAGAAAGCCCGTGCGCAGCAACGAAGAACCAACACAGCCAAAAATAATAAAATAATTTAAAAAATAAAATTAAAAAAATTTTTTTAAATTAAGACTTTCTCTGTTTTAATATAATTTCCATCAGGAATATATAAGTTGGAAAAACACCTATCATCACCTTCATAAACTTCAAAAAAATTCCAAATATACATTTAAAATTTTCTATTAAAAAAACGCAAGAGTGCATTTTGGAACACAAATAAAGAACTATAAGCCTTAAAGAAATCAAATGTCTCACTGCAAAGTTGCAGCTGCCTGCTCTCCTTCGCAGTGCAGTGGGTAGCAATACAGCCTCTGGAATCAGCTCGGCCTGGGTCTGGATCCAGCCCTGCCATTAGCAGCAATGTGACCTTGGACAAATTACTTAAACTTCTCTGTGGCCACTTCTTCATCTTTCAACTGAGGATAATACCCACCCCTCTGAGGATCATGAGTTAAAACATGGCAAGAGCTTATAACAGTGTCTGCTTGGCACACTGTAAGTGAATGATGTTAGGTATTATTTTTACTCTCTTTCTACTTTTAGGTTTGGGGCATAATTTGAAGTATTTTAAAATTAATTTTCTGATCACTTTTTGAAAGATGGCATAATAATTATTATATAAATAATTAGTACACCTTCCCAGATGAGCTTACGGTAAGTAGAGCTATAGCCCAGGGTGATAAATAGTTTTTTATACAAATCATGGATGTGACTGTTACTGGTAGCTTTGGCTTGATTTCCCATATGCAAAAAAAATCCCCTACTAGGAAAAACAAGTAGTATTAGAGAAAACTTGAGTTTGTCCTGTTATCATTGCAGGGTAAAGCCAAAGTCACTTTTACTAGCCTGATGGGCACTGAAAATATTAGTCACCAAATTAATCCCAACAAATAACAATAATTGATTGGCTCACTGATGTATTTCCCCTTGTCTTCCCCACTCTTTCTCTAACTAGTCAGAAAGGGAAGTTTTCATATCTTCTGAGAATCTCATTACTGCTCTCAAACCATACTCTATATCTTAGTATAATTAAAAAAATGAGTCAGCATAAGCACCTCAAAAAACTAGCAGTGAACAGAATATGGAGATATTTCTCTTCATAACAGAAATCTGGAAACGAATTTTTTAAAGAGTTAATCAGAGTGCCAAAGGCAATGGAGGAACAAATGGAGAATGACTGTTAGATTTTGCAAGCTAGCTTCCAAAAGATAAATGTTCTTTATCAATCAATATATGTATTTTTCATCTTAAGAGTACTACAATACATGAGAAATGGAGGTAATTATTATAAATAAACTCAATGAAGAAAATATCCAGTATATGACAAATTATAACTTCTCCTTTCTTGACTGTGGGGTGGGGGGTGGAATGGGAGGTCAAGATACTCTACATATTAACCTCATTTGCAAACTGCATTACTATGCAACATGCTAATGCAGTATTGCCTTTAGTGATGTGATCCAAAAGAAAATTTAGAAGACAGAAACTGCCCCTACACTGCAAACATGTTTGAATGCCAATTTAATTAGGAGTCTATTTAGTCATTACACTTCTTAGAATAAAGTTAGCTGAAGGCTAGGAAAAGGCCACTTGCTTCAATCACTGAAACAATACTATACATACTCCTTTCAAGGATATTCTTCTCCGCAAGGCTCCAAATAACTCATACTCCAACATTTGTATTAAAAGGGACCTACCACGTAAAAATTATCCAGGAGGGTCAAGGAAGAGTTTTATGGCTGAGGGAGATTCCTCCAAAGTTCTACTACCACCATACCCTGAATTTCTCCTTGTGCTTATTTAACTCCTCCATGATATTCTGCGTGCCTTTTAGGTGAGGTCAGAAAAACGGCTATAGTCACTGCTAAATAGATGCTATATCTTATAAACCTATGGCAACCCCTCTTGAAAGCACTGACATTCAAAGCTACACGTAACACGTTTTCACCCTACCTTAGTGCTATGCATTTTTAAAGAATTATTATTTATTTATTTTTATTATTTATTTTATTTATTTATTTTTGGTTGTGTTAGGTCTTCGTTGCTGTGTGTGGACTTTCTCTAGCTGCGGCGAGCAGAGGCTACTCTTCGTTGCAGTGCGTGGGCTTCTCATTGCCGTGGCTTCTCTTGTTGCGGAACACGGGCTCTAGGCGCACAGGCTTCAGTCGTTGTGGCATGAGGGCTCTAGAGTGCAGGCTCAGTAGTCGTGGTGCATGAGCTTAGTTGCTCCACAGCATGTGGGATCTTCCCAGACCAGGGCTCGAAACCGTGTCCCCTGCATTTGCAGGCGGATTCTTAACCACTGCACCACCAGGGAAGTCCCAGTGCTATGCATTTTCGAGGTACCTGGGAGGAAAGGAGAAAGCAGCAGCCCCATTTTTCTGTTAACTGCACCTTTGTTGTGGTAGTTGTTAAGATTCCTTCCAAGGCAGCTAAACCTTGAAGGGAGCTGGGAAAATTTGGGATGTCTTGCCTTTCCAATTGGGTACTCGGTAGAGCTGTCATGAAGCAGTGCAGTGGGTCAAAGACAAATCACATGGCATCTGATGCTCGTCTTTATATGTTTAAGATAAAAATGTGACACCACAAGAAGGTTAACACGTGGACCTAATTTTGAAAATACAAACAGGAAGCACCCCCACCCCAATATTACCATTTAAAAAAAAAGGAAACCAAACTTCAAAGATACCTTGCAAGGAAGTCACGGGTGTGACCAAACTAACAAAAGTAATAAAACGTCATCTAAAACCCTGAAACCACCAAAAGTGAGGGTCTCGTTCAACTAAAAGTTGAACACGTGTAAATTACTCCTCTCTTTGATTAGTAAAAATAGAACAGATTTAGATATGTAAAGTCCTCTCCAAACTGGCTTAGGTTTTTTAGTAGTAAAGGATCATCACTAATAAGAAAACATCCAATGTAAACAGGCTACTTAAAATAAGGACATGACAATTAACAGAACGCAATTTAAAAATTTAATCACTGTGATGCTCACAATGTAAGTGTACAAGAAACTGTCTAATCAATGGAAACTAGATTGTTAAATTTGACTTTCTTATTCCTAGAAATAAGCACAAAACTGTTGTGTTTCCAACACTGCAGGGGAAAAAAATACTTCCGATTTTAGAACGGTTCTATTAACAAAGCTCAGATTTAAAGAAAAATCTTTTCCTTTAAACACCACACAAAACTGGGGACAGTGATACTTTCAAACAAACTTTTAAACATTATTTTTATTAAGAAGTGCCAGAGTCAATGTATTTTGATACTTTATCATGCAGTAAAAGGATATTCTTCTGAAGAGCTCAGTAACCTAGAAATGTCATAACTTTTTAAAAGAATAAGTTTCAAACGCTCAGAACACATTAATAAGAAACAGGAGGTTTTCTGCTTCCTTTTGTAGGAATAATGTGGTAATCTACACTCTAATAGAAGGGAGGAAATATGTGTCACTGGTAGTCCAGAAATCTGTGAATACTTCATGAGATACATACATGTTTGTAAGGGCACTAGAAGAGTAAAGCTTCCTCTGATTCTACCTTCAACCTGCAATCTAATCTTGAGCATATTATTTACCTATTTATAACACCCTGCTTTTATAATAAGACTACCTGTATTACCTACACAAAAATAAGCCAAATGAACCACTACAAGCACATTTATAAACATATACTTAACACAAATCACAAATGATTTCAATATAATTTGAGATAATTTTAACGTAACAATATAACTTGAAACAAATGGACATAAGTACCCAAAGAGCAACAAATGATGCTTTTTACTAGTCCTGATGTGGTTTTTGCATATGTAAATAAAATTTTTAAAAAATCAATTGAGAGCAAGAAAATGAAGATGAAACGAGAAGTTGGGGCACAATAGGAAGTGCTGACCAAAATATACATGTTGTAACGCTCCAAACAAGGGTAACACTTTTTCCCCCTTCCATCATATATATCATGAAGTACCCATTTAAGAAACATAGACACCTCAAATTTCTTAACACAATCCATACTAATAGCCTGTGGGCAAAAATGTGAATCCTGACTAGTGAGAAGGGGGGGGATAATTTATTTAGTCGGGTATACAGCAAAGATTTTGTGCAGTTTAGCTCCAAGTTATGCAATAACCAAACTGCCTGTGATAGAAATCAACTCTTGTGTTTTTTTCTGATGTTTTGCTTTTTTAAAAAAGATCTCTCCATTCCTTCCCTGTGTCTCAACCAGATGCTTGAAATTTTCAGCTTCCAACGGCTACAGA
Organism: Mesoplodon mirus; assembly: GCF_964341445.2. Classification (NCBI taxonomy): domain Eukaryota; kingdom Metazoa; phylum Chordata; class Mammalia; order Artiodactyla; family Ziphiidae; genus Mesoplodon; species Mesoplodon mirus. Next base: position 5,796,514 of record NC_138994.1, read on the forward strand.
AAACAAGTAATCCACTAGATAACACTTACCTGACCAAAGGTGTGGTGCTGTTTTGGTTAGACCAACAGACATCGCAAACTGTCACATAATAAATTTTCTTAAAATCTGCAGCCCCCTTCTCCCATTTACAATATCAATTCTAACTGTGATCTTCCAAGAGATGGACATTGGTACCAAAACAAACAAAAAAACCCCCAAAGCCTTGAAATAAAGTCAATCAATAGAATTCCACCATGTGATATTATCAGAACTGATCTAATGTTCCTAGTGTTATGAAATTAGAAAAAAATGACTGGCACACTAAATAAAATACACCCTCTTCTAAGAACTACAGCCAATGAATATGAACAATGTAACCAACATAATGTAAACAAATAAACAATAACAGAAAAATGTTGAGGAAAGAGGCAAAGTTCTATTATCTTAATTGAACGATAACAAAATTGAGATAGTATACTCAACAGCTGAAAGCTTATTATGGCCCAGGCGGCTATCCAAGCCCTTTGGAAACCTAAGATACAAGCGGATGATAAACACCATTTGAAGACTGAAATAAGGACCTAAGCTCAGTTTAATAATTTGGTGACACACTAGCCCTTTCAAGGGGCATTCCCCGAGGACATTCCAGAGACAATTTATGGAACTGTGTTTAGGCGAATATCTACTGCTTCTCTGTGCTTCGGGAAGAGCACTAATCTGAGAGTCTTCAGACCGACATTTCAGTTTCTGAAGTACTAAACAGCTGCGTGAACGGAGCAGGCCAATCGCTCCACCTATCTGGCCTCAGTTTCCTCATTTGTACAATAAAAGAATGGAGCATTACCGCCGCGGTCCTTTCCAGCTCTAACATTCTACGACCCACTTTGAGCACTATTTATTTGATACGACGGTATCACATACAATGACAGGATCAGAGGGGTCAAGAAGAAAAAGATATGGCATGGCTCTTTGGGAAAGAGAGGATCGCTATCTCTTTTTGCCCTTAAAATTCTTGTGGTTCTCATTAAGCTCCTCTTCCTAAACGCTGGCGCTTGTTTTTCTCCCTCGCCTTTTCCATCACTGCTGGCTACAAGTGTCTGCAAACGCCTCTTGCTCCACACAAGTTCTTTCCTCTTTGATCTGCCTGACCATCTTGCCAGATTCCTTTAGCCTCAGACCAGCTTCGGTGACACAACGACTCCCCTTCCGACGCTGCGTATCTACCCTCAACACCAGGAGCACTTTTTAACTCTTTAGCCCTGGCTAGAAAAAAAGAACGCACTGCGTCCACAGCCACACGCACAAGCCGGGGCCTGGCGGGTCCTGATGAGGGATTCTGCACCCCCGAGCCTGATCGAAACGTTCGTATTTGTTGTCTGGACTCCTTATAAGGCGCTGTTCCTTGAAGCTTGGCTAAAATCCCCCACCCCACCGGGCACCACCGGTCTCATCCCACCCCCAGGAGTCGCAGATACCCGTTTCTCCCTTTGAAAAAGGGAGAAAAGCGAGGGGCCGGCGGGCGCTAGTCCGAACTGCAACACGAAGGTGTGAGGGGGCCGGCGGCAGCCACCCAGACACACGCGCACGCACGGCCTCTGCCCTCTACCCCTTCCGGCCCGCCGCAGCCTCCGCACGACGCCCCTCGCCCGCCCCCAGCCTTCGCCCCCGTGGCCCCCCGCGCCCGTCCTCCCGGCCCAGGGAGCGATGGCGGCGGCGCAGCGCGGCCCTGCCGGGCGTCTGGGCGGCCGGGGCGCGGGGCCCCGCCCGGGCCGGCTCCCCGGCCTCCCTCCGCGGGCCCCGAGCTCCGGGCTGGCCCCGCAGCTCCTACCTCGCTTGGCCCCTTGGGCGCCAGCGGCTGCCTCCCGTCCGCTCTCTGGCTCGTCCGCCCGCTCGCTCGCTCCCTCCCTCGGCCGGGCCGCCGCGCTTAGTCGCCTGCGCTCGGTCCAGCCTGGGGTGACGGCTCCGGCCGCCGACTCTCCTCTCGCCCGGGCCCACGGGGGCGCGCGCGCCGCTCGCGCGCGGAGGCCCGGCCGCGCGCGTCGTCCACAGCCTCGAGCGCGCCCCGCGCCAGCGCGCGCCGCTTCCTGGTTCTGCCCGGCGCGCGCTCGGGAGCCCCATGGTCCCTCGTCCCCCACTCCGCGGCCGCCCTGGAGAGGACCGGAACCCCCTCAGCGCGCTCTGTGGGGCCGGCGCCGCGCGCAGCCCCTCTTCGCGGAGCGGGGGCGGCTTTGCCGCTTGGCTCCCGGGCCGGGTCCGCGGGCCGCGAGCACATGCTGCTTTGTTTGGGTGGGGTCTGCTGGCCCGACTGTTGTGGTCTTGTTGATTGGCACCCCCCTCTGCGGCCCGCCCACCTCCCTTCGCCCGGGCTGAGGTCCGCGTTTCGGGTCCAGTCCCTCCCAGGCTGAGGTCAGAAGTCCATCGCTGACCCATCAATAATTGCCCCGGGTTTGCTCCCTGGAGGGCGTTTCAGCCTGGGCTTCTGCCGCTTACCACATGGAAGAGCAAGAGGAAAGCCTGAAGGGACACAGCAGGAGTTTACAACTGGCCCTTGCCGAGTAGATCCATCCACACTGTTCAACAGTGATTCTATGGGGGACAGGGGTGTCTGAGACCATTTCCCTCTCTGGGGAATCTTGCTAGCTCCCACCAGTGGAGCTACGGGAGGGACTCTCTCCTCTATCTGGAGAAAGAAGAATAAGCAGGATCAGCTCTGTAGGATCCAGAAGAAAGGGAGTCTCTGAGAGCCTTTTCCATGTAATGGGGAGGGGGTGCAGTGTCTGAGAAGGCAGCCTGAGTCACCCACTCTCCTGTCGCTACATCTCTGGAGCTGGCCAATGGTTTCCCTGGCAACCCTCCAAGGGCCAGCACCAAAGCAAGACATGTCAGATCTCCAGAAACCCAGTTGCAGGGGCAAAAGAAGAAGGACCCCACAAATGCACACAGAGCGCCCCTTCCCTACAATCTGAAAATCTTCCTGTCCAGAGATGACCAAGATCTGCAAGTCCTCCTGTTCTCCCACAATCCTCCTTTAGCAGCTCTTCCCAGCAGCCTTCCCTTCACCTCCAAAATAACACCAGCCACAAAGATCTTTGTGTCTGCAGCTGATCACAAACTCTTTCTCCCCCACCTAGGCTACTGCTTTTATCCCACATCCTGAGCCAACACCTGGCACGGTGCTTTGCACAGAGTAGGTACCGGGAGCTTGGAGGCCAGAGCAGGAGGACAGGCTGGAGCAGGAAGCTGGACGGAAGCACCAGCCCTGAGCTCTCTGGCAACCCCTCTGACAGTTACTGTCCAGGAGGTTTCAACACTTAGGCACACCACATTTCTCTTTCTTGTAAACTTTCATACCTGCACACATGCCGTTCCTTCTGCCTGGAATGTTCTCCTGCCACTCAGTGTGTGCCCTTCGGTGACGCTTGCTCCAGGCAGTACGAACCTTGCCCTCCCTGTTTCCAACCACACATTTATGCCCCTATTATGGCACCTCTCGTGCTGAAGGACAATTTCTTGTTTACATGTCTCTCTACCCCCGATGGCACACAATATCCCATTCACCTTTAAATGCTTCCACCCCGTGCCCAGCCTAGAGCAGATACTCAATAAATATTTGAAGAACAAACCCTACACTCTAGGAATAGAAATGGAAACCAGGAGGACTGCATAGTAATTAAAAGCACAGAATCTAGAGCCAGACTCATGGTCAGCTCCTTGAACCCTGCAACCTGGAGGAAGCTTTTTGCCTCGATTTCCTCATTGTAATATAGTGACATTAATAGGACCTACCTCAGAGCATTGCATGTAAAGTGCTTCGAATGCTGTAAAGCACTAAAGGGCTGTTAACTATTATTATTGTTTTTAGTAACAGCTAAGATTTACACCCCTTTTCCTAGGACTGGTCAGGTCTAGGACTCAATCCAGCTGCCTTGGCTGCTGGTCATCAGTGGCAGCAGGGTGCGAGTCTGAATGCCGGGAGGGCAGGGCAGGTACATCTCATAGCACGTCTGTGAATGACCACTAGGCACCCAGCTAGATCCGGCTGGCTGCGTGCACAGACACCAAGGACAGAATGTTCTGGTGACTACCTACCTCCACAGAACAGGAATATTGTCAACCTGGGAGAGGAAGGCCCACCCAACACCTACCTCTCCCTACTTCCAGTTCACATGAGGTGAGACCCTACCTGGGTCTCCTGGCTCTCCCGGGGCCTCAGGGACATAGTCCCCTAAGTTGAGGGGACAGCAGACTGAGACGTGACAGAAGGAGTCCTAGAAAGAAAGAAACTGAATGGGAAGGTAGAATTCAGAAAGACCCTACAGAGAGCCCACATGGGAAGCTGCCAGAGACATAGGTGCAAATGCAGAGATATCCACTGGTCAGAGAGGTGGGGTCATCTCTTAGCCCACCCTGGCCTGACCCATGAGAGAGAGGCTTGAGGGAGACCTGGAAGTCTGGTGGGCAGCCCTGTCCAGGCATCCCTTCTACTCTGCACCAGGGGCTAACCCCAGCCTCCTCTCCTTGCTCGCATGCAACAGCACGTGGCTTCCGCAGAGAACAGCCCCCATGCTTCCCATCCTCCCTCAGCCCTGCCCAGCCACAGGGAGATCATGAGGCTATTTTCTGGAAATGTAGCTGAAACCACAACCACGATCCCCTCTAGCCAGAGACCCACAATCACGTGGCTTCTCTCTCCAGAACTCTCTGTACCTCGGGAATCAGATTGGTCCCTACCACACAGCAGCCACAAAAGGACACCTGCGGGAACTTTCCTTCTTCCATAGGTGGGTGCTTCCTCCCTATTAAGTCCATACAGGCCCCTGGAGCCTCGGGCACTCAGCAGACAGGAAGCAGAGACACCTCCAAGGGCCCGGAATTGAGTTTTGTCATAGCCAGTGGTTCATGGTGGCTCTGTCAGTACCAGGGCTTACTTCTGCCAGAGCACAGGCAGAGAAAAGAGCCGAGTTTTACAGTGATATCTGGTTCCAAGTCCCAGCTCTGCCAATTTAGCTGCTGTGTGACCTTAGTCAAAGTACTACACTTCTCTGAGGGCCTCAGTTTCCCTCATGTGTAACTCATAGAAGGTATAAGTGGTGTTTGTAAACGTATAGACTCTTTCTGGGAGTACACACAAGACTGTGGTAACTGTAGTTGCCCTTGTGGAAGGGACCTGAGGAACAGGAAAGGAGAGAGACTAACTATTCACCGTATATCCTTTTAAATCTTCTGAGTTGTGTCTCATGTCCTATGCTACTTATTAAAACATTGGGAATGGGCTTCTCTGGTAGTGCAGTGGTTGAGAGTCCGCCTGCCGATGCAGGGGACACGGGTTCGTGCCCCGGTCCGGGAGGATCCCACATGCCGCGGAGCGGCTGGGCCCGTGAGCCATGGCCGCTGAGCCTGCGCGTCCGGAGCCTGTGCTCCGCAACGGGAGAGGCCACAACAGTGAGAGGCCCGCGTACCGCAAAAAAAAAAAACAACAAAAAACATTGGGAACATGAACATTTTTTCAAAGTAAAAAGTAGAGAGATAGTGTTTGTGAAAGCACCATGCCTGGCTTGTGCAAGGCACTTGATAAATGAGTATTCTCTTTCTTTTCCGTAGCCAACTCGCTGGGCTAGGAGGGAGCTGGCAGGGGGTGTGGTGGTTGGTACGTGGGATGTGGGTGATGGATGTGAATGTCCTTGCAGACCTGGAGATTCTTTCGCACTCCCTGTCTTGCTCCTGTGTGCCTCACCTGTCTGGGCTCCCTTCCAGCCAGAGTTAAAGGGGGGGCTCTCTGGAAAGCCCGAGGCACCCCCCCAACCCCCGCCTCCTGGGACGGGGTCACCGTGCCCTTTCCATCCAGAGTCCTGGGGCAATGCTGTAGCATCCAGAGAGGGTGGGGCTGACACATACGAGCGAGCAGAGTGTCACTCCAGCCAGTAATTTCCTGACTTGCCGGGTGTGTTAAGAACTCAAAAGTCAGCCCAGCACCAGGCAAAGATGAGGCTACTGCTGCCAAGGGTGGGAAAGCAGGTCAGTAGGACCAGAGCAGGCAGAGGCCAGGGCAGCAGACGAGAGAGCCTTCTGGGTGCTGTGAGTCAGGATGTGTGAAAGGGAAACAGGGGTCTGCACTAGAGAAAGGGAACCCCTGAGCTGTCAGAGCTTGGGGAAGCCCTGTGCTGTTTTAGGGACCTTCATTAATCCAGCAGTATTTATGAAGCCACTATGACAAACCAAGCAGTAAGACACAGCGCTTTAGGCAACTAGTTAGAGCCATAAGAGGCCTGCAATACAGGACTGAGGAGCTCCAGGAGGGCAGAGGAGAAAATACTTAGCTCTACTGGCTAAGGTCCCTGAGCAACTACTTACTATGCGCTCGGCTCTGTGAGTGAGTCTTCACAGCAATCCGAGGAGGTGAGTCTTGCTGTCCTTCTTTTACAAAAGAGGCCACTCAGCTCAGAGAGGCAGACTCATGTGCCTGGAGTCACACAGCAGAGCCAGGTCTGCCTTTCAAAGAAGTAAATTAGTTTCAGGTCACACAGCTGCTAAGTTGGCAAAGCTGGGATTTGGAATGAGATCTAACTCAGCTCTTTTTGCTGCCCACACTCTGGCAGAATCAAGCCCTGGCACCGACAGAGCCCCCTCTGATCCACTGGCTGTGACAAACCTCCATTCTGAGGTCCTTCCTATCTGTTGAGTGTCTCATGTCCAAAGCCTTTGTGTTTTCCCCTCTGCCACACTGACCCTATGAAAGATGAGGAGGATGTTACCAGATGGCTAAGGGAGGAATGGCCTTCCAGGTAGAGGCAATGGAGGCAGCAAAGGCTTGGAGTTGAGAGAGGTCAGTGCATTGGGGGAACTGCATGGCTGAAGCACAGAGTGAAGGGAAGGCTGGTGTTTGGGGTCCATCACAGCAGCAAATGAAGACCAGGCCAGTAGCCAATAAGGAGGGGATGGGGCATTGGACCAGTCTTCATTTTGACTTCATATCCCCCACTGGCTTCTGGGGCTGGGGAGCTGATTCTGGAGGCTGGGAGCAGGCAGGGAAGATGTGGGTGGGTTTGTGCCTGCAATAAACTGGAACAATGGGAAACAGGGCTGGAGAGCAAGGAACCTCCTCAGGTCATAACAGAGAAAAGTGTCAGAATGATGGGGGATGGGGGGGGAGGAGATGCACAACCCCTCTCTCATATAATGCCCAGAGGGCTTGAGGTCCATACTGCGCAGGCTAAGACACAAAAGATTTCTTGTTGGGCTGGAAGGAGAAGAAACCAGTTCAGCGGGAAGAGGGGCCTGGTAGTTATTGGGGATGAGGATGGGAGCCAGACCTGATCCAGGGCTGCTCAGGACAGTCACCAGGCCCATCACCTGCCCAGCTCAGTGCTCGTGGCCCATCTCTCCTCTCTCCCGGGCCTACCCCTGCTGCCAGGAAGGTGGACTCCTCTCTGCCTTCCTTACTAGGGAACGTGTGCTCAGCCCAGACATTTCACCCCCTCCTCTCCCTGTCCTGCAAGCTTCTCTCCCAAGGCAGGTGGACAGGGCAGCTGGGCAAAGGAAGGCCGGCTTTCCCCCTCCCACTCACTGGGTCCGTCCCGCACCCCTCCCTTCACTCTGTTCCCAGAAACAGAGGACAGTCGCTATGCCTCAGGCTGAAAGGCCTCGTGTTCCTTTGGTGACTTCACTGTAAGTTGACTTCCCTGAAGAGTGGTAGAGGACAGGGGACGGGGCAGGAAGGGTGGACAGGCTGCCCCGGGACCCGAATTCACACCGAATTCCTCACGGCACATGTACACCCTCCCTAGGTACCACTCTGTCTTCAGGGACAGGAATGGGCAGCATTTCCATAGGGAGGTACCAGGGTGAGGAGATTCCGGGAGAGGCAGGGACACTGGTCTCAGAGGTGCGGTATGTGCTGAGCATAGGCTTGTGGTCCCCCCTTCCAGAAGCCTTAAGGGTGGGGGCTGGAGAGGAGGTGGACGGTCCCCACAGAGGCAGGGCGGGGGTGAAGCAGGATGCTTAAGAGCCCACGGGCTTCAGCTTTGGCCGTCCCTGCTCTGCTGGGGCGCGGAGATACTTCCTGGAACACCTCTAGCTTTCCTGGGAAGGCTCTTCACCCCCCACCTCCCCTCTGGCTCCCACACAACAGGAACTCTCCTTGAAGAAGGGACTTGGAGCAGAGAAGACAAAGGCATCTCTGTACCATCTTCCCCCGCCCCCAGGGATGGTTAGGTCAAGGTGACCTCAATCCGTTCTCCCCAAGGTAGGGGCATCAGCAGGGCCTCCTTCACAGCTAACCTGGTCTCCAAGGGCCAGAAACAGGACTTGGGATCATTGTTCCCTTCCTGTATAAGTCAAACCCACCTCTGTGTAACACACAGGTCACACTGCCTCATTCAACAGAGTAGGGGCAGGGACCAGCGCAGAGGTGGAGGCGCCACGCTTGGTGCCACAAAACAACCATGGGCTACAGTGAAGACTACGGTGTGTGCTCGGGGTAGGGAAAATTACAAAAGGTTGTACGGAGATCCTGCCCACAGAGCCGGGCAACTTGGATCCTGGTGCCAGCTGTGCATTGACTGGCCAGACTGCTGTGGACAGGACTCTTTCCTGGACTAATCAAAGGGGAAAATTCTGGTTCTGCCTACCTTCAAGGCTGTTGCAAAGATCAATTGAGTTGAAGAGTTCAACCACGTTTGTACATGAATATGCCATGATTCAGTTCAAGATATGTGCATAGAGTGTGAACTACAGACTAGGCTAGGGATTATTATGATTCCTATTAAAATGCAGCCAGTCTTCTTTTGGGGAATGTCTTCCTGTGAGAATTTTTTTTAATCCTTCTTCATTCCCCATGTAATGCTGTGACTTGGAATTGGGGATGAGAGGCAGTTAGGGGCGGCAGCCTAAGACCCCAGCTCAGTCTAGACGCGAGGAGGTCTCTGATCTTCCTGAACCCCCCACTCTCTACGCCTCAGTTTTCTCCTCTATAGTCCGGGCCCGTAAAACCACCAGGGTGCTTTGCTTTGTGGTGGGAAATAGCAGAGACCAAACCAGGGGACTGAAAGCAAAAAGAAACCCCAAATTTGACAGTTCCGGGTAGTTGCGTTATCCGGAGCCCTAACCACAGTCACCTCTGCCCCCAGCCTAACGCTGACACCCTTCCCTCCTCCACTCTCTTGGTTGGCCTTTGCCCATCCTGGGAAAGCTCCAGAGCTCCTCCCCTCCCACTGCATCTCAAAAGGAGAACAGAGGCACAAAGAAATGGAGAGCAACCCAGGCAGAATCAAACAGAGAGCTCTGAAGGCACTGGGGTACACCCTTTTAGGCCAATCCCTCCAGTTTTGTTCACGGGCACCCCAATGCTAGCTTTTTTTTAGGACCCAGGAGGACCCACCCCCCTAGCCAAGCCCAGTCCCATCCAACCAGATGTTTGGTGCGCAGGGCTGCCAGCTGGAGCAGCAGGCCCCAGCAGGCCCTGGGGAGGAGGCTGGAGGGGCGACTGCCTGGAAGTGGGGAGGCAGGGCCCCCACTCTGAAGCTGGCATCCCCATCCCACCCTTTCCAGATGCCCAGATGCGGCTGCATGGCAAGGGTGGTCCTCTGCCTTCCAGACGTGGCTCAGAGGACTTGGAAACTCAAGGAGTCTGCTCCCACTGATTGACTTAGCCACCTGCTCACAGTGAGAGGCTGGAGGGCACAGGTGCCACATCGGGCCCACCCACTGTGTCCTCGTGACACTGACCGGGTCACTTCCCCTCTCCAGCCTCTGTTTCCCCATTTGTAAAATCATCTTTACGTTTTTTTTTTTTCCAGCTCTGACACTTGGCTGTCACTCCAGGTAAGCCCCTAGCTGTGTGTCAGACCCTCCCCTACCAGATCCGTTGCACAGCGTAGAGGAAGGAAAGAGGGAGAGGCATTGTGCTTCCTCCTCCCTAGAGCAAGTTTTCCCCAATCCCTTGAACCCCTTTACAGTTTTCAATTCCTTTCCTTGCGATTCTGCCCACTGAGACCGTGACCACACATGGAGGTGTGCTGGGGGTGGGAAGGGGAGACAATCCAGCTTCTACAGCTTTAAACTTCGGGTTTTCTCTGAAGTGAGAGAATGAAAGTGGGGAAGTAGTGAGCGGTAAGAAGATGGGGGGGCACATGGAGGGGGGGAAGGAATGGAGAGAAAAGGGCAGATTCAAGAAGGAATTAGGGCGGGAGGGAGGGAGAGGAGAATGATTGCCCCCAGTACATGAGGTCTTGGCCCAGCCAGCCCTGAGTGGGCTGCCAGACTGGCCCCTCCCTTGGTGCTGCCAAGACCAGCTGCCAGGCACGGGGGCGGCCCCAGAGGAGAGGGAAGCTGGGTAAAGGGAATGGAAGGCTTCCAGGGCAGCCTTGCCCAACTCCACAGGCCCCGTAGGGGGGCTCTCAGGGAGGGGGCTGGGACCCAGGCAAGGCTCAGGGAAGGTGTTCCCTGCTCTGTCAAGGCTTATAGGCAGTCCTGAGCTTGGGAGGATTCAAGACACCCCTCCCTGGACTTTCCGAAGACAGGACCAGCCTCAGATGTGACTGGGCTGGGGTGAGTGGAGAGGCAGGATCATGTATGAACCATAGTCTGTGGACTAGGCCCTGTGCCCACTGTGGAACCCTACGCAAGCCCCCTCCCCTCTCTGGACTCCATTTCTTATCTGCATAATTTCAGGGGGTGGAAACATTTGCCTGCCAGGGTTCTTTCTTTTTTCTACTGCAGGCGGGGGTGCACAGTGGCGGGAGTGATGTAAGGAGGGGCGGTGGGGCCCCCTGGGTGAGGGGGGGCCCCCTGGTGAAGGCCCCCTGGCCTTCTCTGGAATCCCCAGTCTTTCCCCTCAATACGCTTTGTCTCTGAGATTACAAAAGCTGTGTCCCCAACCCACACAAACACACACGCACACACACACTAAACTTTTTAAATCTAGAGACTCAAAAGACGACAAACGCCAGGGCTGGAAGGCTGCTCCAACCCTTCCCTCCTCCCTTTTTACAGATGAGAAAACTGAGGCCCTGCTTTGGGATTTCCGGAGCCCGGGATTTCCCAGCCCTCCCACCCTCATCCTCCAGCCACTCCTGCGCCTCTTGCTTAGCACGGTCCGCGGCAGCTCCGCGGGGCCGCCGGCGAGGGCTGGCTGGGACTCCCCGGTGACCCGGCCATCGGGGCAGCCCCTGTGCTCGGCGCCAGCCCCGCCTCGCTGCCTGGGGCCCGGCCGCGGCCGCCGCCGCTGTGCACTCGCCGGAGAGCTAGCCACCAAGGGCGGAGGCAGGGAGGGAGCGACCGAGGCTGGGAGGGGTGTTGGCGAGAGCTCGCGCGCTGTGTATGGTCTATCAGAGGCAGCTGACCTTTGAGGAGGAAATCGCTGCTCTCGGCTCCTTCCTGTAGTAACAGCCGCCGCCACCGCCTCCGCCGCCGCCAGGAGCCCGGGCCGGGAGCGAGCGTCAGCCCCGCAGCCGGACTGCTCTGCGCGACCAGGTGGGTGGCCCGGCCGCGCGTCCCCGGCGGCGCGCGCCCAGAGGGGGCCCCTGGCTGCTGCCCCGGCCCCCTCACCGCGGGACCCGGAGCCCGACGGGCGTAGGGGTGCAGGGGACGGTCCCCGGGACCGAGAGGGAGTTTCGGAGCAGCGCGCAGCGCGGACGAGAGACGAGGGACGCGGGACGCTGATGCAGGGAGGGGGCCGAGGGTGGACGCCATCCTCGCCGGCAGAGGGCAGGGGGCGCTGTCGGACTGGACAGTGGGAGACCTCGGGGCACAGCTTGGGGGACGCAGCCCAAGAGAGGGAGTGTCTGTCTCCCCAGCCCTCTCTCCTTAACCCCAGCCACGTGCTTACGGTGACAGAGCTGTCCAGTGGGAACCGTCGGTGGCGTTGCTCAAACGTTGGGCTGGGATATCCCCCGTTCCCAGAAATGGGGACTCGGGGTTCGAAGCAGGGTGGGGGGATTCTTGCAGCCCTCCCCAGAGGGCCCGTGGGCCTCCGCCATCAAGTTTCTCTTTCAGTTTCTAGCTGTTCCCCCCGGGGAAGCCCCGGTGGGGCGAGGGGAGAGGAAGAGGGGGAGGGCACCTGACTTTCGGGAGCCCCTCCCCAAGCCTCAGCGGGCTCCTCGCTGGAGGGAAGGCCGGCCTTCCCCTCCTCACCGTCTCTCTTCTCGCACAGGAAAGCGTGTCTGTGGGAGGGGAGGGGCCGGGCCTGACCGCGGTCCAGGGATGGGTGGGCATGGCAGGGCCAGAGGCAGGCCCAGCCCTCGCCTCTAACAAGGAGGCGCCTCTTCAGCCCTCTGCTCGTGCTAGGTGAACGGACATGGCGGGCTGGATCCAGGCCCAACAGCTGCAGGGAGATGCGCTTCGCCAGATGCAGGTGCTGTATGGGCAGCACTTCCCCATCGAGGTCCGGCATTACTTAGCGCAGTGGATCGAGAGCCAGCCGTGGTAGGTGCCCCTGCCTGGTGCCATCCAGGCCCCTTGGCCTTTAAGTCTCCTCTTTGTGGTTTGGTGAGATTCTGGTCCTGTCTGTCCCGCTCTGTGCAGAAGAGGCGGTGTCCTTGGAAAAGGGGAACAGGGAAATGGGAGTCTGGGATTGGAGAGGGAATGTTTCTAGACTTTGGTGCCTGTGGAACTGCCAGGAACAAGTCTGGTGGGCACGAGCCTTGGATTTCCACGTCACTCTTGGTGCCTGACCTCCATGCCCAAGGAGGCGCCATAGTAGGCTTCTCTCTCCTGCCCTGCCCCAAGGGATGCCATCGACCTGGACAATCCCCAGGACCGACCCCAGGCCACCCAGCTCCTGGAGGGCCTGGTGCAGGAGCTGCAGAAGAAGGCTGAGCACCAAGTAGGGGAAGATGGGTTCTTACTGAAGATCAAGCTGGGGCACTACGCCACGCAGCTCCAGGTGGGTGTGATCTTGGGGCCTCGAGGCTCCAGGTGGGCATGAGCTCCAGGCCACGCAGCTCCAGGTGGGTATGAGCTTGGGGCCACGAAGCTCCAGGTGGGTGTGAGCTCTGGGCCACCTGCAGGGTGCAGTGTCCGCCTTCTCTTTCCAGCACCAGAACCCCGGGTTTTTTTCCCTGGTTTGGCCACTGACTCACCGTATGACCCTGAGCTTATCGGCAACTTTTCTGTGCTTCGATTTCCCCCACCCCCTCTTTCTAAATCAGACCTGTCAGATTCCCCTTAGCATATTCTAAAGCAAGAGGTGGGGCGTGTTTGTCCCCAAGAGAAGGGGGATGGGTGAAACTGCATTCTGGGCAGACGAAGCAGAAGGGATGGGGGTAGACCAAGTCAAGATTCTATTGTCAGAGAAAGGAATAGTGACAGATTCTAGAAATGAGGCAACGAGGCAGCCAGGCATCCCTCTTGGGGCTCTTTTAAAGGCTTTTCAAAGAGCTGCTGAAGTGGTGTGCAAGAGGAACAGAGTTGTCCCGGAGCCTTGAATTAAGGTTTTAGATGTAAGGTGTAGCTTCTCCTTCACCTGAGGATGCGGGGGGAAGGAATATAAGGGAGAGAGGAAGTTTTTGTGGCAGCAGGAGAGGGGTGAGGGTGGTGATCATAGTTGAGCATTTGTTGGAACTCACTTGAAGATTTAGAGAGCCCTTCTTAAACACAAGCAGCCAGGAGAATAAAAAGTCCATCCCAGAAGAGGCAGGAAACACGAGAAACCTGTGGGAAGAGGGAAGCAAACTAGGAACCCAGGGCCAGGACTATAGTGGAAGTCCCTTGACCTTGCCATGAGATGCCCTGGGTCTTCAGTCATCTGCTCACTCACTTGTTTGCCTCTGGACAAGTACTTAATCTCTCTGAGCATCAGTTTTCTCATCTGTGAAATGAGGATAACAGTTTCTGCTTATGTCATAGGGTTTCTGTGATGCACAAGTCAAAGGAGATGGCAGATTGGAAGTGCTTTGTAAACTGTTTCTAATGCACTGCAAACCAAATATGAAGATCTGCGAGGGGAAATCAAGTCAAGGAGAGAGAGAGGGTCTGGTGACAGTTCCTGAGGCTTCCCAGGGGAAGCTGAGGCAGGGACTGGAGGAGAGGAAGGGGTGGGCGTGGCACTGCAATGGTCATGGTGGGAGCAGAGGATGGCCACTGGCAGCTGCTGTTGGATTCTTTCAGAACACGTATGACCACTGCCCCATGGAATTGGTGCGCTGCATCCGCCATATTCTGTACAATGAACAAAGGCTGGTCCGAGAAGCCAACAATGTGAGTGTCCCATGGGTTTGGGGAGAGGTTTTGCGAAGTCCTTCTACCTGCTTTTATATGTTTTATAAACACTGGCATGAGAAAGCACCAAAGAAATAAAAGACATGAGCAAGCGTGACAGGCAGCATCACATGCAGGTGTACACTGACACCCGACCCCCACTCCCCGGCTTCAGTCCCTGGCTCTACTACTTACTAGCTGTGTGACTCGAGCAAGTTACTTAACCTCTCTGAGCCTCTGTCTTTTTCTATTATAAATGAGGACAGTCATCGTATCTACCCTGTAGGGTTATTGTGAGATACTATGTGGGCAAAGGATAGACAAACACAAATGAAACAGAAAAGGAAGCCTTAAAAACACACATACACATCAGGAGATGCAGTCTATGTCAGCGATGGCATTACAAATCACCAGGGAAAAGATTTGTCGTTCAATAAATGGGGCTGGAGACAAAAAAAGAAATATCCTCTGGTGTGGTCTATGAGGGGAAACAGAGCTGAGGTCTATGTCAGAAGAAGTAACCCGGCAAGCTCAGAGAAGCGAGGCCTAGCAAGGCAGAGCAGGGACTCGTCCCCCATGTTCTGAAACCATAAAGGCATCAGACGTTGCTTGGACAATGGGTCAAATGGTATATTATCTGCAATAAAGCAAAATGAATTTCATAAAATGATATCCCATAGGTAAAGACCACAGACCAGTGCCTGGAGCGAAGTCATATTTATTATTTACTTGTGGTGGACACTGATTTCAAGAATTTGAGCGTTCATTCAGTAAATATTTATTGAGGTCTTGCTGTGCATCTGACACTGGACTCGGATGGGAAAAACAGATAAAGTCCTGGTCTCCACCTAAAGGGAATGCAGGCGATGATAGATTCTTTAGGTGTCAGCTGAGGGCTAAGCGGGCCTCTTTGGAAAAAGGATCCAACTCAGACTGGAGCAGGCTGGCTGGTGGAGGGGAGGGTGTCCTGAGGAAAAGGATGCCCAAACTATAGTGGGGAAAGAGGGAGGAAGGAGGCAGGATGAGTTTTCTAGTTAAAAATAACAGCAGTATATGTGAGGGCAGGAAGGCACGAGCCACCTTATGACGTTCGAAGAACTGTAAGTGTTCAGTGCTACTGGGGAGAAGGGAGCCAACTGGGCAGAAGCCAGGTCACAAAGGGTCAACTGGTACAACTCTTGACTTGGTGCAATTACAGAGCTATCTGTAAATGTACAAATGAGTTCGGCTCCAATTAAGAAATACATGCCTGGGCTTCCCTGGTGGCGCAGTGGTTGAGAGTCCGCCTGCTGATGCAGAGTACACGGGTTCGTGCCCCGGTCCGGGAAGATCCCACATGCCGCGGAGCGGTTGGGCCCGTGAGCCATGGCCGCTGAGCCTGCGTGTCCGGAGCCTGTGCTCCGCAACGAGAGAGGCCACGACAGTGAGAGGCCCGCGTACCGCAAAAAAAAAAAAAAAAAAAAAAAAAAAAAAGAAATACGGGCCTACGATGCAGGTGTTGTCATGGTTGGGGGGAAATAATTGTTCTCCCAGTCATCAAGCTGTTCTTCAACACCTCTGATGTCCTGGGCCTTGGGGATTTTGTGGTGCACAAGACAGACAAGGTCCTAGGCCTTAGGGAGTTCACATCCTAGTGCAGGGAGGAAGACAAGAAAGAACATGCAGGCTTCCCTGGTGGTGCAGTGGTTAAGAATCTGCCTGCCAATGCAGGGGACAGGGCTTCGAGCCCTGGTCCGGGAAGATCCCACATGCCGCGGAGCAACTAAGCCCGTGCGCCACAACTACTGAAGCCTGCGCTCTAGAGCCCGTGCTCTGCAACAAGAGAAGCCATGACAATGAGAAGCCCGCGCACCGCAAGGAACAGTAGCCCCCGCTTGCCTCAACTAGAGAAAGCCCATGAGCAGCAACGAAGATCCAACACAGCCAAAAATAAAAGCAAATTAATAAATAAATTTAAAAAAAGAAAGAAAGAACGTGCAAGAACAAGACACCTTCAGTAAGGGAGGTCCTATTTTAAATTGGCTCATCAGAGAGGGTCACTCTGAAAAGGTGCCAGGGGAAGTGCCAGCAGGAAGGTTTGGTGCCAGACTGTTCCAGGGTGATGGAACAACAAATACAAAGGCCCTGAGGGAGGAACACGCTTATGTATTCAGGAACAGAAAGTAGCTGGTGTGCTTGGGCAGCAGTGGCGCTGTGGGTGGGGTAGGCAGAGGCTATGGGCTAGGGCCGTGGAGGGTGTGGGAGGAGTTTGGATTTTATTCTGAGAGCAGGTCACTGGAAAGGCCCTAAAGACTTGGTTGAAGGAGTAGATCCAACCAGGGCAGTTCAGTGGCTGGATCCACAAGGCCCTTGTGGATGCCTCCCCTGTCACTTTATTTGGGGTCTCCAGGATGCCACCTGTGAGCGGTTCACACTTTTTTCTCAGTCACAAGAAGGTCTCGAGTGAGGACACAGATGATGTGTGTTCACACAGCCTTGTCCCCCACTGTGTCCCCAGCACCTAGCACAGGTGGCATCGTGGCATCGGGTCAGTTAATGACTATGAAGTGAGGGGTCATCATCATTAGTAGTAGGAAAACCCAGGTAACTCCTGGGACATGTTGAGTTCTAGTCTCTCCAGAGAGAACCCCGACGGACCCTGTGTGGGTTACTCTGGTGGAGGTCAGAACTGCAATAGAAGTTTCTTCCATGCTTTATGAAGATGCCGTAGTCTGCCAGGTCACCTGTTTCTCTTCCTTTACCCTCTCCACCCCCATTCTGGCAAATGACTCTCCTTCTGACTCCAAGTACCCTTCCTTCTTATTCTAGATCTGGCATTTGGGGTCTGTAGTATTGGCGTTCCCCAGGGCCTGAGGCTTTCTCCCATCCTCACTGCCCAGCTTACCGCTGCCCACACTCTCCCCTGATATGTCTCCAGGGTAGTTCTTCTTCTGGGATCCTGGTTGATGCCATGTCCCAGAAACACCTTCAGATCAACCAGACACTTGAGGAGCTGCGACTGGTCACACAGGACACAGAGAATGAGCTGAAGAAGCTGCAGCAGACTCAAGAGTACTTCATCATCCAATATCAAGAGAGCCTGAGGATCCAGGGTGAGGCTGGTGTAAGAGGGCAGCGTGTGTCTGGGGGATGGGAGTGAGACCACTTTGTGAACTCCTGCAGGGTTGGGGCTAGATCCACGTCTGTCTCCCCAGAACCTTATCCAAAGCTTGGGAGGAGTAACGCTCCCAGTGATGGAGCCCCTGCTATGGGCCAGGCTCCAGGCTAAACCCTTTGCATGCATTATTCACTACAACCTTTACAGCAGCCCTAAAAACTAGGTAGTTGTATCATTCCTGTTTTGCAGATGATAAAACTGATGTTCAAAGAGAACACGTAATTTGGCCTGGGTTTCTTTTTTTTTTCCTTTAAATTTATTTTATTTATTTATTTTTGGCTGCATTGGGTCTTCGTTGCTGCGCGTGGGCTTTTCTCTAGTTGCAGAGAGCGGGGCTACTCTTCGTTGTGGTGCGCAGACATCTCATTGCAGTGGCTTCTCTTGTTGTGGAGCACGGGCTCTAGGTGCCCAGGCTTCAGTAGTTGTGGCACACGGGCTCAGTAGTTGTGGCACACGGGCTCAGTAGTTGTGGCTCACGGGCTCTAGAGCGCAGGCTCAGTAGTTGTGGCGCATGGGTTTAGTTGCTCCGCGGCATGTGGGATCTTCCTGGACCAGGGCTCTAACCCACGTCCCCCGCATTGGCAGGCGGATTCTTAACCACTACGCCACCAGAGAAGCCCTTGCCTGGGTTTCTTGAAAGTTGCAGAACTGGACCTTAACTAGAGATATGTCATAAAATCACTATATTTTAACCAATATTCAGTGAGTATATCAATGAATGAATCAATGAATGAATGAATATGGACAAAGTGTTCCCCAGTCAAAGGGAGGACTTAGGTTGGGAGTCCCGTGGTTGAACCAGGCTGGGGAGAGGTGGAACTCCAGGAATGCCCCTTCTTGAGCCTAATAGGAGGTAAAGATGGGAGGAGGAGGTGACAGTGGAAAATTCTCCTGTCTCCTAGGTCTATAATTTGCTAGTGACTGCCATGATAAGGGTGCAGGGAAAGAAAAATTAACTCAGAAGAAATTCACCCCAGGTACACTTACAAGAGTCTTGCAATGTGGCTCATCTTCCTTCACTTCAAATTGCTCCCAGAGCTGTACCACCCCATCCTAGTGAGAACAAGAAGTATCAAACTGCCTTTTCCTTCGGTCTTCTATTTCTGGTGTCTTAAGGTAGAACCTTAGGTCATTGATTTTAGACCTTTCTTCTTTTCTAATGTATATATTCAGAGCTATCAATTTCCCTCTCATCAGTGCTTTAGCTGCATCTCATCATTTTGGATATGCTGTATACTCATTATCATTCAATTTGAAATATTATCTAATTTCTCTTCTGATTAATTATTTTACCCACATACTATTTGGAAGTATATTGTTTAATTTCCAAATATTTTGTGTTTTTCTAGATGTCATATCTTTATTGATTTCATTTTCATTTCATTGTTGAATTCCACTGTTGTCAGAGAACATACTCTATATGATCTCTTCTTGTAAATTTATTGAGACTTGTTCTATGCCCCAGCATATGCTCTGTGTTGGTGAATGTATTTTGTGGACTTGAATGTATGTTCTGAAGTTGTTTTATTTTAAAATAGCAATAATAAATTCAGTAATGTTAACATATATAACATAATATATAATGTTAACATAATAAAGTTATAAAAACCCACCGCAAATTTAGTGAGTAGAGTGGCATTGCTTTACATTTTTGCAAATCTCTTTAATGTTAGGCTTAATAGGAGATAGCTGGAGCTGGCTTTCAATCTGTTGTAACATCACATATCTTGTAACCTCTAGAAAACTCTGCTGTATGCTTATAAGTGACTAAGAGAAAAAAAGGTAAATAAGGTCCTATGACTTTATGAAAATAGTTCTGGCTTGGTGGACCTCCTATAAGGGTCTTAGGAGCCCTTCAGGGATCACTGGTTCACACTTTGAGAATCAATGATATATCTTTATTGATTTTTTGCCTAATTGTTCTATCAGATGCTGAAAGAAAGGTATCAAAATCTCCTATAGTATTGTGTTAACTTTCCAATTATTTATGTAAATATTCCTTTTATGTATTTTTGAAGCTTTGTTATTAGATGCATATACATTTAGAAGTATTATGTCATTCTGATTGATTGACACCTTAATATTTATGGAATATCTTTCTTGAGCTCTGGTAACACTCTTTGCCTTGAAGTCTACTTTATCAGATATTAGTATTACTCCTCCAGCCTTCTTATTCTATTTTTAAACAGAAACATATTTTTATCCATGCTTTTTAAAATTTGAAATGTAGACAGCATATAGTTGAGTCCAGCTTTTTTATTTATTCTGACAATCTTTGCTTTTAATTAAGGTGTTTAGTCCATTAATATTTAATGTAATAGCAATTGAGGTCCACATGTTAATATTTATTTTGTTTTGTCCCTTTTCAGTATTTGTTCCTCTGTTCTTCCATAGCAATTGAGGTCCACATGTTAATATTTATTTTGTTTTGTCCCTTTTCAGTATTTGTTCCTCTGTCCTTCCTTTTAATTGTTTAAATTTTTTAAGATTCTATTTTTTTTTTTTTTTTTTTTTTTCCGGTACGCGGGCCTCTCACTGTTGTGGCCTCTCCTGTTGCGGAGCACAGGCTCCGGACGCGCAGGCTCAGCGGCCATGGCTCACGGGCCCAGCCGCTCCGCGGCATGTGGGATCCTCCCGGACTGGGGCACGAACCCAGGTCCCCTGCATCGGCAGGCGGACTCTCAACCACTGCGCCACCAGGGAAGCCCAAGATTCTATTTTAATTTAACTACTTAAGCTTTCCTCCTACCTTGCCCTGTCAGTGTTTTCTGTACCCTGAGACTAGCACATTGCCTGAATCATAGCAGGTGTTGAGTAAATGTTGGGGGGATAATTCTAGCAGCTCTTCTTCAGATCTGAATCCATCCCAGACTGACCCGAAAGAAAGGAAGGCCCTCCTGCTAGATTAGGGAGCAGGACATTTCAGGCTATTATTTCTACCCAAGGCCGTTGACTTGTTGACAGTACTGATGATCCTATTCTGGGGTTTTCTGTTTCCTATTTGTGAGGTTGGGTTTCGACTCTGGTTTGGGTTTGTCCCCATCGTGCAATGTCAGTTCAGTCTCATTTATCAAGTGCACCCATCAGAAACTCACACTACCAGGGCCTCCCTGGTGGCGCAGTGGTTGAGAGTCCGCCTGCCGATGCAGGGGATACGGGTTCGTGCCCCGGTCTGGGAGGATCCCATATGCCGCGGAGCGGCTGGGCCCGTGAGCCATGGCCGCTGGGCCTGCGCATCCGGAGCCTGTGCTCCGCAACGGGAGAGGCCACAACAGTGAGAGGCCCGCATACCGCAAAAAGAAAAAAAAAAAAAAAAAAAAAAAAAAGAAACTCACACTACTGATCTGCCTGTGCAAGGGAAGTCTCAGCTCCCTCCAGTGGAGCCGACAGTTGCCTCAAGTCTCCTGGCGTCCTTCCCAGAAGCTTCTCCAATTTTCCAGGAGAGACCTAAGTGGGTCACTTGCATAAGGAGGCTGGGCCTGGTGTTGGGATCCCCACCACCTCCCTGTGGGTGGCCGGGTTCCGAGGTGGCTCTCCAGATGATTCTGCTCTGTTCCGTACCTGCTCAGTCCCCCGCAGTCATGTTACAGCCATATTTCTAAGTTCTCTTCTAGTTCTGGGCTTTCCTGGCTGTCTAGGGTTGCTTTAGTGTGTCCTTAGTTGCTTTTGTGCATCCATAGGGCAGGGCCTCGGTCAGTGTGACATGGCCCTCAGAGGCCTGCCAGGAACTTGACCAAGACCTGCTGACTGACGCTCTCATCTTCTTGACTCAGCCCCAGTAAGAACCGTGGGACGTTCCAAAAGCCTATTGGTGGGGGTAGGAATGCCAGCATCTCGGATGGTGATTGCCTGTGGAGGGAGGGATGGGGATGCCAGCAGGGGAGGGTGTACAGGTGCTTAACTGTGGAAATGTTTACTTTCTTAAGCTGGCTTCTTGATACACGGGTGTTCCTTGTATCATCCTTTCTATCAGCACTTGCCTAGGTCTTAAGTATCATATGAGAGATTTTTTTGAAAAGGCCTCGTCGGTGAGGCCTCGTTACCTTATTCCCGCCCTCGATGAGACGCCTGACGGCTGGTGTGGAGAGGAGCTGCCTCCCTCTCTTGAGAGAATCTTGCTGCTTTCGTGTCCCCAGTGGCCCTGGACACTCTGTGTCTCTCCCTCTTCCGGTTGGTCTGCTGAGCTCACAGTGACCCAACCTGGACAAACATGTTAGGCCCCTTTGGCACCTGGAGAAACCGCCCCTTCCCCGAGGAGAGGCTGCTGCGCTCAGCCCTGCGGAGCAGGGCCTTCCTGATGAGGCTTCGTCCTGTGAGGTTGGGGCTGAGAGCTTCTCCGTCAGCCTTTAATCCTGTCCTGTAACCCACTGGCCATGAGGACTGACTCTCACCTGGAGCTGATGGTGCCAGGCAGCTTCCTGAGTATTTTCTGTATCATTGCTTATGTAACGTCACAGCAGCCACTGAGGCAGGTGCCGTGATTCTCCCATTTTACACCTGGGGAAGCTGAGGCATAGGAGAGTGAGGTGATTTGCCCGAGTTCACCCACCTTTTACATGGCGAGGACACACTTCAGAGCAGGCAGGGTGGCTCTAAGCCGGACCCCGCGTGGGGAGAGGAGGGCTGGGTGGGCAGGGAGGCCATGGGCTGGCTCCTCCTCAGCTGCACCCCAAGCTTCCGTCTCCCCACTCCCCAAGGGGAGCTCAGAGTCGGGGGGCCAGGGGACGGAGCCCACTCATCTTTGGGCGCCATGGCTGTGGAACCCTGACTGGCCACTTGTCAGCTGTGTCCCCTCCAGGGTTTTGCCTCCAGAACAGGTGAGTGCAGTTCTGCCGGACTCCCTGCTGGACCCGGGGAGGTCATGGTCGTGGGTGTCCTGTCCCCTCCTCCAGCTCAGTTTGCCCAGCTGGCCCAGCTGAACCCCCAGGAGCGTCTGAGCCGGGAGACGGCCCTCCAGCAGAAGCAGGTGTCCCTGGAGGCCTGGCTGCAGCGCGAGGCCCAGACGCTGCAGCAGTACCGCGTGGTGAGTGGGCTCTGCGTCCCCCCGCTCCCGGGCGTGGAGGTGACACCCCTAGCCGAGCCGTCCCGGGGACCTGAGGGAGGGAGAGAGCCAGGAAGAGAGCGGGACGCAGCAGAGCAGGAGGCCAGAGCCTTCCCCGCTGTGTGGGCACGCAGGGCAGAGCGGGTCGGCAAGGGGTGAGGGGAGACCATGTGGGGCTGTTCTGAGAGCCCAGAAGGGCCGCTCCCCCGCCGCCCGCCCCTCAGGAGCTGGCCGAGAAGCACCAGAAGACCCTGCAGCTGCTGCGGAAGCAGCAGACCATCATTCTGGATGACGAGCTGATCCAGTGGAAGCGGCGGCAGCAGCTGGCGGGGAACGGAGGGCCCCCCGAGGGCAGCCTGGACGTGCTACAATCCTGGTAATGGGTGTGGGGGGCCGGGCGGGGGCGGCAGGGGCTCAGCAGGGCGCCACCGGCTGCTGTCCTGCTCCTGCGTTTACGTGCGCAGCCGGCTCCCTCTGTCGGGGCCCAGGTCTTATTTCACCAGTGGTCTGGTTCCTGATGCAGACTTTGGTGCCCCCGTCCTGTGCCACCTCCCCCGGGAGGGGCGCCCCTGGGTGAGGGAGTGGGGTGGGACCAGGTGTGCAGAGTGACGCTCAGGCTGGTTGGACCCAAGTCAGGGTCGCTCCTCCTGTGTGTTTCTTTGTGTTTCTGGAAGCCAGGCCAGCCGTGCTCTGCTCAGTGGACAGGCCAGGCGGCTAAGGCGCCGAGCCTTCCTCGGGGAGGAGCTGGGTCGGGGCCTTCCCCCCAGCCTGGGCGCCTTCTGGCTTCTGGCCTGGAGGAAGTGGGTGAAGCCTTTGTCCTTCCCTTTGGCCTCGGGGCTCCCGTGCAGGTGTGAGAAGTTGGCGGAGATCATCTGGCAGAACCGGCAGCAGATCCGCAGAGCTGAGCACCTCTGCCAGCAGCTGCCCATCCCCGGCCCCGTGGAGGAGATGCTGGCTGAGGTCAACGCCACCATCACAGACATCATCTCAGCCCTGGTGACCAGGTGATTGCTGCCTCTTGGCCACGCCCAGGCCCCATCCGGTTGGCCTGGGTCGCGGGCAGCAGGGTCTTCACAGACAGGGCGCTGCGCTCTGGCTTAAACCCTTCCGTCTCTGCCTCACGCCCTCATCCCATCCCCCTCTGTCGCCTGTTGCCGTGGCCTCTTGCTGTCGACCTCGCCCAGTTTCTCTTGTGGACACTGTATGGGCTTGTTCCCTGCAGCCCGTTTCAGCTGTGGAGTTCACCTCACTGCCTCCCCTCCTGCCAGCTTCCCCGACTCGCAGTGGCCCCCCCGGGACCGGGGGCTGTGCCACAAGCCCTTCCTTCGCCTGCTGTGCCCCGTGCAAGGCGGCCTCGCCACGCGGAGGGAGGGACCGGAGCGCTGTCCTCTGAGGCGTCCCCTGGTCACTTGTGTCCCCGCAGCACGTTCATCATCGAGAAGCAGCCCCCTCAGGTCCTGAAGACCCAGACCAAGTTCGCAGCCACCGTGCGCCTGCTGGTGGGCGGGAAGCTGAACGTGCACATGAACCCCCCCCAGGTGAAGGCCACCATCATCAGTGAGCAGCAGGCCAAGTCGCTGCTCAAGAACGAGAACACCCGCAAGTACGTTGCCCTCGAAATTGGAGGAAAGGGATCCCCCCTTCTAGGAAGTTTCTAGGCCTGGCTATTCCTTTGTAGGAGCCCCATTAGCTGCTCAAGAACGAGAACACCCGCAAGTACTTGCCCTGCTCCCATCTGCCCCTCCCTCAGCTCAGCCTCTGTTCTACAGCAGGCGTCCTGGGTGATGGGGACAGCATGGCCTCCCTCTCTGAAACCCTTTGTCTTGCATTGCGATGTGGTCCCGTGTCGCTCCAGTTCACTGTGTCTGTCCTGGCGTACACTTCGCAGACATAGTCAATCAACAAGGATTTCGCCGCTGGGTGTCCCAGGACCTGTGCTGAGCACTGAGACACAGCTGTGATCCACATAGAACCTGGCTATGTCCCTGCCTAATCTCGAGACAGAAAATTAAAAGAAAGCAATATCACAGCGCCTGCAATACCAGGGTAGTCAAGGAGGGCCTTTCTGAGGATATATTTGAGTGGAGACCTGAAGGAGAAGGTCAGGAGTGTTTGGGGAGATAGGAAGGGCGAGTACAGAAGTCCCGAGGCAGATGCTGAGCGTCCGTGTTCAGCAAACAGACAAGGCAGTGGGCTCGCTTGTCCTGAGTGAGGCCAGGGAGGTGCGCAGGGGTTGATCTCGGGAACCTTTGTAGGCTGTGGTCATGCTTTTTATCTCAAGTACGCTAGAAACTGCCGAAGGCCCCCACATCAATCTTAAATTTATTTATTTATTTAGTCATTCATTTATTTATTTATTGGCTGCGTTGGGTCTTTGTTGGTGCCCGCAGGCTTTCTCTAGTTGCGGCGAGCAGGGGCTACTCTTCGTTGCGGTGCGCAGGCCTCTCATTGAGGTGGCTTCTCTTGGCTGTGGAGCACGGGCTCTAGGCACGTGGGCTTCAGTAGTTGTGGCTTGCGGGCTCAGTAGTCCCCACATCAATCTTGATACCCAAGGAACTTTAATGATAGAGACACAGGCCCCACCCTTGGAGACTTTGCTCAGGTGCTCTCAGGTTGATGAGAAAGTGAGCCCAGGGACACTCGGAGAAATGTTCTTAGGGGAGGGGCAGGGGCTGCTGGCAGGGCTTTCTGGAGAAGTCTGGGCCCAGGGTGCAGACAGGATGGTGCTCCTGGCCTGGGCCCAGTGGAGATGGGTTCCTCTCTGCTTCGCAGTGAGTGCAGTGGAGAGATCTTGAACAACTGTTGTGTGATGGAGTATCACCAGGCCACAGGCACCCTCAGCGCTCACTTCAGGAACATGGTGAGGACAGGGCCCCGCCCATGGAGGGAGGCCCGCCCAGAGCCGAGTCCTTAACCAGCAGCTTTCTCCTCATTCCCCTCTGACCTCCCACCCTGCAGTCACTAAAGAGGATCAAGCGCGCTGACCGGCGAGGCGCAGAGTCCGTGACGGAGGAGAAGTTCACGGTCCTGTTTGAGTCTCAGTTCAGTGTTGGCAGCAATGAGCTTGTGTTCCAGGTGAAGGTGAGACCCGGCTCCCCCGTCCCCTTGCAGGCCACCCGGCTGGCTTGGGAAAGCCAGAGACTTGAATCCTCACACAGGCTCAGTCCATTTACCCCATGATGCTCTCAGAAAACCTAATTTCACTCTGCTGGTGCCCATTTGCGAGGTCATAATCCGGCACCAGCCCACAGAATTTAGGCCGTGGGCCAAGAAGAAATATGTTGTGTTGTTTTGTTTGTTTTTGCTTTAGTTTTGCTGGGAGGGGCTTGAGGAACGAGGGTTGGGAGTCTCCCCCGAGAGGAGGGCAAGACGGTGGTCACATGCCCTACCCCCCCTTCCCTGGATTCCCGTAGACCCTGTCCCTGCCTGTGGTTGTCATTGTTCACGGCAGCCAGGACCACAACGCTACTGCCACTGTGCTATGGGACAATGCCTTTGCTGAGCCGGTGAGTCCCCATGAGACCCTCACCGCGGCCCCTCGGAGTTTCCCAGGGTCAGCCCCAACCCCAGGGCCCCTGCTGAGTGGTCTTCCCCAACCCTAGGGCCAGACCAGAGGTCAGGGGGCAGCTGGTGTGAACACCCTGCCCTCGGCATGTCCTAGGCTCTGTCTGGGCTCTGGGTCACAGGACTGGGGTCTCCGAGGTCTGTGAGCGTGGTCTTGGGGCTCTGGTCCCTGATCCCTCTCCCCAGGGTCCTGGTCTGGGTCTCCATCCCTGTATGCCCACCCCTCTGACCCTGCCCCCCAGCCTTTCTTTCCCTTGCATTTTGGTCCCCTTTTCTGGACCTTCCTCAGTCCCCTCTGTCTCCTGGTGTCTGTATCTGTGTGTGTGTAACTATCTCCTACTCCCTCCATCTGCCTTTGTTTCCTTTTTTCTCTCCCCACCAGGGCAGGGTGCCGTTTGCCGTGCCTGACAAAGTCCTGTGGCCGCAGCTGTGCGAGGCGCTCAACATGAAATTCAAGGCCGAAGTGCAGAGCAACCGGGGCCTGACCAAGGAGAACCTCGTGTTCCTGGCGCAGAAGCTGTTCAACAGCAGTAGCAGCCACCTCGAGGACTACAACGGCATGTCCGTGTCCTGGTCCCAGTTCAACAGGGTGAGGGACGCCGCCCGCTGCCTGCCTGGGACCACCCTGCCACCCTTCCCCCACCTCACACGCAGGTTACTGCCCCTGGTCAGTGGTCCCCCTCTACCCCCACCCCCCTCTTCTACAACCAGGAGAGACAGGGGCTAGTACCCCAAGGAACGCAGGCAGCCATGAGAGCCGAAGCAGGACAATGGAAGGAACCCAGAGCTGGGAGCCAGGGTCCCTGGGCTCTAGCCCTCGACGTGTTAACTAATTCGCCAGGCCCCTTCCCTCCTCTGTGCTGCGCTTTTCCCATCTGTAAAGCAAAGGGGTTGGGCGGGAATGACTTTGGAGGTCTCATCCAGCTTGGACAATCCTTTGCACCTCCGCCCCCCACCCCGTGGGATTGTCCCGGACCCCTGTGTCTGCGAGGCAAGAAGCCAGTGTACTCTCTGGTTCCCTAGGATATGAGCAGGGGCTGTGGCAGTTTGCTGGAGTGTGGGGCAAGTCGGATGAGGAACTGGGAGAAGGTCTGGGTGAGGACAAGAGGGCACTGAGTGTTCCCTGAACCACCCGTGACGACGGGGGCACAAGCCCTGACTTGGGGTTTCCTGGGGGCTCTCAGGAGAACTTGCCAGGCTGGAACTACACCTTCTGGCAGTGGTTCGATGGGGTCATGGAGGTGCTGAAGAAACATCACAAGCCCCATTGGAATGACGGGTGAGGAATGGGGTCTGGGAGGTCATGGGCTCAGGGGACAGTGGCTGCTGCCAGCAGTGACACTGTATGCTTGATGCACCCAGGGCCATCCTAGGTTTTGTGAATAAGCAACAGGCCCATGACCTGCTCATCAACAAGCCCGACGGCACCTTCTTGTTGCGCTTTAGCGACTCAGAAATAGGGGGCATCACCATTGCCTGGAAGTTTGACTCTCGTGAGTTCCCTACGTGCCCACACGCTAGCCCCAGTGGCCCTGCCTTCCATTTCCTTGTTCCCTATTCTCCATCAGGCCTGCATCCTGAGAAGGTATCCGGTGGGAGAGATGGGAACTGAGCTTGGAGGGTGGGAGGAGTGTTGCTCAGAAGCACATTCCCTCTCTGTTGTTTTCCACTGGGGAGAACCTAAAATCATTGGCCTCCTGGACTCCAGAACTGCCGGGCGAGTCCTTCTCTGCCCTGACCCAGCCTTCTTGGTATCTGCTTGCCCGTGGTCATTTCCTTGCCCTATGCCGAGGAGCACAGGGGTGGGGTTGCAGTGCAGGCTAGTGAAAGCTCCGATGTCTCTGCAAGCCTGCCGTGAAGCCCCCCAGCTCTGATCCTCCTCCCGAGGGCGGTGGGTTGTGGGAATAGCTTGGCCTTTTCACAGCTGACCGTAACCTGTGGAATCTGAAGCCGTTCACCACGCGGGATTTCTCCATCCGGTCCCTGGCTGACAGGCTCGGGGACCTGAGCTATCTCATCTACGTGTTTCCCGACCGGCCCAAGGATGAGGTCTTCTCCAAGTACTATACTCCTGTGCTCGGTGCGTCCTGCCCAGATACCCCCGGGGCTAGGCGGTGGGCACGCCCCAAGAAGAGCCGAGGGGCCGTTTCCCCTGTGGGTTTTTGTCCGTGGGATGGTGCAAGGCACGTGGAGAGGATTTCAGGGCTCACCACTGAAGAAAGGGAAAGCAAAACCTCTGACCCAGCCTTCTTCCCTGCAAAGCAAAACACTGAGTGGGACTCACTTCTGTGCCCTTGGAGGAAGAGGCCGCAGTGCTGGGGGAGGGGCCATAATGCAAACCCACAGAAAGTACACGACTCCCATCTTGATCAGCTGCCCTCACCAATCTCCACCCTCAAACCTACCCTCAAGTTGAGTGTAGGAAGCAAAATGACAGGGTTTTCCTCTTCAACCTGTCCCCAGTCCATTGGTTGGGTTGGTTCCTTGGTGTTGATTCTGTTTCCCTGGCAGGGGTGGGGGTGAGGAGAGAGAGAGCAAACAGGCCAGAAAAGGAAGCAGGAGAAGGGATGAGACTGAAGCCAGGGCCTGGGTGGTGTTCATTGTCAGCGGGTGTTTATGGGGCGTCTGTGGGAAATTTCATCCCTGCTGAGGCCCCATGGCATTGTGGGGGGAGGCAGACTGCACAGGTGGGTTTCCACTCCCCTGGGAGCTCCCAGAGACTTCGGTTCTCATCACCGTTCCCCCCGCCCTTGGCAGCTAAAGCAGTGGACGGATACGTGAAGCCACAGATCAAGCAAGTGGTCCCTGAGTAAGTGTCCCGGGTCCAGCTCTGGTCTCCTCCTCTCTTCAGGTGGCCCCTGAGCCCCTCCCCGCTGAGGCTGCGCTCTGCTTCCTCTCGCAGGTTTGTGAACGCCTCTGCGGACTCTGCCGGGAGTAGCGCCACCGACATGGACCAGGCCCCCTCCCCAGCCGTGTGCCCCCAGGCTCATTATAACATGTACCCACAGAAGTAGGTTGTGTTCTCCTGGGGCTCCGTGGGGAGGAACTGGGCACTTGGCTTCAGGCTGGGCACCCGGAGGGCTGGTGGGTAAGAAATCCAGAGCTCCTCTAGGTCTGAGATCACCCAGGCCAGGCCGGGCTCTGGCACATGCCCAGGTGCAGGGTGGGTGAGATCAGCCAATGAAAAGCATAGAGCATTTTGAAACTACACATAGCAGGGTCCTTGCTCTGGTGCTGACTAGCTGTGTGACCTTGGGGAAATTATTGAGCCTCTCTGATGCTCAGTCTCCTCATCTGTAAAATGGAGGCAGAAAGACCTACCACGTGGGACTGAGGTCAGGATTAAGTGAGAGAGTGCAGGTAGAGCATTTAGCACAGGTGAGACTGTTACAAGGGCTTGATACAGGGTAGCTATGGATGGGGTAGTTGTTCTTAGGAGTTGTGTGGGAACAGGGTGTCAATTGCTCCTCTCTGGAGTTTCCAGAGAAGAGAATTAATTCTCTTGCAAGCTGTGGGTGGCCTGCTGCCGTGGGACAACCGAAGGCTTGCGAGTCACAAAGACCGGAATTCCAATCCTGCCTCCACCTGCCAACCAGGTGGCCCTGAACAAGTTTCCTGACATGATTGAGTCTCAGTTTCCTCCTCTATAACGTGGAGTAAATACCTGCCTTATGGGTGGCTGTGAGGGTCGGTGTGACATGGTTGAAAGGCCCAGGCCTTCGTAAGTGCTCAGTGAATGGTGCCTGGGGTTTCATGGGCAGCTCGTTCACCCAACTACCTCATTGCCCTGAGATCGATGAGGTTGTGAGCGATGAGACTAGAACTGGGGTGTCTCTCAAAAGGCCAGTGACTGACTCATTCAACTTGGGGTGTGAGTCTAGCCAGAGCGGGTCCTGCTGCCATGAGACTCTGGTCTGAGTGGGGAGCAGGCTGGACGCTGTCCCCCAGGAGCTTGGGGGCTGTGAGGCATGCCAGCTCCCTCTGACGTCCCTTTCTCTCTACCAGCCCTGACCCCGTCCTCGACCAGGATGGAGAATTCGACCTGGATGAGACCATGGATGTGGCCCGGCACGTGGAGGAACTCTTACGCCGCCCTATGGACAGTCTGGACCCCCGCCTCTCCCCGCCTACTGGTCTCTTCACCTCTGCCAGGGGCTCGCTCTCGTGAATGTTTGTTTGAACCCTGCACTTCCCTTTGGAAACGTGCAGGGTTCACATTCATTGTGATTTTGTTTCTGTATCGCTGTGCATATTGAGGCCTTTGCAGGCACGTGTCCACATGCATATGCGCACGTTTGTGTACGAGGTGCGCCCGCCTCGCCTTTGCAGTCCTAGGCACGTGGCTGCCTTTTTCTTCAGATGGAGGCATTCCAGGAGCCCTTTGGGTCTGTCTGTTGTGGAAGAGACTGAGCTGCTTCTGTAGTTGCAGGTACGCCAGGCAGGCAAACCTATTCCTGCCAGAGCCTTTGCCTGCTCAGTAGCTACTTGAATGGAATTACTCAAGAAGGGAAAGGAGACAGGTCACGTCTCTAAGCTCAAGTTTTACTCCCGAGTTAGATGCTTTGCCTCCCAAGTGTGTGTGCATATATATACGTGCATCTGCTCGCATACAGAGCAACACACGTTGGTCTCTTGGTTCTTCCCCTCAGGATGGAGGTTGGAAGAACCAAGAGACCAGTTTTGAGTGATATTTTATACTTTATCTAATGACTATGGACTCCAGGCTTTTTGGAAACTGAGAGCTTATCTAGGCCATCCGCGGTCATGTCCCTAACACGGCAGCCAATGGGTCTTTTGCATCGGGCCTGTCAGAGCTGCTCTGAGGATGGAGTTTCTTGGCCTCGTGGTCCCCAGCCAGGGGGCTCCAGCTTCGAGTGTAGAATGCTGCTGCCCACATTCCGGCTTTTTCCATCCCATATCCCCTGCCCTCCATCTGGCCCCAGGCTTCTCTCCTCGCCTCTCTGTCTGCAACCTTGCTTACTTATGGAAGAGGTGGGGGGGTGGGGGTGGGGGAGGCACTGGTCTAGGATGTGGTGAACAGGAGGCCCAGGACTCGCAGTGTTGAGCCCCTAACCCCTCCTGGAACAAACCTGCAGCAAGGGGCAGCGTCGGGCTTGCAGCTCGCCTGTGGGGTCTGGAGGGAGGGGGAAAAGCTGATCGAGCCAGGCCCACTCTGCTGGGAGGTAGACCCTGGACTAGGCCTCGTCACAGTTGCATAACTGGCTGTGGTCTGCGAAGGCCTCGCTCCCAACCTCACACGCTCCCCCCTCCCTCTGAAGCTGCCACCCGCAGCCAGGGGCCGCTGACAGTGGAAGGAGTCCCAGAAGGAGTCCCAGGTTGAAACATCTCCCGAGGAAGGGGGGGACGGGAAGCAGGATTCTTTTGTTCTTTGTACAAAGGCTACTCATGTGTGTAAACAGTGTTTCTGAATAAAATATTTTTTTTCATAAATTTGCTGGAATGGCTCCTGGGTCATGGGGACCGCTGGAGTCGTTTTGTTCCTCTCCTTCCGCATAGCTGGTGCTGTTAAGGTGTAGCTTGAAGTTGCCAGTCTGCTCCCATTTCTGTGGTTTTAAGGGTGCCATCCCCACCCCAGTACTTTCAGTGCCTCTCAGAAGACTAGAGAACTTGAGGTCCTGGGAAAAGATGGGGCAGGAGTTACCGGGGGGGGGGCGAACTTTGGTCCCTGCCTCTCCTTATCAGCTGCCGCTATGAGCAGTCTCCAAGGTGGCAGCTGAGTGCCAGCGCCCAGACCATCCTCAACCCCTCGGGATGGAAGACTGGGGGGAAGCTGCAGGAGCCTCACAACGGTCCTTCCTCCCCTGGCCTCTTCCCAGAGACCAGCAGGTGGCACCATCCCCCTGTCCCTGCGTTTTCAAACGGTCGGCCTGAGCCTGGGAGGGAGGCT
Source organism: Mesoplodon mirus (assembly GCF_964341445.2). Classification (NCBI taxonomy): domain Eukaryota; kingdom Metazoa; phylum Chordata; class Mammalia; order Artiodactyla; family Ziphiidae; genus Mesoplodon; species Mesoplodon mirus. Next base: position 5,828,356 of record NC_138994.1, read on the forward strand.
GGGGCGAGAGGAGGACAGTCTCCGCATTTGGTCCCATTGGCATCGGGAATCCAGGGGCTGTCGCCGAGGGCCCGGGCGGGGGCGGGGAACAAGAGCCTATGACAAGGTTTCTTCAGGGCTCAAAGCGAGGGAGGAAGGGCTCGCAGCCCGCCGGGAGAGGCGCAGGGGCCCGGCGCGGGGCTGGCGGGGGTGGGCGGGAGGGGAGGCAGCCGCCGAGCCGGAGCGCGCTAATCTGGAGCTGCATCTCTGCAGGGGGAGGCGGCGCGTATCTCCCGCACCCGCTCGTCTCCATGGTGTTCGGCGCGGGGGGAGGGGGAGCCAGGCGAGTGGGCGCCGCGGTCTGTGAACTATCACCACCCACGGCCCTGGGCCCGCAGCCGCGGCCCGTTAAGTGTTGACGATCATCCCCACGGAGCGAACTGAAGGGGAAGTGATAATGGAGCCAACTGTGGAAGGGGAGGCCTGGGGTGGTGGGAGTGTCTGCGCCCCAACCCCCCTTAGGTAGCTTATCTGACCCCAGACAGGACACCGCGGCTTGCAAAGGCCCCGGGAGGGAGGGCGGAGGAGGGCAGAAAGAGGGGGCGGGAAGGCCTCCACTCAAGCCGCCTCCATGCGGGAGGGGTCGGACCCCTGGCTCCTCCAGGTATCCCTGAGCTGGAGGCTGGCGGCTAATGTTAAGATGGGAGGCGCTCGGTGCCCCAGAGGCGGGCCTGCGTCTACTGGGGCAGGAGAGGCTAAGGCCACCAGGCCGGGGCCGGGTCAACCACCTCCTCTCAAGACCCAGGCTCAGCCTGTAAGACCCCTTCAGAACTGAAGCAGGGGAAGTGGGACCACCCCGAGCCTCCAGCCAGACAGAGCTGCCGTGCCAGCAGACGGTTGCTATATAACTTTTATTTCTGGAAGGTAAAGTAGATACAGCAATATACAAAAAAAAAAAAAAAGAAAAACCCCACAATAATATAAATTTTTACACTATTAAGTAAGTATACATTGTAATTTGAATGCAGTGGTCAGGACAGCATCTCACAAACCACCGTGTGGGTAGCTCAGGCATCCATGGGAATCTCTAGGCTGGGCAGGGGTCAGGCAGGCAGGTCCTGGAGGACTGGGTTTTTTTAAATGAGGGGCCAAAACAAGTATCAGCTCCTCTCAGGGCTTTTGCTACAATCAGGGTTAAAACCAGAAACACATGCGACCTAAAAGCCACGGGGTTTTAGTTTCTGCTCCAGCGAAGCCGGGATCCTCACCCGAGGTCCCTCGAATTAAGCTGATTATGATCTAGAGAGTGTGGCTAAAGGGAGGTTGCTCCGTACCACCTATCAAACCCATTTGTCTTGGAGAGAAGGTCTCGTCCCCTTCCTTCAAAAACTGGCGAATTTGGGTGTAACGCATAGCATTCCCTAGAAACTCCGGTCGACTGAGACAAGGTAGTTACGGACCACCCAATCTGGCCGTGCCTCTGGGTCTGAGGAGGCCCCATATCAGAGACCACCTCTCATGCCGCTAAGTGTTCTGAGATGCACAGAAAACGCGAGTGGTCCTGCTTCACCGCGGGGGCCCCCATGTGGAGGAGACGGTCACCAGCGCTGGGGGTAGGCTGGGGTGTACACTCCCTCACGTGAGGGACAGACCTCGAGCTTATCACTAAGCCTCTGCCCCTGGCTTAACCAAGTGAAGAAGTGATTACAGGTGCCGCAGGAAATCCCCAAGAAGCTGGGATAGGAACCATATTCCCTGAGCTCAACTAGACCCTTGACTGGGGCCCCCCAGTCTGACTCATGTTCGACCTGTAACTCTCTCCCTCTTATTCCAGGAGGTCCTGAGACCAGGATGCCTAAAGCAAACAGGGCAAGGGACCTTTAGACATGGGAAGGAGCCATGCCACAAGAGCGGCTCAGGTAAACTGGGGGAGAGGAAGAATCATCCCATCCCTTAGAAGGCACCCACAGAAACCACGCAGGCTCGGAAACAGGGGCAGAGTCCGGGGAGGAAAGGCGAGCAGGTTGAAAGTGCCCCTCTGCCCAGCCTCACCTACTAACAGGCCAGTAGGTGAAAGGGGAAAATAAAAACTTTGTTTATCAAAAAAAGTCTAAAATGCTTAGGGTCTCCTTCAACCTTCCTATATGAAAACCAAAGGCCAAGCCACATCTTCAGATGTCTGTTAAGGGCTGGATCTGAAGCTCGTGTCAGGGTTTATATAAATTATCAGCCTGAAGAAAGCTGAATGCCTAAAGCACCAAGGAGGAAATTAACTGAGTTTTCTTAAATACAGAAAAGGCTATGCTGATACAGTGTTTTTTTGTCCTTTAAAAAACATTTTTTTTTTAAGTTTAAAAAGAAACCTAGGGGCTTTGAAAGTCCTATCTTCTATTTGAACGTCAGCAAGGTTCAAAGTGCAATGCCAGGAGGATGTAGCTAGAGACAGCTGTGGCATCAGCTTACAGAAATAGGCAGAGGGATACCGCTGGCACCAGAGGCACTTGTCTGACAATGACAACAAGCTGCTGAGAAAGGCAGGCAGGGGGGCAAAAAAAGACATTTCCTCTTTCTCCCTCTCGCCACCCCTTCCACACCCCCTGATCAGAGCCTCAGAGAGCGCATTCTTATTTGCATTTAGATAAAAGCATATCACCCACATTCACTCATTTCTCTATTTTAAAAAGTGCCCAGATTGCTCAAAGATAACCGAAATGAGAGACGAAAAAAAAAATCTGGAACCACAGAGTTGGGAGTTGAGCTGATCTGGGCTTGGGCTGTTTAAGGGCTGGTGGAACACGGGTCGGTGCCTCTGTCACCTCTCTCTGCAGCTTCCGTCCTCGGCTTCTCACATGGGGGAGGTAGCGCACTCCGAGGTCAGCTCCATGTCGAACGTGAGGGATTCTGGGGGGACACACAGGGAGAGCCAGTTCAGTCGCCTGAGCCCTACAGCTGGCGGGGCCCGCACCCCTAGCCTTTCGGGGCACAGAGGCTCAGGCTGCCACTGCCATCTAGTCTCCTGCTCCTGCCCCTTGGTCGTCAAGATGAGGTCAGAGAATCCAGATTCTCTCCCTTCCCTTCTGGAAGGGCTCAGCCTCCTTCCTACCTTAACTCATTCCCAACTCTCCAGGTTTACGGAAGCTCTAAGGCTGCCCTGTTGAACGCAGCAGCCTGGAGCCACTTGGGATGTGACTAGTCCCAACCGAGATAGGCTGTGGTTATAACACGCGGGGCAGGTTTCAAAGATTTAGTACGAAAGAAAACCTCATTTGTTTTTTTCTTTTCTTTTTCTTTTTTGGCTGCACACTGCACGTGCATCTTGCGGGGATCTTAGTTCCCCGACCAGGGATCGACCCCGTGCCCCATGCAGTGCAAGCGTGGAGTCCTAACCACTGGACCGCCAGGGAAATCCCACACTCATTTTTTTCTAACGTGCAGAAATGCCACTATTTTGGATTTACTGGGCTAAAGAAAATACATTTGTAAAATTAACCTCACCTGTTCCTTTTCACTGTTTTTTAACGTGGCTGCTAGAAAATTTACTCTGGCATGGGGGTGCGCGTTTCTATAGGATAGCGCTGTTCGAGAACTCCTTCTACCAATCCAGGTGCCCCTCGCTTGGCTGTGCACATGGGAGCATCACACCAAGGGGACTGACTTCCCTCACAGGGACAGAGTCCGGCAACCAGATACTCACCAAACTGCCCTCCTGCTGAGGGTTCAGCACCTTCACCATTATTTCCAAACTGCATCAATGAATCTAAAGTGCGGGGGGACATCGGCAGGTCAATGGTATTGCTGCAGGTCGTTCTGTAGGAAATGGGGAGCAGCAGGAGGGGAAAGGGCCGGGTTGACAAGACACAATGGAGAAAAAAAAAAAAGAACAAAACACACACACACAAGCCATCAAACTCTGGTCTCCAACAGAAAAACAAAAGCTCAAGCTTTTTAAACACACGAGGTCACTTTGAGTACTGAACATAGCTCGGAGGGCTCCAACCCTTCACAAGAGAACTCTCACCCGGTGTCCTGTTCCCAGGGATAACTGAGGACATTAGAAATGGAGGCAAAATTGGGAAGGGAAGCCACTTACGGTGTCACACAGATGAACTTAGTCTTCAGGTATGGGGCAGCACCTGGGTAGAAGAAAACTCAGGCTTACTGATTGTGATTCCACTCTTGGGTACCAGGCAGCGGGAAGCCGGCTGCCTCCCCAGGGCTGACTTGAAACTCACTCCATCCTTGACCAGAGATTGCCTGGAACCTCCGTCTCCCCTCAGGGCTGCCCTCCCTCACTGTATACTCTGATGGTCCAGTGCTTGCAGCTGGAAGCTCGGTTCTTCCCCTCAAACCTTCCTGAGACTTTTCAGCCGACCCTGGTCCCGCCTGAGCTCAGATGAGCTCCAGCCTTGTGCTCATTCTTACCCTCGATCATGTAAAGACTTTAACTGCCTGTATGTGGACTGAGTATTGTATTCTAGCCTGGTTGTATCTCTTAGATTGAGTTCCCCGCATGCAGGACTGAGCCCACGCAGTCTGGGCACCACGTCCTGCTCAGATACCGAAGTCACCGAGTCTTTAAGAGAACGTGGAAACGGCTAATGCAGTTCCAAAGCTGAGGGTGACCCCTTCTGTTCCCATCAGCACTCATCTGCCTCTATTACATTTTTCGGTGAGGGTATTAGTAACTCCCCAGTTGGATAACTACATCTCACAGAAGAGCCCCTCCACGGGGAGGATGGCTCTGGACTGGGTGACAGGAGGCCTTATGTCTTCAACAGCTAAGAGATCCGGCCAAGGGCTTTTCTCTCTCGAGTATAAAATAAGAGGGAGGCGGAAGAGGGAGGGGCCCCTCTTGGTCATTTATGATTCTTGTTCTACAGTTAGAAATGTGAAGACCGAAATAAATGAATTTTAAGTGCTAAATGCTTACAGCAAGAGGTCAAAGAGCCCTGGAGACACTGGCATGGAATTTGGGGGATTCAGGTGAACAAACCAATTAGGAGGCACGGGGCAGGGTGGGGTGGGCTGAGAGAAGCACAGCTGTAAAGCTTGGGGCTTACAGTGAAACCGAGGATCAGAAGGTACAATGACAGCCTGAGAAAGGGCATTGCCGAGGGGCCCTTAGGCTCCCATCTGAGTTTATTTTTGGCCAAGAAATAGGTTAACTCAGTACCGAATCCAAAGAAGCTATCGAAGCAGGGTTCTGGTGTCTTATCAATCCATTTTGGCCCAGGCCTGAGGGGAGCTGACACCCCAGACAGAAAAGGGTTTAATTCCCTAAGTGATCAACGTTGCTGAGAAAAACACCTTCGGCCTGAGATGCCACAGTAGAAGCAAAGGAGAACTAAGACTAAAAGCTGATCTATGACTCCGTACAAGGTTGTAAATGCACTTTATCTAATTTGTAAGATAAGGAACTGTCATTTCTACAGAGGAATGTCTCCCTCAAGCCATGAGGAAATACGTGTAAGCTTCTGAGTAAGAAGGAGGGAAGAGTCCTGGGAAGATAATCTAGGAGATAGATTTATCTCCTAGAGACAAGATTTATCTCCTAGAGACAATAAAAACCTCAGGATGAGGGACCTCCCTGGTAGCGCAGTGGTTAAGAATCCGCCTGCCAATGAAGGGGACACGGGTTTGAGCCCTGGTCCAGGAAGATCCCACATGCCGCGGAGCAACTAACAAGCTCTCTAAAAATGGGTTCATACTTAAAAAAAAAAAAAAAAACCTCCAGGATGGGAACAGAGAGGAAATGGTCAGCTGCTCAACTCTGGAGGACCCCACATGCAGCCCGCCGGTGCCCCACACCTGCTGACCCATTTGCCACGCTCACACCCAGCCCCAGGAGGCAGACAAGCACTCAAGTCATTAGTTCCCTTCCTGTGACTGCCGTCTTGGCCCTGAGGAAACACTGAGGCCTCCAGGCAGGAAAGGGCCTTGCATCCCGGTCACACAGGAGGCTTGAGGGAGGGCGCAGCCTCAGACTTGGAACTTGGACCTTGAAAGCAAAATTAGTCAAGGGCCCAGCACTTGGACCTAAATGCCTTCTGCAGAAGGAACAGGGTAGTGTGATGGGGGCTGATAAACAGATCTCCCAACCGAAGCACAACGTGGGAGGAGAGATAAGGGGCAGACAGGAAGTGAGAGTTACGCTCGCCTAGAGTGTGGCCGAGACTCAACCCCAGAACAAAGGAAAAAGGAAAGTCAATTGCCAATTAGCCCCGACTCCCTCTTCCAAGTCTCAGTTCTTCTCACCCCAAGAGATCCCTCACAGGGAACTCCTGTGAAAAAGTGGGAAGGAAGCTGGTGAGTTTGTGTTTGTGTGTGGGAGAGCTCTTTGTACAAACACAGTTTTTTCCAAAGCAACTGGGGCAGGGAAGCCAACCTCAAAGGATCCCTTTAAACCACGACTGGCTCTGTGATTAAGAAAACGTAAATAAAAACAAAGAACAGCAAATTATAGTGTTCTCATCAGGATCTGGACAGAGAACCCAGTGTCCGAGCCCCAGACGCCCATGGGAACAGACTAGGGGGCTCTGCCCTCCACGGTGGCGGTGGTGCTGGAGAGCGAGGCTTTAGTGTGGAAAATGTATGTGTAACTTACAGAAGCACATGGGCTCTTGCACGTTAAAAAACATCTTATCTTCAAGAGCTGCACATTCAAAGGACCAATGCCACGCCCCTCCCACCAGCTGCTGGCTTCCCCTTCAGTCACCACTCCTGTGCTCCTAAACCATGTTCCAGCGCTGCTAACGTTCATTTCCTCCAGAAAGCCTTTCTTCATCCCTCTTGGCGCTGCTCACATTGTTCCGTGATGGGGAAAAGGAAACACGCTGGACTGAAGTCTGAATCGCAAACCTTCCAGCATCTGCTTTGTAAGAGGTGCTGTGCTGGCTGGGCATCCTGTTTCTAGAGAATTCTGCCCTCGCTTTCTTTCCACGGTGTTTTAGGTATGGCTGGGTGTGTGCATGCTGCTTCCCCCTTGAGACTGGTGCTTCTTGTAGGGCAGAGCCTGGTGACTGATTCCTCTCCTCTCTCTAACCCCATCAGCCACCCCCAAAGGCACTCACGACAAAGTTCTTTCCCAGAAAGAGGAATAAAGATCACCAGGCTCTTCAGGCATTTACCTTATCTGTCCTCCCAGGATCCTACAATTTCCCACTTTTCCCCAGAACTAAATGGCTGTCGTGGAAAATCAACAACTACCTGGGTCAGCTTCGGGATGCTCCTGGCTCTCTGGCCGACAGTACTTTCCGAACGCCTCCTCCTTTGGAATGTCAGGGTAGAGATAGACCAGCGGAGACACGAGGATATTGGTGGCATCCATGATCTTATAGCCCATGATGATTTCAGCAAACGACATGTTGTTCAGCTGCTGCTTGGTGTATGGTTCCACCGACTGGATCTGGGTCTTACCTGTCAGGGGAAATGGGAAGGGAAGACTCAGGTGATCTCAGAGAAAACTACCTGATTTATTTTCCCGCAAGGGGGAAAGGCTTATGCCAACCCAGCGCTCGATACCCTCAATATCCTGCCCAGTCGCCTGGCACTGGGGAAATGTTCAGCTGGCTTCGGGAGAGGCTATCCAGCTGGGCCACAGGTAATACACTTGGATAACTATTTACATAAGATATATCAACAGGGTAGGAAAGAAAGGAGATGAAAATGAAATTTAAATAGGGAAATATTAGTCCCTGGAGCCAGCAAAACAAAACTGGCAAACCAGTCCTCCAGCTGGTAGAATTTAGAGAAAAGAAGTCACCCAAATGTGCCTTACAAGTCTGAGGCAGGGGGGTGCGAGGCCATCTCTGCCCACGAGGGGGCAGCACGTGTCTGAAACCAGCAGAGGCGCCGGCGGCAGCGGCGCTCACCACCAGGTGGGGTGGGGAAAAGCCAAGCTTACCGCTGATGTCCTTCTCCACCCAGGTGAAGGTGACTCCTCCTTCTTTGCTGCTTTCACTGAATCTCAGCAGGAAGGTGCCTGGGGGCTTGGTGCTCAAGATGGCCCGCTCCCTCTCCTTACTGATAAAGCCCATTATGTACCTGGAGGCAGAGAGGAGCAACAGCAAGATTTGGGCTGAGGGTTGCCCTGCTATTGGCCTGCGGGGAGAGCGGGGGACCTGTCACACCTGCGCACCCTGCCAGACACAAGAGTTCCAACCTACCCTTCATTCCAAAGGGCCAGGATGTACTTTTTCACAAGGTCAATGATATTGTCCAGCCAGACCCAGAAGGAGAAGCCCTTGCCAGCCATGTTTTCCTGGAGAAAAGAATAATGAGAAAGCCAAGTCCGCCACCATCCCAGGCTTCTCCTTCCTAGGGGTGAGGTGCCACCAAAATCCTCAGGCCCATCTAGCCTCAGGCAGGTGCTACTGGCCGCTGGACCAAGAGCCTAGGGCCTTCAGGCCCAGCGTCCTCCACGACCTCCCAGCAGGTAAGCACCCCTCCCCCTCCCCCTCCCGGGAGGCAGCCACACGGAGTTCACACAGTTGCTTACTTTGCAAAATTTAGCCCACGTGATCTGACACCCTGAATAGTTCACACCAGGTCCTGAAGGAAAAAAAATAATAAAGTAGTATAATTTTCAGTTTTGAATCAAGATCTTATTTCTTCAGACAGAACACGTGCACAACTGCCCCACGATAGACCCTGAAACCGTTGGTTTTCATGTATTTGAATGTTGCCACTGTTGTGTGCATATGGTGCACCCGTCCGCCCCACACCGACCCCATCATTTGACCCCCCCCCCCCCGAGTTGTTGTTTAGCCCAGCTGCCCTTTCTAGCCTCGTGTGGTGGTCCGGGGACCAGCAGCACACACTAAGAAGCTGACAGCTTGAGTTACAGGGTCACATTTGGTGGCAGCATAGGACACAGCATAGGTAGCAGGCAAAACATTCTACTAAGGCTTTTTTTCCAGGGAGAAAATTAAAAACAAGCCTACAGTTTCTTGAAGAAACAAACAGGGATACCAAGCCTTTACTTAGCTCTAACACGCACTTAAAATATCTTCCGATGGTTGGATAAAGTAGTACCCTGGAAGGGTGAGGGAGACAGCCACCAAGAGACAAGAAATCTGCCTCCCGCCTCATAAAAACGACCCCCAGGATGCACACCTCCTCTGTATCCTGACTCCCTGACCTGCTGGAGCACATGTATTCTGGCCCCGGCACAGCATCTTGCTCAGTAAACTCTTCTGAATGAACAGCCCCATGGGCCAGATTCCTTTCCAAGGAGGGTGAGGGGAGAAGAGGTAAAGTGCTGACCTAAGAGTTTCTCCGCCAGCGTTGTCAACTGCTCGATGCTCAGCCCACGCTTGGTGGTGGAGGAGAACTGCCAGCTCAGCACCTCGGCCACTTGATCCCACGTTCCAATTGGGGGCTTGGTGAAAAAGTTCACGTTCTATTGGAAATGACACATTTGCTCCTTTAGATGAGAGGGCGGTGCCTGATGAGCTGCGCTAGGTACCGTGACAGCCCCGAGGCACCGAGAAGCCTCAGGAAAAATGGGGGCCCGACTCACCTTGGGGTTGTTGGTCAGCATGTTATACCACAGGATGGATGCCCAGGCGTTGGGCATCTGACAGATGTTGGAGATCACCACAACTGGCAAGGAGTGGGTCTGTGGAGGGAGCGTGGGATGAGCTGGGGAGGCAGAGGGCCCTCGTGGCTTCCAAAACCTCTTCACGCATATCTCGCAGGGTTTGGAATAAAGGACAGGCCGTGGAGCACACCTGCTTCCAGCCCTCAGGGAGGAGTGGGGCCGAGTCAGCTCAACACCCAGAGCAGAAAGAATGCCCAACTCGGCGGCTGTCTGAACATCACCAGGAACTTGTAAAGCTAACTTGCTCACGGTGGACTCACAGTCCATGGATTCCCCATTTATAACACCTGCAAGGCATCCTCCACTAATCGAAGCTGAACCTGCCCATTAAGCAGATAGGTCCCAGGGATCAAAGACTAGGGTTCCTGCTTTTTCCGGTGTATCTTTAATTTAAAGATCAAGAAGGTTGGAGAAAGAGCATGTAAATGCCATGACTGTCTGTATACTAAAGACATTGGTTGTTGAAAGACTGTTTTGCGCAAACTTTATAAAGTCGGCTCTGATCAATGTCTAAATATGAGTTTTTATATCAAGTTTGCTGAAAGCTGAGTAGACATGTATCTTCTAAGCACTCAGGCAAGACTTTACTCTCAGGTGGGATACTAAGGATTTGGGGGAGGAAGAGAAGCAAAAGTAAACACAGTGCTTAGCAAAGAGTCACCATTCCACATTCTGGAGTAAAAACCTCAACTAGAAGAAGTCTTGTCCTGAATTACCACTGCGTGCAGCCCTACCCAGTTCTGTCACAGAACTCACCTCTAGGTCGATCTTGAGGCCTTGGTGATACACCTCAGTCTCAAAGGTGATCAGGTGCAGCTCTTCAGTCACAATCAAGGAGGCCTACAAGAAGGAGAAGGACGCTATTCCTCAGAGAGGATGGTATTCCGTCCTGACGCCACCACTACGCCATCCAGAAGGGCAATCCACCAGGTGGCCACAGACACAACTGGAGCACATGGTCTCTTCAACCCTATCACTCTCCAGTGCTGTAGTCCTCAACCTGACCTCCTACTAGCTTTATTATGATACTAAGGAGATCCAATAGGTTATGTATAAAATGGGTAAAGCACAAAGAATGACCAAACAGTGAACACCTGCATACCCACCACCCAGTTTAAGGGAAAGACAGTCACTACTGAGGTTCTCTGGGCACCTTCCCAACCCCATCCACCCCTGTGCCTCCTCCCTCAGAAGTAACAGCTATTTTGTCTTTTGAGTTCATCATTTCCTAGCTCTTCTTGATGGTTTTACCACATTTACACCTCTCAACAATGTATGTGTGATTTGGTTTGTTTAGTTCCATCTGATACATATGGAATCACACGCTGTGTGTGCTTTTGTGACTCGCTTTTCACATCCACGTAGCTGTGTGCACCTGCAATCTCTCCATTTTCACAGCTGTATAGTATTCCATCACCCGACTATACTGCAGACCATTTATCCACTCTAGTGCTGATGGCATTTGGTTTGTATTAGGGCTTACAATCAGGCTGCTCTGACATTTTGTACATATCTCCTGCTACCTACGTGCAATGATTCCTCTATTGTTAAATCCTGGGAGTGGCACTATTGGTTTACAGGGTATGTTCATTTTTATAATGCCCAGTTGTTGGGCTTCCCTGGTGGCGCAGTGGTTGGGAGTCCGCCTGCCGATGCAGGGGACACGGGTTCGTGCCCCGGTCCGGGAAGATCCCACATGCCGCGGAGCGGCTGGGCCCGTGAGCCATGGCCGCTGAGCCTGCGCGTCCGGAGCCTGTGCTCTGCAACGGGAGAGGCCACAACAGTGAGAGGCCCGCGTACCGCAAAAAAAAAAAAAATAAAAAAAAAATTAAAAAAAAAAATGCCCAATTGTTTTCCAAAGTGACTGTAAAAATTTATACTCCCACCAGCAATATAGTGACATTATTTTGAATGAGAATTGCCAATGAATTATTAGAAATTCCAATTCATATTTTAAATGCTCTTTTTCTAATTACAAAAGTAATACACGTTCAGTTTAAATGCAAATATTACAGAGAGAGTACAGAGTAGCCTTGGATAAGAACAGCAGCACTGTTTGGTAGATATTCCTCTAGAATTCTGTAATGCAGACATGAATAGACAAAATACAGTGTAAGTTTTTTTAAACAAATATACTAATATACTACTCAAATTATTTTGCATCTTTTTTTCCTAAATAAATATGCCACATACATTTTCTTGTATCATTGCATACCTCACTCTTTAACTGCTGTCAAGTATTATAAATTCAATTTTTTTTTTTTTTTCAAAAGGCCTGCTACGTTCTAGAGAAGAGGGTAAGAATAGCTCAGGGGACAAATATCAGAAAAAGAATAGGGTGTCACAGTTTTATAAAAAATATTTAAAACTAGTTTTTGGTCACATTTACCTTTTTTTTTTAAAGTGTGTTCTTTTTTTTTTCTTTTTTGGCCACGCCACATGACTTATGGGATCTTAGTTCCCCAACCAGGGATCAAACCCAGGCCCATGGCAGTGAAAGCCCTGATTCTTAACCACTGGACCACCAGGGAAGTCCCTTAAGTTTATTCCTGACACTAAGAGTCCAATAATCTGAATAAATGGGAGGCAGAGGAGAAATAAGGGGATTTGTATTGTTTTGTTCTTTTTCTTTTGGTAAAATGTTTAACTCGGATTTGTTGAAACCTTCCATCCCACCTCAGTGACCAAAACAGGTCACCCAAAGCTGAGCCAAGCCATGTCAGCGCACAGAAGTTGGAAGGGGAATTTGGAAAGTCCCAGGCAAGGTGGAAGGCTTCTTTTCCACTACGTGGGTGTGGGCAAGGGACTTTCCACTCCTTAATGATGCGCTAACTCCCAGGACAATCAAGGAAATGCTCCGAGCCCGAGTACTCCAAGGCATGAGTGACTCCTGATGTGTCCTGTTGGCCTGTGGTGACTGCAGCTGGTCAGGTGTCTCTACTTCTGGGCAGTAAGAAGGCTCTTTTTCTCTCCTGCTCAAAGAAAACTCTCCTATAGTTGGCTTTCATCCCCAACAAAACTTACGTCGCAGTTGGCTCGGCCCCCGTTACCACATCTCTGCTCTCTCAGGGTCTGTAAGAAAAGCAAAGAGCATCCCCTGTCACCTGAGGCTCTCCCCTAACCCCTCCCCCTGCCAGAGACCCTGGGAGCAGGTGAGTCCGGGCTTCTCCCGTGTACCAAGTGTTTGAACTCTGCGGAGAGGCTGCCGTTGTTAGACTCTTCCATGTTCATCACTTTCGTGTTTGTGCCCAGGATGTTAAATTTCCGGGATCTGAATCACAGGAGAAAAAAACCAACCACATAGGTGAGCGAGTGGTCAGAGGACAAAGTTAGATTAAACGGGAACACAAGGAAGCCTCCAGGCTGCACTTACCCTCTGAGAGCTGCAACATCCCCGGAGTCTCTGTTAAGAACACAAACCAGTGGTAATAAAAAAGGCCCTGAGTTTCTTCAGAAGTCTACTTTGAACACCTATAATTTATTCTGATGGAAGAACTGCTGTTCTCCTGGGGATTTCTGTAAGTGACTCAATTACATTTTATATGTGAAATTAACAATCCTATACATGCTGAAGTAGTAGACACAGCTGGCTGCCTACCCTCTTCCTAACAGAACCTTGACTCTGTCAGGGATCTTTCCCATCCCCACCTCCAGGGGATCCTGATCGTTAAGCTCACCAGAACAGAGCATGCCCACAGGGCAGCAGTCCAGGGGTGAGGACAGGACCTTCACTGTCTCAATCAGATTGGGAAGGATTCTCTCTCAGGCTGTACTTACGTTCCATAGCTTCAGCTGAACATGAGCAAGGAGGCATGTGGCCTTAACTACCACAAGCAACCATGCAGCAACCCAGAAGGGAACCCTAGAATGCCAGTGACACTTATGGTGGCAGAGAAGAGAGACGGAAGATTCTGGGTCCTTGATGACATCAATTGAGTCACTGATCTCACCGTCAGACACTTGTTCTAACTTTGCATTTCCAGTAAACTGGGTTGCAAATTTCCTTATTCTTTAAGCCACACTGGGTTTTCTGCAGAGGTTTACTGTTACCTGTAACTCAGAGCATCCCACTGATGTCGCTGGAAATATTCTTCCCAGTGTGTTCCCTGTGTTTTTGAATATTTCATTTTTTATATAGTCACCATTTCTCAGTGTCTTCCTTTCTTTCTAAAATTATTTTAGTTCCATTTAAAAAGTCCTTCTCATTGCTATATACTCACTTATGCTTTTAGAAAAACAGCTACTCTTTATTAAACAGTACATTCTGTGGGAGTTTACAGATTAAAATGGATCAACTTTTAAACCATTCAGAAGATACCTTTCCATATACCACATTTTTATTTATTTATTTATTTATTTTGGCCATGCAGCTTGTGGGACCTTACTTCCCTGACCAGAGATTGAACCCAGGCCCTCGGCAGTGAAAGCTCAGAGTCTTAACCACTGGACTGCCAGGGAATTCCCCATATATCACATTTGAGAACTTAAAGTCCTCGTTATCAGAAAATTTTCCCTCATGTCTAGCCTATATTTACTTTCTTTTTTCACATTATTTTTTTTGGTATACCTTTGATGTAATTGACAAATAATAAACTGCATATATAAAATGCACAATTTGATAAGGTTTGATATATGTATACTATACACACCTGTGACATCAGCCCAATTAAGATAATGAACATACCCAGCATCCCCAAGTTTCCCTACGCCCTTATGTGACCCATTCCCCAATCCCACACTCCGCCCACCCCTGTCCCCAGGCAACCAATGATCTGCTTTCAGTCATGACAGATTCATTCGCACTTCTAGAATTTTATATAAATGACAATGTAAAGTATGTACTGTTTTTTTCTTGGTCTGGCTTTTCTCATTCAGTGTATTAATTTGGAGATTTATCCTTGTGTTGTGGGTATCAATAGTTCATTCCTTTTTGTTGGTGAATAATATTCCGTTGCATGGATATACCACCAACTGTTTATTCACCTGTTGATGGACACTCGTCTATTAATGAAGATTCCTGTACAACCCTTTGTGTGGACATATGCTTTCATTTCTCTTGGGTAAATACCTAGGAGTGGAATGGTTAGGTCATAGGGTAGGTACATGTTTAACTTTTTAGGAAACTGCCAAATTGTTTTCCAAAACTGGTTGCCATTTTTACCACCATTATATTATACATTTGCCTGTACTTTTAAGGTATATCTAGAATTTATTCTGATGGACAGTGAAAAGTTAACTTCTTACTCAAATCCCCCCAATACCAAGTTTCCCTAAGACGACTTACTGAATAATCCACCCTTCCCTCGCTAATTTAAGATATCAATTAAAATGTATATTAATTCCTGGGCTTCCCTGGTGGCGCAGTGGTTGAGAGTCCGCCTGCCGATGCAGGGGACACGGGTTTGTGCCCCGGTCCAGGAGGATCCCACGTGCCGCGGAGCGGCTGGGCCCGTGAGCCGTGGCCGCTGGGCCTGCGCGTCTGGAGCCTGTGCTCCGCAACGGGAGAGGCCACAGCGGTGAGAGGCCCGTGTACCGCAAAAAAAAAAAAAAAAAAAAAAAAGTATATTAATTCCTTATATAAACCTGAAGTCTATTTTTGGACTTTAGATTTTGCTTCAATGATCAGTTTATTCCTGCCCTGGTAACACACTCATTTAGCAACTGAAACTTTGTGATACATTTTAATATTGGGCAAGGCAGCTTCCCATAACACCCCCCATAATTTTTATTTGTTAAAAGAATTCTTTTGGAAAGTGAATAGCAAAAGAACCACCATTCTGGTGGTTGTCAGGCGCTGGAGGGAGCGGTAAATGGGGATTTGCTCTTCAATGGATATAGAGTTTCAGTTTTATAAGATGAAAAAGTTCTGGAGATCTCTTGCAAAACAATGTCCATATACTCCACACTGCTGAACTGCACCCTTACAAACGGTTGATATCAACCATACATCAATAAAAAAATAAAAAGAAAAAAAAGAAAAAAGAAAAAATATGAGGTAAATTTGAACAGTAACTGGCTATTTGATGATATTAAAGAAGCATTTGGGGCAAGATTTTAAATTGCTAAGATGGTAAATTTTATGTTTATCACAATTAAAAATAAACAAATCCTTTTTAAAAACTATCTCTGCTTATTTTTTTCATCTAAGATATAACTTGAAAAGCAAGTCAAGAGTTTTTAAAAATCCTATTCATGTTTTGGTTGGTTCTATATTAACTGGGAAGAATCAACATCTTTATAATAAAATTAAAAGTCTTCAATCCAGAAGTATGACTTATCGCCTCACTTTTAAAAAGCCACTTCCTTGCTAAAATTTCACAGTGTCCTTCAAGTACGTCTTAAATATTTCTGTTAAGTTTATCACCATATATTTTTTATTTTTGTTGCTTATTGTGAGATCATTTTTCTATTATAATTTCTAACTGGTTGATGCTAATTTATGGTTAAAGTAATCAATTTTTGCTTATTTATTTATTTATTAAACTTACCACCGTCCTAAGTCCCTAATTTCATTAGTAACTATTTTCCAATTCATTTTCATGAAATTTCCAGATAAACAATTATATCACCTACATTTTCTCTTTTTTAATCTTTTCAGAGGGTAAGTGTATTTTAATTTTTTAAAGGTACTGTCAAATTCTGAAGAGGATTCCATTATGTGGTAAAGTGCGAAACAGCAACAAAAATCAATTTTCCCATATAGTCTCAGTTTCATATAATATGCATACATTACATTTATAAGTAAAAAAATGAAAAAAGAAAAAGAGGAACTCGAGGTCACAATAGCAATCGCAACTCAAATCTGTACCGCTAGCTTCGTGGTTTTGTTCAGGCACATAAATGACAATGCACAGCAAGGCTTCTGAAAACTTTTTAAAGAAACGAAGATCTCTGAACGAAGATAAAGCCTCTAAGTTCACATGATGCCTGTCAAAGTTCCCATTTCTCTGTCCCTCATTGAAAAAAAGAAAAAAAGAGCTAAGATAAGGAGTACTTACTTGTCAATGCACACTTTAATTTTAAGCTGATAATTTAGCTCAGGGAATTTGACCAGCAATCTATTTCAAAAAAAAAAAAGAAAGAAAGAAAAAAAAAGTTTCAGAGCAAAGAAAAAACATCCAATTAAAAAAAAAAAAAAGTCACTAGGCTCCCCCAGCAACTTCTAGTTGAAGTAATATAAAATTCGTTAACTCTTCAATTCTAAAGAGGTAAGTCATAATCCCAAATTCCTCTTCCCATGGGTGCTGGGTTTGACCTTAAGTCAAGCACCAGGCCAAAAGGGACTGAAAGAAAGCCTAAGAACTAGGAACTTAGATAAAGTTGTGAGAGATTCACCAAAGGATAATGAAAGCCATTTCATGAAAAATATTACAGGAATACGTGCTCTGCAGGTGGTATTCTTTCTATTAAACCTGAAACCTAACACCATACTACCTTTCTGAGGAGGGAAATTTCACTGCAGACCGGCAAACCCCAGCTTACCTGTTCTGACTTGAATGTGAAAGTAACGCTCCACCTGCAGGCCCCTCACCCATCTGCCCGGTGGCCTCTTAGCTTCTATTATCACTAAGCTTTATTCTTTCCCTTAAGATCCTCAGGGAAAAGTAGGCTCAAAGAACAAAAAATAACTGGCATTATTCTGCCTCTTTTGCAGGAGAGATGGAGATTCTATGGCTTAAGACTTTAGGCCTGGAATCTTAGGAATACAATGGGCCTGAATCATAGGAATATGCCCAGGTAACCTCAAAGAGATTACCATTCTTTAGCTTTTGACAGGAGAATCAAAGAGCAAGCTGATATTATGCCAACAAATTCCATATCCATCATGGTACTGCCTGCGACGCCTATACAGAACCACCCTGGCCACCAACTCTGTTCTGGCCCTGAGAGTGACCCTTGATACAATATCTGCCAGAAGTGGAGGTTCTGTGGCCCACCTGACTTTAGTTGTAAACTGGACACCGGTCTTGATGACTAAGGGCCGGTCGGGATGCATAGGCATGCAGGGCTGCCGCTCCACCACAAAGGCACTGGAAGGGAAAGAGAAGGGTAGTGGTTCACACACAACTCAGTGGGCCAGTCCCTGTCCTGTTCCTCGGAAGTCAGCCAATCTCTTGTTCAGTGACATTTTGCGGAGGGTGGGTGGAGGGCGGGGGTGATGGGGGAAAGGGACAGGGACTCTAAGCTACCTTTTCATTAAGTTTCTAAACAGCTCTACGATTCTCTCCTCCAGCATTGGCCGGTGCTGTACAATGGGATCCCCTTTGTAGCTAACTTTCTGCTGCAACTCCTCCAGTTTCTTAATTTGTTGGCGGGTCTGAAGTTGAGATTCTGCCAATGAGGTTATCCTGCCAATAAAATAAGGAAGATACCAGTTACCTAAGTGGGTGTACACAGGTGAGGTGGGGAAGGGAGTACCACAGGTATAAACACCTCTACACAGTCCCCTGACATAAGAAAGGGGCATTTTTTTTCATTGTGGGAAGATATGCATAGCATAAAATTGACCGTTTCTAAATGTACAGTTCAGCAGCATTAGATTAGAAAAGGGAAACTTATTTTTGCCTTTTTGGGGGGTTTTTTTGCACATGCTGTGTGGCTTGCAGGATCTTAGTTCCCTGAGCAGGGACTGAACCTGGTCCCTGGCACTGAAAGTGATGAGTCCTAACCACTGGACCGCCAGGGAATTCCCTATTTTGTCTTTTTAATTTTTTTTTTTTTTTCTTTTTGTGGTACGCAGGCCTCTCGCTGCTGTGGCCTCTCCCGTTGCGGAGCACAGGCTCCGGACGCGCAGGCTCAGCGGCCATGGCTCACGGGCCCAGCCGCTCCGCGGCACGTGGGATCTTCCCGGACCGGGGCACGAACCCGTGTCCCCTGCATTGGCAGGCGGACTCTCAACCACTGCGCCACCAGGGAAGCCCCCTATTTTGCCTTTTTAAAACAGTGCCTTCCTAAAATTTTACATTTCAAAGAGGAAGGCAGGCATAGAGGAAGAAGTGTCAAAACTTATGCCACTAGGAGGCATTAATCGGGTTACCATTGGAAAGTGACAAACATTAGAACCCAGATATGGAGAACATGAAATAAGGAATTTGATGCTCACTTTTCCTCAGCCTAACTTGTCTTTGTACCCAAATGTGAGGCCTGGGGAAGCACAGGACATCAGACAGCCCAAGAAGATGGGTTTGAGCCAGCTCTGTCCCTCACTATCTGTGCAAACTTGGCCAGGTCCCTTCACTCTCGTGGGCCTTGGTGTCCCCTTGCCTGAGAGATGGGGGGTTGAACTGCATGATCCCCAGGAGCCCTTTCAACCTCACCTACCATGGATCAAAGGATGTGACATTATGTTTCAAAATATTGATACCATGCAATAGAAAAAGTAGACAGGGAGACAAAGGCTGATTAAGTCTGTCCCCAAGAATGGAGAATATCAGTGTCTCTCTGTGATGGCCCCCCACTAGTTTAGTAAAGACTCCAAAGAGAGAAGGTGGAAGGCAAGGGGCGGGGGAGGACGGCACCAGGACTTCTGAGCTCGCTGACTCCCTTCTGGCATCTACATTCTCCATTCCCAGAACTTAAGTTTTTTGGTTCCCTGATCAGGAAGCATTTAAAACTGCTCTCAGTAAATCAGCAAAGCTCAGGGTTAGTGAGGATATGAACAAACAGGCATCTCATGTAGAGTTGTCCTAAATTTCCAGTTTCACGCTCTGTGTATCTGGGGTCCCTTTCATATTAAGTTTCTCCCAGTTTAAGCTGGTGCAGCATATTCATCATTGGGCCTTGCACATCAAGGGTGCTCCATCAAGATTTTCTGAATGAATGAAAGTAAAAGAGCGGATTATAGAAGAGCATATAAAGAATGATCCTACGAATGTGAAATGTATAGATTTCTATCTTTATATATACAACAGATGTCTAGAGTGACAGTGACCAAAATTTTAATTCTAAGTACCTCTGCATGATTTGATCTTTAAAGTCTTTTCTCCTCTTTATTAATATCCTGTATTTGAACTTTTTTCCCTTATAGAAAGCATGTCATTTGAGAGTATTAAAGTAACTAAAATTTAAAATTTAGTCCACGTGTTAAATACAGTTAAACCAAAAGCTTTATTTCAATTAGTCAAATATATTTAAAATATAGCAATATAGGGACTTCCCTGGTGGCTCAGTGGCTAAGAATCCGCCTACCAATGCAGGGTACACGGGTTCGAGGCCTGGTCCGGGAAGATCCCACATGCTGCGGAGCAACTAAGCCCATGCGCCACAACTACTGAGCCTGCGCTCTACAGCCTGTGAGCCACAACTACTGAAGCCCACGCACTAGAGCCTGGGCTCCGCAACAAGAGAAGCCACCGCAATGAGAAGCCCAAGCACCGCAACGAAGAGCAGCCTGCGCTCGCTGCAACCAGAGAAAGACCGCGTGCAGCAACGAAGACCCAATGCAGCCAAAAAAACCCCAAACAAATAAATAAATAATTTGTTTTAAAAAAAATAAAATATAGCAATATAAGTACATTTTCATTAAAAAAAATTGTCCAAATAAAGTAAAAGTTTTAACCCTTAGACTAAATTTGAGTATGTTAAAGTCCCCACCTCTGAAATGTAGTAGCAACTCTTTGGGCCTGCAGTTCTGACCATAATTTAGCACAGCTTTCTAGAAAGAAAGGAAAAACTTCTCTTTTCTGTTTTACCAGTTTTCTAGCCGATCTAGGCAGATGTTGGGAGGGCCTCCAATGCAAGCTATCTGCTGCCGCCTCTTCCAGTCCGCCAGCTCTTCATCCGTGAGAGTTTTCTGCACGTACTCCATAGCTGACAAAAGCCCTGCCAACTCACTCACGATGCTCTGGTTGGAAACCAAAAACAAAGTCAGAAAACATTTCCTCAGACCGTCTCTCACCAGTCTTTAGTCAATTCCAGAGAAGGAACCCATTAGAAAACAAGCAAGTTCTTCCCTGAGATGCCCAAGCCCTGCACGTGAGTGCGACAGGCAGGCGGAGGTGTCCACTGCTCTTACTCGCCGCATCTGGTCCAGCGCAGTAAGCATCTGTTCGAGCTGCTGCATCTTCTGCCTGGTCACTGACTGGTTGTTTCCATTCAGATCTTGCATATCTGAGAAGGAAGGAGAAACTCCTTGAGCTGACGGAATACTCCTATCCTCAGTAACGAGGCTCCCTTAAGTGCCAGCAGCGCCTGAGCACCCACTCCCCCGAGTCTGAACAAGCAAGTCCTGAGACTCAAGTAGTACAAACTCACTTTCTACAGGAGATTTTAACGTCTCTAATATTCACTTGCCTCCTTGACTCTTGAGGGTTTTGTAGTTGAAATCAAAGTCATCCTGGAGATTCTCTACCACTTTCATTTTCTGTTCTAGATCCTGTTTAAAACAAACCAAAACAGAAGTAAAAAGGATTTCCCTGGGGAGAGGGAAAAGGAAGTTTCTGAATAGGATTAAAAACCTCACAGAAGATACACGCAGGACCCACAGGCAACTTCCCCAAGGAAAGTCTTCCTGCCCTAGACTTGCTTCACCTGGACACGCTTCCGGACATCCTGTAGGTGTTGCTCCAGCATTTGCTGTTTCTCCGTCACCACGGCGGCTGTGGGATGGTTGGCCTGGCCCCCTTGCTGCCAAAAAAGGGAGCCGATGTACACGTGAATGCTGGAGGTACGGGGAGAAAAACAGCTCTGTCTAGTCCCCATCCACCCCCACTACCCTTCCTGCTTGGCCTGAGCTGCTGCTGCCCTTGTGAGGGGCAAGGTGGTTACATGGCAGCCGGTGCTCTCCAGGTGCTGTCCGTCTGGTGCCAAGAAAGCTCTCCCACTTTTACCTGTATCCTTGGCTTTTTACCTCTAGGTCATACTATAAACCCACTCTACGTATTGCACTAGGAGACCACATGTTCAGCTAAGACACAGTGCCCGCCTTCAGAAAACTCATTCTAGGTAAGTATATATATAAGAAAATTCAGAACAATTTATGACAGCAGATGCTAGATGCCTCTTTTAATGCATCGGGCGGGACCTACCGTACAGCACAGGGAACTCTACTCCGTGTTCTCTAATAACCTATATGGGAAAGATCCCGGAAAAGAATGGATATATGTATGTGTATAACTAAATCACTTTGCTGTACACCTGAAACTAACACAACATTGTAAATCAATTATATCCCAATATAAAATAAAAATTAAATTTTAAAATAATAATAAATAAATGCATTGGGCAGGGGGACTTCCCTGGTGGTCCAGTGGTTAAGAATCCATGCTTCCACTGCAGGGGGCAGGGGTTCGATCCCTGGTCGAGGAACTAAGATCCCGCCCGCCAGGAGGTGCGGCCAAAAAAAAAAAAAAAAAAAAAAAAGCACGGGGGTGTCCAGTACATTTCTGTGGGATAATAAAAAAAACAGTCTGTCCCAGGGTGAAATTCCCTATCAAGAAATATTATCTCAGGGCTTCCCTGGTGGTGCAGTGGTTGAGAGTCTGCCTGCCGATGCAGGGGACACGGGTTCGTGCCCCGGTCCGAGAAGATCCCACATGCCGCGGAGCGGCTGGGCCCGTGAGCCACGGCCGCTGAGCCTGCGCGTCCGGAGCCTGTGCTCCACAGCGGGAGAGGCCACAACAGTGAGAGGCCCGCGTACCGCAAAAAAAAAAAAAAAAAAAGAAAGAAAGAAATATTATCTCAGGGGAGAAGGGGGAGGCTGGTGCCTTGAAAAGGTCGAATTGCACATGAAACTTACAAATAAGTTTTGTCAAAGTAATAGGACGTCTTCGGACAAAAAAGACCATGTAAAAGCTGCAAGTGACCAAGACAGTGTGCTACTGGCATAGGATGGAGATATCAGCCAATGGAACAGAACTGAGAGTCCAAGAAAGACATTATATACCCAGTTTCCCAAACTAGAAATTCTGGGTTGTCTTTGATTTCACACTGAGCCACCAAATCTTCCTGGCTCTATATTCCGTAATCTCTCCAACTGATCTCTAGCCCCACTGGCTCAGTTCAAGCCCCGACTGTTGATCCCTTTGCCTCTAATCTCGCTCACTTCCAATCTGCTCTCTACACTGCTGCCAGAAGTCTCCAAAATAGATCTAAACATGCCAGCTTTAGAGGGAACCATACTCTCCTTTTCCAGTGGACCCTGTCCAAGCCCACAGAATACAGACTTCCCTTAGAAGTTCTGGGAAGGCGACCTCCACCCTTACTCTCTTCACAGGGGGAGTGATTCATCGGATGAGTGAGGTTGGGAGAAAGACTCTAGCACATGGAGATCTTCGAAGGGCCCAGCACTTAAGCTGGTGCCTCTCTCCTCCCACTCTTGCCTTCCTGGGGCACTCCTGGGGCAGAAGCGAGGGCTTGGTTTCTAGAAGCAGTTCTAGGGACCTATGTCTCTCTTCAGTGGGCATTAGTGAGTGGTCTTTGAAGTTCCATAAGGATGACTGGGGCAGTGCTGCCCCTGCAAACTCAGTCTGTCACCCCAAGACCTGACCCAGGGGACAGGTATCTAAACAACAAGGACCTACTGTATAGCACAGGGAACACTGCTCAATGTTATGTGACAACCTAAATGGGAAAATAATTTGAAAAAGAATAGATACATGTACATGTGTAACTGAATCACTTTGCTGTACACCTGAAACATTATAAATCAACTACACTACAATATAAGTAGATAGACAGATAAATAAAGCCTCCATGGTCACCCATCCAAGTCATGTATTTGGTCTTGTTTACCAACAATACAGCTGATATTTTAATCTGTATTCAACTCCCATGTCTATTTCTAAATTGGTACTGCACTTAAAGGGAGAAAATAGATGTGATCAGTCATTGTCCACAGAAACCTGCTTCTGATACGTTAGTCAAATCTATTGACTCCCCACTGCTTCCAGGTATAAACGTCTCAGCCCAGCACAGACAGATGTTTCAGACAATCCAACAACTGAAACCTTCCCTCCCTGTGCTTGAGTCACTGCAAACTACCCACCCTTCCCCACACACAATGTGTTTCCACACTGACTCCCCACCCCCGTCCACTCAGCCTAGCACAGCGGAACTCACTCACCTTCAAACTCGGCGCAAATGTTTGCTCCCCTGTGAAACCTTATTCAACTTCCCTAAGCAAAAGTACTCACTTCCTCCTCTACGTCTTTCTCCCTTGAAGTGTTTGTGCACCTACCACCCAATTAGACTGAGAGCCCTGGGAGACAAGGGATCACGCTCACTTGTCTTCCTGTTTCCTCGGGCTTTACCCACGAAAGGCAGGTGGGAATATGCCAGATGATGTAAACAGACAAAACAGTGAGGCCTGGGTTGAGGTAGCTCTGCATTACGGGCTGCAAACTTTTTGTCTAAGGGCCAGGTGGTAAGTATTTTTTGGCTTTGTCGGCCATACAGTCTGTATGACTGTATAACTACCCAGCCCTGCCACTGCGGCATGAAAGCAGCCAGAGACAGTGCATAAGTGAATGTGTGCGACTGTGTTCCAAAAACACTTCATTTACAAAAACATGCAGCAGGCGGGATTTGGGCCCTGCGTGTCGTTCGCCAGCCCCTGATCAATACGATTGGGACCATTCTTGGGACTTAACGGCTTTTCTAACTCTCATGGCAAAGTTGGTGTCTCTATCCAAATGGGCTTAAATTGATTATTTTTATCTTATGGAACAGGATGCAAACATAAAGGTTCTCCACAACAGCAAACTCTAGTGATACACAGACAAGTGCCATTTGGCTAACCTCCCTGACGCCCGAGTCTTGAACAGTGAGGATTATCAGTTACCCCCTCATCCACATCCGAGCCTATCAGCTTTCTGCTTAAAATTCTTTAGTTGGTCCCCATTTCCTACAGATGTGGTGAGGACGAGGATGAGGAGGATGATGAGGAGGAGGAGGAGGAGGAGGATGATAGCAGCAATAGAAAACAGTTAACATTTATTTTGCATTTATGTGTCAGGTACTGTTCTATGCATCTTACACACAGGAATTAATTTAATTCTATGAAGTCGGTGCTATTATTATTCCCAGTGGAGGAACAGAGAGAGTCAACAGTTTGCCTGAGGTTACACAGCAAGCGGCAGATCTATGGCGTTCAAACCCAGGAGGTCTGGGCCCAAGGCCCTTGTGGTAAACCGCTCTTCCAAGGCCAAATTGCCAGGCATGAGTAACTAGGAAGATTGTCATGATGTGGCCCTTGACCACCTTATCTTCCTTTTACCCAGTCAGATGCTGAACTTTCTACACTTGGCTCCCAAGAAGACATGCAGTCCTGTTTCTGTCTGAACACCATCTTCTTTCTCTCTACACTGTGGTCTCCTTACCATCTGCCTGATGCCCATACAATAAGCATTGAGTCTCGGCTCAAACAGTACCTCTCCTTTCTGTATGATGCCGTTCCTGACTCTTTCAATTAGACGTAGGTGTTCTTTCTTCTTTGTCCCTGCTACATTTTTGTCTTTAAAAAGAAAAAATTGGGGACTTCCCTGGTGGCGCAGGGGTTGGGAATCCGCCTGCCAATTCAGGGGACACGGGTTCAAGCCCTGGTCTGGGAAGATGCCACATGCCGCGGAGCAACTAAGCCGGTGCCAATGAAGACCCAACGCAGTCAAAAATAAATTAAAAAAAGAAAAAAAGAAAAAACTGTACACCCATGTTCATAGCAGCATTCTTCACAATAGCCAAAAGGTGGAAGCCGCCCACGTGTCCATCAACAGATGAATGAATAAACAAAATGTGACAGAGCCACACAATGAATAGTATTCAGCCTTTGAAAGGAAGGGAATTCTGACACCTGCTACAACATGGATAAACCTTAATGACTTTATGCTAAGTGAAATAAGCCAGTCACAAAAAGACATATACTGTATGATTCCATTTATATGAGGTACATAGAGTGGTCAAATTCATAGAGACAGGAAGTTAGAATGGTGGTGCCAGCGTCCGGGGGGAATGGGGAGCTACAGTCCAATAGATATAGAATTTTAGTTTTGCAAGATGAAAAAAGTTCTGGAGATTGGTTCACAACAACGTGATGAACTTAACACTACTGAATGGTACACTTAAAAATGGTTAAGATGCAGGAATTCCCTGGCGCACCAGTGGTTAGGATTCCACGCCTCCACTGCTGGGGGCATGGGTTTGATCCCTGGTCGAGGAACTAAGATCCCAACCATAAGCCACACAGCACAGCTAAAAGAAAAAAAAGGGATGGTAAATTTCATGTTATGTGTACTCTACCATATTTTTATTAAAAGAAGGGGGAAAAAAAAGAAAAAAAATTCCCTGATTATAGGATATTAAAGAAAACACCTCAGGGAAACTAAAGAAGTCTCCTGTAATCAACAACATTAATGCTTCGGTATATATCCTTCTAGACATTTTATCATACATGTCAATAATATATGCGTATCATATACATTTGTCTTTCCTGTTATGAATCCAATCTTTGCTTCCATTACAGTGTCATGTAATGGAGGGTTATTGTTGCTATTGTATAAGAGAACTACTGATTCTTAAAACATTTATCTTGAACACAATCACTTTTCTGAACCCTTGTTACTTCCAATAATTGTGTTTTGTTTTCTTAAAAGTTTGTCTTTTGCTTTCCAACATTAACACTCCCTTTTTCTGTCTTATTACAATGGCTGGATCTGTCAGAAAAATATCAATGGCAGCAGGCACCCTCAATCTTGTAACTGTTTTTAATGAGATTAGTGCTTCACCACTGTATGTCATGTTCCCTTTGGTTTCTGACAAATATTCTTTCTTTGTTAAGAAAGTTCCTTTTTTCTTTTGCGGTATGCGGGCCTCTCACTGTTGTGGCCTCTCCCGCTGCGGAGCACAGGCTCCGGACGCGCAGGCTCAGCGGCCATGGCTCACGGGCCCAGCCGCTCCGCGGCATGTGGCATCTTCCCGGACCGGGGCACGAACCCGTGTCCCCTGCATTGGCAGGCGGACTCTCAACCACTGCGCCACCAGGGAAGCCCGAAAGTTCCTTATTTTTAAAATCTAGAATGGACACTAAATTTTGTCATCTAACAAAAATACAACTTTTCTTCTTAACTTACTAATTTAATGAATTACATTAATAGAATCCCTAATGTTAAGCCACCCTTGCATTCCTAGAATATAAACCATGCTTTGTATACTAAGCAGGATGCAAAAATCTTAACCTTTTCTTTACTTACACTGTCTTTTTAGGTCTTGATATTAGCATTATTCTAGCCTCATAAAATAAGCTGGAAACATCTCTTTTTTTTCCCCTACACTTTGGAAGAGTTTAAATGATACTGGAACAATTTGTACCACAAAAGTTTGTTAAAACTTTTAAACCATCTGGCCTATTGGCTTTTTTGGTGGGATTTGGGCCCTGGGTGTGTAATTTTTTTAAAGTCTTTTTCAATATATTTTTATGGTTATTGATCTAATTAAGTTTTTTCATCTTTTTCAGTATATTTTAATAATTTGTATTTTACTGCATTATAAAGTTGTTTGATTTTCTGTTTCTCCCAGACCACAACCTCCTCTAAAGCAGGGGGCCATAACAACCAGCACACAGTAGGATACACATACACATATACACATAATAGATTAGACGATCTAGATAGATAGATATGACTATCATATATCAATATGTGTTCCCCCGATGGGCCTGTTAGCATCACATAATCCCTATTCCCTAAACTAATTGTATCTCTAGCTCTAGTGAGATTATTCTCAAACTTAACCACAAAGAGAAATGCGTATGAACCTGAATGATTCAATACCAAACCATCCCCCCAGGTGGCTCCCAAAAATAATACACTGTCATATCCTTCTGGTGCAAATGTGAACTGTTACAGCCTTTGGGGAAAACAATCCAGAACTATCTATAAAAAATTTATATATATTTTATACACACACACACACACACACACACACACACACACACCCCTTGACCTAACAAGTCCATGCCTGGAAATCCATAGTAGAGAAATCAAAGCATGAATATATAAAGATATATAGGAAGGCACTGCACTAATATTTACAGTGGAGGAAAAAAAAAGACCCGGAAAGAAGTGACTGTCTATCAAAGGGGTAATAATTGAGTAAATTATAGCAGATCTATACCACAGAATATTATGCAGCAAATAAAGTGAGTTAGCTTTATACTACTTGACTTAGAAGGATTTACATGACATAATTAAATGAGAAAGCAAGATGCAGAAAAGTAAACCAATTTAAATATAATGTGTGTGTGTGTATTTTCTATAGTTTATGGGAGCCTGGAGAAAGGTATGAAAGGATATATATCAGACTATTAATGTTGGATTCCTGGGAAGAGACAATGAAGAGAGGAGTGAGTAATCATTAGAGAAATGCAAATCAAAACTACAATGAGGTTATCACCTCACACCAGTCAGAATGTCCATCATCAAAAAATCTACAAACAATAAATGCTGAAGTGGGTGTGGAGAAAAGGGAACCCTCTTGCACTGTTGGTGGGAATGTAAATTGATACAGCCACTATAGAGAACAGTATGGAGGTTCCTTAAAAAACTAA
This sequence comes from Mesoplodon mirus, assembly GCF_964341445.2. Lineage (NCBI taxonomy): Eukaryota > Metazoa > Chordata > Mammalia > Artiodactyla > Ziphiidae > Mesoplodon > Mesoplodon mirus. The sequence continues at coordinate 5,856,474 of NC_138994.1, forward strand.
AAATAGAACTACCATATGACCCAGCAATCCCACTACTGGGCATATACCCTGAGAAAACCATGATTCAAGAAGAGTCATGTACCACAATGTTCATTGCAGCTCTATTTACAATAGCCAGGACATGGAAGCAACCTAAGTGTCCCTCGACAGATGAATGGATAAAGAAGATGTGGCACATAGACACGACGGAATATTACTCAGCCATAAAAAGAAACGAAATTGAGTTATTTGTAGTGAGGTGGATGGACCTAGAGTCTGTCATACAGAGTGAAGTACGTCAGAAAGAGAAAAACAAATACCGTATGCTAACACATATATATATGGAATCAAAAAAAAAAAAAAGGTTCTGAAGAACCTAGGGTCAGGACAGGAATAAAGACACAGACATAGAGAATGAACTTGAGGACACAGGGAGGGGGAAGGGTAAGCTGGGACAAAGTGAGAGAGTGGCGTGGACATATATACACTACCAAATGTAAAAGAGACAGCTAGTGGGAAGCGGCCGCATAGCACAGGGAGATCAGCTTGATGCTTTGTGACCACCTAGAGGGGTGGGATAGGGAGGCTGGAGGGGAGACGCAAGAGGGAGGGGATATGGGGATATATGTATACATATAGCTGATTCACTTTGTTATGCAGCAGAAACTAACACAACATTGTAAAGCAATTATACTCCTATAAAGATGTTAAAAAAAAAAAGAGTGAGGGACATTTCAGATCTTTGTTTTTTAACTTTCTTGTAATTTTCTGTAATGTTTTAGTTTTTCTTAAAAAGTAGAATGCATTTTATACGCAAGAAAAAAAAGTTATTTTCATTGTATAAAACAAAACCCAGGGACTTCCCTGGTGGTCCAGTGGTTAAAACTCTTGTGCTTCCAACGCAAGGGGCGTGGGTTCGATCCCTGGTCAGGGAACTAAGATCCCACATGCCACACGTGGCATGGCCAAAATAACCAAAAAAACCCCCAAACAACAACAAAAACCAAAGAACCCAAAAACCCCAAACACCCACTTCTCCCCATAGGTCAGTGCACGTCCTAAAGACCCTGGAAGAGCAAGCACATCTTTGTACACACGAAGGAAGCACATTTCAACAGTGCTTTGTTTCTTCCCAGGCCTCACCTGGGCTGCAGTGGCTGCAGTTTGGAGGAGGCGGGACTCTTCCCACAGGCACCGGGCCACAATTCGGGCAATCTCCATTGGCTTCTCAAGGTATCTGCTCTGTACGTAGGAGAGAAAGAGAATGAAAAGTGGCAGGAGACTAAGGAGATGTGGACTGCACTTTGCTAACTTCCTCATAAATTAGGGAAAGCATGACATTTACTACATGAAACAACACAGCAAAGGCCTCAGAGCCTGGCTGCAATCAGTGGGAGATGAAGGGAAGAAAAGAGGAAGAAAGGCAGTCATGAGGAGCTGTACTTCACTGAGAGAAGGCTTGGTCGTGTGTCTTTGGACAGTGTGTTATCCCAGTCTTACAGGGAGGCAACTGACTTTGTCAAGGAGTATCCATTTATGGTCGAACCTTTAACACTGAAAAGTAAGAGTCCTCTTCCTAGTCACCTGCCCTCATCACAACCATGTTATTAACATGCTAACATAATAAGATTAACATAGCAATCACATTATTATTTCAGTGAACCAAAGAAGTGAATTTCAGGCAACGATACTCAAAGGGCTAGTTACTTCTCCTTGGATTTAAAGTACAAGATACGTTCTCATTATTTAGCCAAATGAGAAAAGAGACTTTCAGGAAAGAAAGATAAAACCCTCCTCTGCGGGTTCAGTTTCTCATCACACCTGAAGGAACTGCTTGATTCTTCGCAGGTTGTGCTGATAGAGAACATTGGACTCTTGCAGGAAGCGGCTATACTGCTGGTCAATTTCACCCAAGAGATTATGAAACACCAAAGTTGCATGTGATTCTTTGCTGGCCGCATATGCCCTAGGAAAAGGAAGAGGATAAAGAATGATGATTCTGAAACCTACACACACACACATACACATGCATGCACGCAGAAATCACCATCAAGGAGGAAAAAACCCAAGGCAAACCTGATGCTATAACCCACTCATCATTTTAGATGCATCTTGCTCAGCAACCATAAATGTCATCAATTTAAAAATTATCAACAATTATTCCAGATACTATTAGCCACTGTCATAGTTCTATATTTATCAAATACTTGAGTGAACAGGTATGTTGTTTTGCTTTAAATTCTCAGTCAACTCTGGTCAGACTTTTAGTAGCAAATAAGCAATCCCAAGCTAGGGTGGCCTATTTCTGACATCTCTGAATCACCTCTCTGGCCCCTTACCAAATTCTGGAAAAACTAGGTCAGGGGCCTGAATTAAACCAAAATAATAGGTGGATCTGAATACATTAAAGTGAAGGAGGGACTTCCCTGGTGGCCCAGTGGGTAAGACTCCATGCTCCCACTGCAGGGGGCCCAGGTTCAATCCCTGGTCGGGGAACAGATCCCGCATGCTGCAACTAAAGATCCCGTGTGCCGCAACTAAGACCTGGAGCAGCCAAAATAAATAAATAATAAAATAAATAAATATCAAAAAAAAAAAAGTGAAGGAAATACTTGTTGGGATTCTGTACCATTATCTCCTCTATGAACGAGTCTATTTCTCTGACTCTGTGTTTCTTTCCCTTAATGAAAGGGGAATCAGAAGTACGAACCCAAACTTTTCCCCACGACAGAATTCTCATTCAGATAAAAAAAATTCACTTCGCTGTGCGGCAGAAACTAACACAACACTGTAAAGCAATTATACTCCAATAAAAAATATATATATCTATATATCTATGTATATCTATAGCATGTCCCTGAAGTGTCAGGACACACAGAGCATCTCATCAAGCAAATGAGATTAAAGTCAGGCTTCAAAACATCTACCACCAAGCAGGCTGCTTCAATGTGCCAAAAGACAGCTGCCCAGATGCCCTTCTAATGTAGAAAATGTTGTTACAGGACTAAAATGACCTCTCTATCTTCTGTTCTCTTTTATCCCATCACCTGTACCCATAAGCTTTTCAATGAAATAGTTAGCAAAGAGTTAACTTAGAGCAGATCATGTCTCTTGTCTCAAACTAAAACCTAACAATTCGGGGAGTTTCTCAAGAAGGACTTACCAATCTTGACTCTCGATCCAAGGGGCCAGAAACTGCCGTAGCTCCATCGGGAAGCTGTCACTGTACAGCTGATGAAGCTGCTCCAAGTACCGTGTGTCCAGCTGCTGTAGCTGATTCCATTGGGCCATTCTGCTGGAATCAGGGGTCACAACTGCAAACCGAAGGTTTATATGGTCACTACAAGCCCCAGTAAGGGGAAACAATCTATCCAACACAGGCATCGGGTCTGTGATTGGGGATAAAAGGTGCTTTGGAAAGGATCTTCCATGTTTCTCCCAGTTCAGAACAATACATATACATTCAAATCTCTACCTCTGGAACCACACCGCAGCTTCTTTCTCCTAAACCAGGATGACAATGTGGGCATGACGTCACGTTCTAGAATCCATTATCTCTCAGAGGTATGTGAAGCTGAGAAATTACTTAACTTCCAGATTTCCATTTCCTCCTCTATCAAACAGAGGTCATAATTCCCACCCCTCAGGGTTACTGAGATAGTATTTCTTGAGCACCCAGCCCAGGGTCTAGCACACAACACATGCTCAACAGATGTGAGTTCCTTTCTTTCCACTTTACACTCCTTTTAGGTGGACTGGGAGGTAGAAACACAATAAACCTAAGTTTGATCTTTAAGAACAAAATGTGGGATATGGGTGTTCAGGGAAGGCAGAGAGCTAATTCCAAGACTACAGGTTTAAACACATAAGCAAGGACCTGCCTGGGATTCTCCCACTCAAAAAAAAAAAGAGTAATTTTGTTTCTAAAATTCCTCAGTCTGGGATGAGAAAGAAGAGAAGCTAAAAACCAGGCATTCAGGTTGTCCCCAGGTTCATAAACACCCCAGGGAAATGCTCAAGGAGAAGCCAAGCCAGCTAACCACCTTGAGTCCTCTTTCTGAATAGCTTGGGGTCATGGAAATAGCAATACAGACCAAGTAGTCTTAAGAAGCTGTAAAAAATAACTATGAGTAGGAGTCAAAGACTAAAGTATATATGGATCAAAGTATATTGAGATGGTTCTCTGGGACAGTGAGAACATTTACGGAAAGGTAGAATACATACAAATACGTACACTTTACTAGAGTGCTTGATTTATTTCTTGGAGAAGGCATGAATAAACACCTAATTACTGGTCCTTTCATAAAAAGGACTGGGCGAACTGGTGACAAAACCGACAGGTCTTGTGTTTTCAGAGCAGCAAGTTAAATGATCACCAAGCTGTTCAGAATCTGGGGTCCTTACAGAATTCAAGAGGGCTGTGCTGCTGTTCTCCTTCTCTTTCTTGGGGGGACAGAAACAGCATACACCCTTGCTACTGCAAAGATGGCATCAATTGATCAAGCTTTCAAGCACATATTCAGGAAAGCAGGGTCAGTCCCCTCATGGCAGTCTTTAATTGAACAATTAAAAATCTAAGGCAGGGACTTCCCTGGTGGCGCAGTGGTTAAGAATCTGCCTGCCAATGCAGGGAACACGGGTTCAATCCCTGGTCTGGGAAGATCCCACATGCCACGGAGCAACTAAGCCTGTGCGCCACAACTACTGAGCCTGAGCTCTAGAGCCCGAGAGCCACACTACTGAGTCTACCTGCCACAACTACTGAAGCCCGTGTGCCTAGAGCCCACGCTCCGCAACAAGAGAAGCCACCACAGCGAGAAGCCCGCGCACCACAACGAACAGTAGCCCCTGCTCGCCACAGCTAGAGAAAGCCCGCGTGCAGCAACGAAGACCCAATACAGCCAAAAATCAATCAATCAATTAATTAATTAAAAAAAAAATACTGGGCTTCCCTGGTGGCGCAGTGGTTGAGAGTCCGCCTGCCGATGCAGGGGACGCGGGTTCGTGCCCCGTTCCAGGAAGATCCCACATGCCGTGGAGCGGCTGGGCCCGTGAGCCATGGCCGCTGAGCCTGCGCGTCCGCAGCCTGTGCTCCGCAACGGGAGAGGCCACAGCAGTGAGAGGCCCGCGAACAGCAAAAAAAAAACGAAGGCAGCACCATCCAATAGCGATCTAATACAAGCCACATATGTAATCTTAAATTTTCTAGGCGCCATATTTAAAAAGTAAAAAGAAAGAGGTAAATTAACTTTAATAATACATTTTCTTTAATCTAATATAACCAAAATGTTATCATCTTAACATGTGATCATACAAAAACTATTAATGAGATACTTTACGTTCTTCTTTTTGTACTAAGTTTTCTAAACCAGTGTATGCTTTACACTTATGCCACAGATCTAAAGTATTTCCCTCCTCAAGTACCAAGGGCTTAAGTTCCACCGGTGAAAAAGTTCAGTAAAGCAAAGAGATGAGAATGTCAGGATGAGGTATTTGCCCCAGTCAGGCCAATATGTTTCCATAAATAAACTAAATCTTCCAACAACATTAGAGGGGAATAAGTTAAGTTTCCTAGGTGCTTGGGATTTTTTTTAACAATGTCTTAGGCACCTCCCGAGCATTTTCAGCTACCACTCTCTTGCAGTCACACCCCCAGCCCCCCATCTCCACCCCCAAGATTAACCTGCCACAGGACCAATGCGATGCTACCTGGGCAGTGGTACATGTATGCTAAACATTGGCTAATGAAAGCAGTAACTGAAGCTCATGCTACACGCTGAAGCATTGTAACCATGTCGAATTTTACTCTCAACAGGAAATCAAAGGCCTACAACCACTATGGAGAACGGTATGGAGGTCCCTTAAAAAACTAAAAATAGAACTACCATATGATCCAGCAATCCCACTCCTGGGCACAGACCTGGAGAAAACCATACTTGAAAAGATACATGCACCCCAGTGTTCACTGCAGCACTGTTTACTATAGCCAAGACATGGAAGCAACCTAAACGTCCATCGACAGAGGAATGAATAAAGATGTGGTATATATATACAATGGAATTACACAGCCATAAAAAAGAATGAAATAATGTCATTTGCAGCAACATGGAGGGACCTAGAGATTATCATACTAAGTGAAGTCAGACAGAGAAAGACAAATATATGATATCACTCATATGTGTAATCTAATTTTTTAAAATGATACAAATTAACTTATTTACAAAATAGAAACAGACACAGATTTGGAAAACAAACTTATGGTTACTAAAAGGGAAACGTGGAGGGGAGGGATAAATTAGGTATTTGGGATTAACATACACGCACTACTATATATAAAATAGATAACCAACAAGGACCTACTGTATAGCACAGGGAACTCTGCTCAGTATTCTATAATAACCTATAGGGATAAAGAATCTGAAAAAGAATAAATATATGTATAACTGAATCACTTTGCTATACACCTGAAACTAACACAACATTGTAAGTCAACTCTATTCCAATAAAATTAAAAAAAAAAGAAATCAAAGGCCATTAGAACTCTCTTACAATATCCACATTAGGGCCAAGTTAAAAATCTGCCTCAACCATAAAAAGGAACGAAATTGGGTCATTTGTACAGACGTGGACAGACCCAGAGACTGTCATACAGAGTGAAGTAAGTCAGAAAGAGAAAAACAAATATCGTATATTAACACATATTTGTGGAATCTAGAAAAATGGTACAGACGAACCAGTTTGCAAGGCAGAAATAGAGACAAAGATGTAGAGAACAAACGTATGGACACCAGGGGGGAAAGGGCGGGTGGGATGAATTGGGAGATTAGGATTAACATATAAACACTAACATGTATAAAACAGGTAACTAATGAGAACCTGCTGTATAGCCCAGGGGACTCTACTTCACTTTGCTGTACAGTAGAAACTAACACAACATTGTAAAACAACCACACCCCAATTAAAAAAAAAAAATCTGCCTCCTAGGCTAAAAGCATCAGGATCTGCCTTGTGTTTCTCAGGACTTGATTTGCATAGACATCTGCGTAATATGCCAATTTATGTAGATTCTACTGCATGTGAATGTAGGAAACTCTAGACCCACATAATTCAATACAGTAGTCAGTAGCCATATGTGGTTACTGAGCACTTGAAATGTGGCTGGTTTCAAACTGAAATACACTGTAAAATATACACTGGATTTTGAAGACTTAGTACAAAAAAAAAGTAAAATATCTCGCTAATACTGAAATGTTAATATTCTAGATATATTGGATTAAATTTTATATATATATACACTTTACTTATATATGTGTGTGTATATATACATACATATATATAAATATATATATATATATATCATATATATATTTTTTTGGCCACACCACACAGCTTGCAGGATCTTAGTTCCCTGACCAGGGATTGAACCTGGGCCCCGGCAGTGAAAGTGCCCAGTCCTAACCACTGGACCTCCAGGGAATTCCCCAAATAAAATATATTAAGATGAATTTCACCCATCTCTTTTTACTTCTTTTAATGTGGCTATTAGGAACTTTAACATTACATATGTGACTTGCATTCTATTTTTATTGGACACTACTGCTCTAGATTAGGTAACCCAAAAGCCGTGTTCTAATAAAGGATTTAAAGAAATAGACACCTACTTTTCATAATAAACTCCCGTGTTATAAATCAATTAAAAAATAGACTGATAGGGCTTCCCTGGTGGCGCAGTGGTTGAGAGTCCGCCTGCCGATGCAGGGGACACGGGTTCGTGCCCCGGTCCGGGAAGATCCCACACGCCGCGGAGCGGCTGGGCCCGTGAGCCATGGCCGCTGAGCCTGCGCGTCCGGAGCCTGTGCTCCGCAACGGGAGAGGCCACAACAGTGAGAGGCCCACGTACCGCATTAAAAAAAAAAAAAAAAAAGAAAAAAAATAGACTAATTATTTAATTACTGATCTTGGATACAAATGTAGAGCCATCACAGTCTGCTCCCTGAAGTTCCAAATTAAAACTATAAAACAGCATCACACTATACCTGCTCAATTATGGATTAACAATGTAGTCATGCATGAATATTTGCATTTTCAAACTCCTATACCATTAAAAACTTACAAGTTTTTGAAAATTTGCCAATTTGTTTCTAGTCCATTACTCAGAGAGTTTTTGTTGTTTTGGTTTTAGTTAGTTTTAGTAAGTAGTATAATAATCGGGCTATTTCTTAAACCAGAAACCAGCTAACAGTATTTTCCATAAAATTAAGGGACCAAAAATGACTGATGTTATGTTCTACTTCTCAGTCTAATCAGTGTAGGTAATACTTAATAGCTATTCTATATTTTTTTAAAAATCATTCTAAATTAAAGCCAAAGAGCAGGTAGTATTTTCAAGGGGAACATGGGCAAACAGTCAGTGATTTCCTTACCGGCTGCTTAGCTACAAACCATATTTAACTAACAGGAACCACAGGGCAATCAGACCAATTGCTCTTCATAAGAACCCTAGATTCTCAAGAGATCAAAAGCCAAATTGTCTAGGAAAACCATTGCCAACTGGCTTTGTGGTAATTGTCTTACTGGAAAAAAACTTTTTTTAAGCCCACTTTATTTCACAATCTCAATTCTGGTTTTTCAAATTACAAGTTAATCTGAAGGACTCTACTAAATTCTAACGGAAGTATTTCTTAACTGTGGAATAATTCTAAGCCTGACCTAATAACCACTTTCACTGAACTCCAGAACACAGAGAGCGATTTGTACAACAACGTGAGTGCCCAGCACCATTCTGGGTGCAGAGGAGAGAAGTCAATTCATTCCATACAGTGGCTGGCTTAGGGCAATACATTCTCTTAATTCTCTCCAGGCGTTTACTCAGTTTAAGGTTCGCAGATAGTAAATGTTGGCAGATAAAGGAAAGGTGAGTGTGATCCTGTTTTCTACAACCGAAAAGAAAAGGACAATAAAAATGAAACAGCAAGTCACCAAAGACTTTCTGGACTTTTCAAAACAGGAATTTCTCAACCTCTTGGGGATAACTTACGAACAAGAAGTCATAAGGCAAATGACAACTGTCTAACGGGGAACTTATTACTGTAAAGATCACAAAAAAAAAAAAAAAGGTCTGTCCAAGTCACAGTTCTCATTTATACACTTCAATCTAAAGAAAACAAGGGATGTGTTGAGAACCACAAGTCAAGACGACTTACAAAAGGCTTCATTACATCATTCCATAAAACATCTCTTTAAATTAACACCTGTTCTTCACATGCAAGCACCAGTGGATTTACAACAGGGGTGAGTGAGTCAGGGGTGAAAGTGAGAGGGACGAAAACCAGGTGGATACAATAATCCAGAACAGAAAGCAATCTAAAGATAATTTCTGTTCTACCTTGCAATAAGTCCCAAGATTTTTCTTTGGGTGTTAGCCATACTCTATATTAGAAATACCTACATTTAAAATAGAATATATTTATTCATACTTGTATATTATCTGTTGCCTACACTAAGCTCCTCTTTGCCGTCAGGAAAGGTCCAGTGACTAAGGCAACCAAAGTATAAAATAACATAGAAATGGTACTAATTTCTACTGAAACCAGTCCTTTTAAGAAGATGTTTTTGGGACTTCCCTGGTGGTGCAGTGGTTAAGAATCCGCCTACCAATGCAGGGGACACGGGTTTGAGCCCTGGTCCAGGAAGATCCCACATGCTGTGGAGCAACTAAGCCCGTGCACCACAACTACTGAGCCCGTGTGCCACAACTACTGAATCCCGCGCACCTAGAGCCCGTGCTCTGCAACAAGAGAAGCCACCACGATGAGAAGCCTGCACACTGCAACAAAGAGTAGTCCCCACTCGCTGCAACTAGAGAAAGCCCGCAAGCTGCAGTGAAGACCCAATGCAGCCAAAAATAAAATAAAATAAAATAAATTAATTTTTTAAAAAATCTGCGCTTCCACTGCAGGGGGCATGGGTTCAATCCCTGGTTGGGGAACTAAGATCTCACATGCCTCATGGTATGGCCTAAGGAAAAAAAAAAGTAATAATGTTCACTGTGGAAGATTTGGAGAAATACAAAAACAAAAACCAAAAGATAAAATCACCCATATCGTATCATCACACTATCTAGAACTACAATTGACATGTTGGACATGTTGATATAATTCCTCTTAATCTATCTCAGGGTATGTATATATATTTTTTATTTCTTTCTGGAAGTTAGGATCATAGGATTTTTACAGCTTTCTATTCTCTTTTAACTCTTATTTTATAGTAAACATGTTCTATACAACGGGATGTCTGTTTAAAGCCCAGAGAACAACTGTTTGGTTTCTATTAGTGTTTTCAATATAATCCTGAAAATTCCATTAAGGGTCACAGAATTTATTTATAATTATAAGCTCCAATTTTTTTGTTCTTGCCATACCACATTCCAAAAATAATATGAGGTAACTGCAAACTCCTTAAATTAGGGAGGAGAAAAAAATGAGAAAAACTAAAAGGCAATTAATGCTAGACAAAGACACAATCTTCATGACATTTTCACTGTTGGATTAAAGGTGTAACGGATGACAGGGAGTCCACATTTAAATATTATAGCTTAACTAGTTCACCATTGATAATTCCCCTAGACATTAAGACTTTGGAATTTCAAATTTAAAAAGATAATTCGAAATAAGTACACTTGTATAGTAAATATGTAATTTCCTTGCTTACAAATCCAAATAGTTCCTTTGTAAAGTTTAAGACTAGATGTTTGCCTTTAACAATAAAAAGTCTTTGCAGAGATCTAGTTTTGATTTCCTAAAAAGACAAAATATTAACACTTGAGTGCCCAATGTGAACTATCCTCATTGTAATATTCAAATATATTCAATTACAAATAATAGGATTTGCTTTCATGTCAGAAACCAACACTTCTTTGCAAAAAATGGACATTGAGATATAAGGGAACTTGAATTATAGTTCCCTACTAAGGTGGCAAAACTGAATACAAGGAAGAAGTACTAAATTACTGGGCAGCAGAGCTCGGAGAAGTAAGCGAAAGAACAGTTTTAATGATCCTCTGGAGCACACTCAACCCCCCAGATTCTACTATCCCTCATTCTTCTTATCTCACTTTAATTCTTGGAAAAGTTCAAGAATCTTGTGCTGAGCACATGATTTTTTCCATTCCAAATCCTGACATGTGTAAAGTCTTATCACTAGCACTACTTTTGTGTAGTTATCTAATTTAAATCCAGAAACACAGAGAATAAAATGTATCAGGTTTACAGTTAAGAGTAAGAGGTGGAGACTACCAGGAATGCTAACAGCGAAAAGGAAGGAAAACCTAGTGCCTTGATCCATGAAGGACATTCAGGATGTTAAAAACAAATCCAAAAGCACTACCCAAAATCTAGTGCTCACGCAGCTACCTCTGAGAAAAAGATTCTGAAAACTATGAATTGTCAAGGCCTCTTATTTCAAATCTAATAGTGTTATGGAGTTAAAAAACAAAAACAAAAACGGACATATTCTCCAAACTTCATTTGGGATAGGCAGCATATTTGATCACAAATATTTCAGATTAAAAGAACAAGAAAAAAAAAAAAAGAGCATAACAAACAAACACAATTCCCTCTAAACTTCAAGTAACACAACTAGATGCGCTTTGTCAATTACTGAGTGCGAAGTTCATGGTTAAAGTTGCCTGAGAACAGGTCTGAGCTCCAGAGAAAGACCACAAAAGAAACCAAATTTGAGCATCACGAGGCCCCCCACTTTGTCACACGTCCCCTCCGCCAACCAGACACGCTCCTCTGAAGTGGTGTGGTGTAAAGCCAAGGACCAAGAGATTGACCTTGGATGGGCCTGGGTGCAAGCCCTCCCTACCATTTATCAGCTGTTTGTTTGGGAGATATTACTTGACTACGTAACAGGCTTCTCCTTTAGTAAAATGGGGAAGTATCCCTCTTTTGAAGGATTGTTATATAGGTTTTAAAAAAATAACAAAAAAATAAAAATAAAAATAAAAATAAAAAAATAACAGATGTACAGCATCCCTCCTATATGTGCTGGGTACACCTCACTGCCGTATTGTTCCTTCCCCTCATGGCATCCCTTTCATCAGCATTTCTTATACTAAATCCATTTCCTCAATGCCCTGGGAAACATAGATTAATTAATCGGATTAGTCCTGTTAAATGATAAAGTCAGCTTTCCCTGCTTACATGCATTTTAATGGGTCTTTGTAACATCCTGAGGGAGGAGTTAGTAATGCTGTGATTTGGTGTGAGTGAAGGGGAGAGAGGGTTAGGTTGGTGCCCTGATCAAATATCTCCACCCATAGTTCACCTAAGGATAGCTCCAGGTCCTAAAAAGACTAAAGGTGAAAACACCAAGTGCTATGCAAATGAATGAAAAAGATGAAAAATAAGAATCTTGGTTTAAGAGCAGTCCAAAGAACTAATGGTTATTGCTAATATTTATATAGCACTTACTATGTGCGAGGCACTCTTTTAAGTACTTGACATGTTTCTTTATTCATTTCATCTTCACGACAACCCTATGAGATAGACACAATTTTTATACCCATTTTACAGAGGAGGAAAGTGAGGCACAGAATTTTAAGTGATTCACCCAAGGTCAGACACGTAGTAAAGGCATGAAGCTGGAATCCTAACCCAAATAAGTCCGTTTTCAGAATTCCTGAACTTAATGTTACAGTGGGAGTTTTCACTGATTTTAAGTAATGCATGAGTCAACCATAATACCAAGCCAGCGTGATCTAATGATATTTTAACAGACACATATAGCATTTGAATGAAAGGATCTATCAGTCCAGCTGTAACTGGCCCACACCTAGTGATATTCTAATCGGATCACAATTTAAACGGTGCATTAAAAAACAAACACATTCAGGCAGGGGCAATCAGGGTGTGAGGAGTCCAAGAACTTGAACGTTTTGCCCAGGAAGAAGACTTGGGGAGCAGGAAGTGAGGTTAGGAGAGAAAAATATAAATTACGGAAGAGTGGCTTTTCAAATACTTGGAGATCTGAAAGGGTGAATCACTCCAGAATCAGGATCTGTTTTCCCACAACATCTACTCCTGGATTCTGCCCTCTGTATGCAGAGGTTCCCCACCCTGGCTGCAGATCAGAATTACAAGGGCAGATATTTTTTTAAAAATAAAATAGAAGGCTTCCCTGGTGGCGCAGTGGTTGAGAGTCCGCCTGCCGATGCAGGGGACACGGGTTCGTGCCCCGGTCCGGGAAGATCCCACATATACCGCGGAGCGGCCGGGCCCGTGAGCCATGGCCGCTGAGCCTGCGCGTCCGGAGCCTGTGCTCCGCAACAGGAGAGGCCACAACAGCGAGAGGCCCTCATACCGCAAAAAATACACAAACAAACAAACAAACAAAATAAAATAAAATAGAGATGCCCGGGAACCAAACCAGATGCCAAATGGGAATATTGCTGAGGGTGGGAACCAGGTTTCAATACTTTAAAGCTCCTCAGACAATGCTAAGGTGTGGCCAGACTGAGAACCTTGGAACAAGAGCAGAATCAGGTCTCACCCAGGATGGACATCACAATCACCTGAGAGGTTCTGAGATGCTGGAGGCTGGTCCTTACTCTACATGTACTGAATAATCATCCCCAAGGATGGGGTCCAGGCAGCTGCAATGAAGCAGAGTCCTGTGGACACTGCATCAGGGAACTATGGCATGAGATGAGGCTGGAGAAGGCTCTGGTGTAAGCCATAAGAAGAAACAGGGGGCTTCCCTGGTGGCGCAGTGGTTGAGAGTCCGCCTGCCGATGCAGGGGACACGGGTTCGTGCCCCGGTCCGGGAAGATCCCACGTGCCGCGGAGCGGCTGGGCCTGTGAGCCATGGCCGCTGAGCCTGCGTGTCCGGAGCCTGTGCTCCGCAACGGGAGAGGCCACAACAGGGAGAAGCTCGCGTACCGCAAAACAAAAAAAAAAAAAGAAGAAACAGGAACTCTCGCCCAAGGGTAACGGGGAGTAGGGTTTTAAGCAGACAAGTGACAAGTCTGTAAGCAGATGGGTTAGGGGGTCCCTGCAGAAAGTGAACCAGGAATGGCTTTCTCAACATAAGAGAAGCCATTTTGGCCTAAGCCATTTTGTGATCTACGCCTGGCTGCAATGCTTGCCCTTGAACAGGTCTCAGTAATTAATGATCTTTAAGAGAACACAGGAGTGCACGAACTGAGAAAAGGCAGTCAAACAACAGCGAAGTAATAAGGCAGAGTCCTAGTTCCTCCTCAAGAGATGTACATGACAATATATCTTTGAGTTCTGCAGGAACTAAGGCCCCCATCCAGGTGAAGGATAGAACAATGATGTTGACCCTCCTGACTTCAATCAACTAAAGCTTGGACTCTGAGGACCTTTGCCCTAATTCTATGCTGAATTCCTCTCTGCCCAAGCCCCTTCATGAATATACGTGTACCCTTAGCTTAAAACTTCCCCGATTTTGCTGTTGGGGAGACACTGCTTTGGGAAAGATCCCGATGTTCTCCTTACTTGGACCTGAGCACTGTGACTCCATAACTTTCACTTGTAACCTCTATGCCAGACTGCCTGCCAGCCTGAAGACAGGAAGAGCCTGGACTTTTGATCACCAGTGTGTCCTCCCCTTCACTCCTGCAGCATCCAGCAGGATGCCCAGCTCCTAACAGATACTCAAAAAAACATATGGAATGAATAAACCACTGGTATGAATTACAGCTACAGTGACTGCACCAGGTTCTCCCAGGCAAGGACACTGTGTCCAGTAAGAAGTATTCCGAGAAGCAGACCAACTCTCTCAGTTTTGCTGTTTGAAAAATTCAAGGATGACCCTTCAGTGACCTTTCAATAAGAGTAAAACCACAGCAACTCTCCCAGTTCAAAAACATACACCAGGGCTTCCCTGGTGGCGCAGTAGTTAGGAGTCTGCCTGCCGATGCAGGGGACACACGTTCAAGCCCTGGTCCAGGAAGATCCCACATGCCATGGAGCAACTAAGCCCGTGTGCCACAGCTGCTGAGCCTGCACTCTACAGCCCGCGAGCCACAACTACTGAGCCCGCGTGCCACAACTACTGAAGCCCACATGCCTAGAGCCCATGCTCCACAACAAGAGAAGCCACTGCAATGAGAAGCCAGCGCACCGCAACAAAGGGTGGCCCCACTCACCGCAACTAGAGAAAGCCCGCGCACAGCAACAAAGACCCAACACAACCAAGAATAAATAAATAAAATAAATAAATTTAAAAATATATATAAATAAAATTAAAAAACATACATACACCAGCTTCACACTGTCCCACCCAAAATCTTTACCGCAGGCTAAGGCTCCCCAACTCCTCAGCCAACTTTGGCCCCTCCAGCTCCTCTCTCCAGCCTCAAGATGACTTTCAAAATGTCAAGTCAACTCATCTCCCCCTCGCCCTCGCCTCCACCCCCACAGACTTTGCTCCTTTCTCAAAGATGCTCTTGCCTAAAATGTTTTTCCCCTTGGTGGCATTATATGTCCCTTTCTTGTCTCCGCTGGAGAGGCATTCCCTAACCCTACCCATAGTCCAACCACTGCTTCAACTCGGAATGCCCACAGTACTTAGGTATGTGGCTGAGGCTTTTTTTTGGTTTTGATTCCATCTCCTCCATCTGACCCTCACATATATCATTCTGATACCAAATTTAAGACACCAAATGAGCATTTCCTTTATAGCTTCCTTTACTCACACATATAAACACCACCTCCACTGCAAAAGTTCCTACTGAACACTCACCGATGGCTACAATACTGAAAAGTATGGCACCAATACGCAACCGCATCTAGGAAAACAAGATTAGCTCTACCCTGTATGATTGGTTACCTAGAATTTGGAGGGTTTTCTAGAGAGAAGCAAAGCATCCTTCCAATGAGCTTTGAATGCTGAGGGACTCACCCTCACAGGAATCAGAGGCAAGCTACCAACTTTTACAAACAGGAGTTTAGTCTTTGAGAAACAACTGTTAAGTTGGGCAAGCAAACCATCATGTCAAAATTTCCAGGCTTAAAGGCAACAAAGGGAGGAGGAGGGCAAGCTGCTGGGGAAAAAAAAGCCTGTGAGTACTGTTATCTTTGGTCAAAGCCCAAATAAAAGAGTCAAAAAGCATCCATTGATCTAGAATGCTATGTAAGTTAGAAATAAATTCTTTTAAGACAGACAAATAAAGCAGAGAAAGGGAACTTAAATTTCTAAATCTCAGTGTCACAGACCCCCAATATAGTTCAACACTTATTGAAGAGAAGGAAGAACCTTTTCTTCAATTTATTCAGGTCACTTTCCCTGTAAGAGATATTAAGGTAATCTTGGTCACTTAGCATGGAGCATCGTATAATCCATATCCATGGATCCTGTGTTAGAACTCCTTCCTTCAAAGTAACTATGGTTTGGGGGCAGAACCTCAAATTCAAAGGGCATTTGTGGTGGTTGCCACACACATTAGAATGCCCCCAATTCTCCCATACTACTCCTGTTGGGAGAAGGGGTCTTTGTTCCCTTTCGTTGAATCTAGCTAAACCCATGACTGCTCCAACCAACAGAAGTATTGATATGCAACTATAAAGGCCTAATTCTCTCAGAAAGCTCATTTTCCAGAAACCAACCAACATCCTGTGAGAAACCCAAGGCCAGAGAGGTCACACAGAGGCAGCTGGTGTACAGTCCCAGCTGAGATCAGCCTTTGATTCATCCTGGCCCAGCCATCAGATATGTGAGTGAAGCAGCTTCCTGAAGATAACTGCCCCCAGATGTTCAAGTCTTCCCAGTGAGGCCTCAGACGTTGTGGAGCAAAGACAAGCCATCTCTGCCGTGCTATCCAAATCCCTGCCCACAGAATCTGTCAGCACAATAAAATGGTTGCTGCTTTATGCTACTAAATTTCAGTTGGTTTATGGCACTTGGTGACTAGAACATTTTTACTAACATAGTGATGGAATACCATCTTGATAGAGTCCAACTTCCGTGAGAAAGGAATTTGGAGTTTTAAAGGGAAAGGCTTTGCTTTTAAAACTCTTTCACTAGTTAATCTCTTCTTTCCTTTATGCAAGCATTTTCTAAATGATTCATCCAGTCTCACTCCTTCAAAATAACATCTGACAATCCCCAAATTTACATCTCCAGCCCTAGCCTTTCCCATGAACTCGAGTCCTCTATCTCACTGCCTACTCAATATCTCCACTTGGGTGTCTAACAACATCCCAAATTTAATGTACCCCAAACTAACCCTTTCACTAAAAACCTCTCCCTGGACTTCCCTGGTGGTGCAGTGGTTAAGAATCCACCTGCCAATGCAGGAGACACGGGTTTGATCCCTGGTCCGGGAAGATCCCACATGCCACGGAGCAACTAAGCCCATGAGCCACAACTACTGAGCCTGTGCTCTGAAGCCTGTGAGCCACAACTACTGAGCCCGTGAGCCACAACTACTGAAGCCTAGAGCCCGTGCTCCACAACAAGAGAAGCCATCACAATGAGAAGCCTCTGCACCGCAACAAACAGTAGCCCCCGCTCACCGCAACTAGAGAAAGCCCGCGTGCAGCAAAGAAGACCCAACACAGCCAAAAATAAATAAATAAATTTATTTTTTAAACAAACCTCTCCCACCCAACTTCCCCTCCAATCTTCCCCATTTTAGCAAATGACACCTCCACTCTTGCATGTGCTCACACTAAAAACCTTTAATATAAGCCGACTCCTCTTCCTCCTCCTCTCTGCTTCTCTCCCCCCAACATCCAATCCATTAACAAATCCTGTGGACTCTACCTTCAAAACATACCTAGAGGGCTTCCCTGGTGGCGTAGTGGTTGAGAATCTGCCTGCCAATGCAGGGGACACGGGTTCGAGCGCTGGTCTGGGAAGATCCCACATGCCGCGGAGCAACTAGGCCCGTGTGCCACAACTACTGAGCCTGCGCGTCTGCAGCCTGTGCTCTGCAACAAGAGAGGCCACGATAGTGAGAGGCCCACACACCGCGATGAAGAGTGGTCCCCACTTGCCGCAACTAGAGAAGGCCCTCGCACAGAAACCAAGACCCAAGACAGCCAAAAATAAATTAATTAATTAATTTTTTTAAAAAACAAAAAAAAATATCTAGAATGTGAGCAATTCTCACTACCTCCACTGCGACAATCTTAATCCAAGCCGCCATCAGCTCTCACCTAAACTACTGTACTAAACTCCTAACTGATGCTTGATGCTCTCACTCCTGTCCCGCTACAGTCTATTCTCCACATTATAGATCTTTTCAAAATATAAGTCAGATCATTTCATTCCTCTGCTCAAAACCCACTCAGAAGAAGATTCAAACTCCCACCATGGTCCACCAGAGAGCCAGTCCATTTTGCCCTGGGTGCCTCTCTGACCTCTCCCACTGCTCATTTCTGCTTCTGGAACACACCACACCCATTTCTGCCCTAGGCCTTTTGTACCTTCTTCTCTCTCCTGGAAAGCTCTTCCCCTGGACAGCTACCTGGCTCTCTCCCTCACTTCATTCAGGTCTCTGTGCAAAGGTCCCTTGACACCACTATCGAAAACAGCACATCTACCCCTGCGGAATTTTTCTTCACATACTCATCACCATCCAATACGCCATAGATTTCTTTTTTGTTTCTCTCCTCCATCACCACCTGCTAGGGATATGAGCTCCATGAGAACAGACTTTCTTCTGTTCACTGCTACTTCCCCAGTACCTAGAGAATGCTCAAATAATTGTTGAATAAAGGAATGAAAATTAATAAGTTAAGAAAATCTGTAACATACTTTTAGCACAAAGACTGAAATACCGTAAGCAGCTAACTAACTTCACATAATGGCATAAGCTAGTCTTCCTTAAGCATGAGCTAATAGGTACAATAATTCATAAAAATTTTCTGTAAGTGACCAAGCAGACATGTAGTTTCCCAACAGAAGAATTTATATGAAAATGTAAGCATCACAAAAATTTTCTTTTACTATAAGGCTTTTCCCATCAAGCTAAACTGTTACACAGTAGAGCTGTTACTCCTTAAATCGCAATAATGAGACTTTAGCTCCCTGCCACCATCTAAAAGGGGACATTACATGACATGAGCCTGTTGGTAGTACCGGAGAACTGAAGCAATTATATAACTCAATACTGACATATAGACACTGAAATGAGGTATCTCATAAAACATAAAACCACTCGGATGAGTAAGTGTATTTTGAGATATTCCCAAAGTGAAAGGTCTAAGACCCAACCTAGAATCAGTAGTAAACCTCTTTACACAGGAAATCTAGTGCCTGCTTTTCAACGCTGTACCCTCAAGACACTTGGGCTCCAACTCAGTAACAAAAAGCAGATAGTTACTGTTATTGTTGTTGTTTAAGAGCTCTTAAAATATATAAAATCCAACCTCTTCACTTCACAGGCATGGAAATAGACCACTGACATGACCATTGGGAACAACATCCAATAATCAGTCTAGTGTTGTTTCCACCACAAAACAGGGCAAGGAGTAGGTCAAGCCTTCAATTTTACAACTAGAAAAATACGACTAGAATGGTGGGGAAAAGTCTGATTACAAAGAGAAAATCTTCTATCCAGGCAGAAAAAAAGGGTCACAGTTGCTATTCTTCTGAAGAATATGTTGGGGTCTGAAAAAAAAGTTTATCACATAACTGTGACCTCAGTAGACAAAAATGCACCGAAACAAAATATATCATTTTCTCAGAGGTTTTCTTTTATTTTCTTCCTCAGTTTTATTGAGCTATAATTGACAGATAACATTGTATTCATTTTAGGTATACAACACAGTGATTTGAAATATGTGTATATTGTGAACTGCTTACCACAGTAAGTTTAGTTAACATCCATCACTTCACAAAGTTAGTTTTTTTTTCTTGTGATGAGAACTTTTAAGGTCTACTTTCTTCACAACTTTCAAACATACAAGGGAGTTAGTTCCCTGGTGCCCTAGTGGTTAGGATTCTGGGCTTTCACTGCCATGGCCCAGGTTCAATCCTTGGTTGGGGAACTGAGATCCCGCATAGCTGTTCAGTGCAGCCAAAATTAAAAACAAAACAAAACAAACAAAAAATGAACAAACTAAAAAAAAACATACAATACAGTGTGGTTAAGTATGGTCATCATGCTATACACTACATCTCCATCTCAGAGGCTTTCTAGCCAACTTGTGACATTTAGAAGGCCACATGTAGAGGTATCAGTGGTTCACTGAACATTTGAGTGCCTCTTTCCCAGGCGCTTTGCTAAGCCCCAAGGAACACAGAATTGGAGAATTCATAGTCTCTCTGCCAGAGTGAGAGGAATGCACAGGTCCAGGGTGTACTCCTGGAAGATAACTCCAGGAGTACATATAACAAGGTGAATGGTTTTCCTGGGACTTGTCCAAACTCGTCCCTTCTGTCAAGGAAGATACAGTTTTGAAAGAAAGGCAGACAAATAACAAGGTAATTACATGGAAATGGAGTGGTGCTATACTTTACAAGGTACACTGGCTTTCCAAGGTACAGTAGCTCTGCAGGAGAGCTGGTAATGCTAGAGAGGAAGGGATAGCCAGTCCAAGCAGAGGGACCAGCATGTGCAAACACAGGGGTGCTCAAGAGGACATGACACAGATCTTCTGGTTAAACATGACCCACAGGCCTTCTAAAGTGACAGTAAAGCAGGGGCAATGGGTACAAACCCACAAGGACAAAGAATGGGAAATGAGATGACACTGGACAAAAGATGTCAGTAAAATTCTGGAATCCAGAAAGCAGACTGATGGTAACTGCCTAGCACAGCTGAGAAAACTGAACAGTAAGTGTATGCTGTATAACCCTGAAAAAGCTCAAAGTTGGAGGCGGTAGGTATGGTTGAAGGGACGGATAAGAAGTTTGGCTAAAAATAGGAGAATTGGTTGAAAAATCTGTATAAAAAACATTTAGATCCTCCAGATAACTACCTTTCCCCGAACCCAGCAGAAGACAGAAAGAATACTTTTGAAGAAAACCTCCAACATGAGAGAGAGAGATGAACAAAAGAAAAGAGGAATTCAGGAATCAGAAAATACTAGGCGTATACAAAAATTTCACAAAACTATAAATAATATCCTCAAAGAGACAAATTATATATGTCTCAGGAATAGGATAAAAATGAAGATGAAAATGGCAACTGAGAAAGGACTCTTGAAATTGAAAATAACACCCAGAATTTAAAACTAAATAGATGGGTTGAAAGAGCCAAGGAAACCTCCTGGAATATAATCCACAACAAAAAAGATGGAAAACAGAAGCAGAGGGGAAATAAAACACAACTCAGATGATCTGTCCACAAGATCCAATATCTGACCAAGAGGATTCACAGAAAAAGAGAAGGGGAAAATGGTAAAGTGGGAATTATCAAAGAAATAATACGAATTTCCCTTTCCAGATTGAAAGGGACCCATCTAGAACCCAATCCAATGAATGAAAATAAACCCGCATGAAGGCACATTCTGTGAAATTTCAGAACAGTGGGAATGAAGAAGTCATATAAACTTCCAGAGAAAAGAACCAGGTCTCTTGGAGAGGATCAGAAATCAGAACAGCATCAAACTTTCAACACAGGGACTTCCCTGGTGGCACAGTGGTTAAGAATCCGCCTGCCAATGCAGGGAACTCAGGTTTGAGCCCTGGTCCCGGAAGATCCCACACGCTGTGGAGCAGCTAAGCCCATGCACCACAACTACTGAGCCCATGTGCCACAACTGAAGCCCGTGCACCTAGAGCCCGTGCTCCACAACAAGAGAAGCCACTGCAGTGAGAAGCCTGCGCACCACAACAAAGAGTAGCCCCCACTCGCCGCAACTAGAGAAAGCCCACGCACAGCAACGCAGACCCAACACAGCCAAAAAAAAAAAACTTTCAACACAGACACTGAAAGATTCAAAGCCAACTGAGCCAACAATGCCTTCGAAATGATGAACAAATGATTCAGTGCCCACCCAAACGATCATTCAAGTGTGAAGAAAGAATAAAGAGATTTCAGATGTTCAAAAGAAAATTTACTTCCCAGGCACCTTTTCCTGATGGCGTGTTACTAGAATTTGTGGTTCAGCAAATGAAGCAATCAAGCCAGAAAGAGGAAGACGCGAGATCTAGGAAAAAGGGAATCTGACATAGGAGAGTAATAAAAGGAGACCCAGATTGCAGCAGGATGATGGGGTGAGAGGGATGTCAAGAAAATGATGAGTAGATTGTCAATGTGTTTAAATATCTGAAGTAAACTGCCAGGCATTTGAGAGAACTGCTGGAACATTTGGGGAAAGTTAGCAATAAGTATAAGAAAACTAAACCAATTTTTAAGATAAAAACATTAACTCCAGAAAAAACAAATATTTACATGAGAAAGGAAATGTAATCATAGTACACTACTTGGCTTATCAGTGAACAATACTTATTTAGTCAAAATAAAATGCATGATTTAGTGGTTTAACTAAAGTGGTTTAAAGATTATGATGATAAAAAAATAAAAATAAAAAATAAAAATTATTATTTCATTGTGAGGTATGGGAAGGAAGAGCGGTGGTGAAAGAAAACCTTCACCAATGGTAAAAGGAAGTTAAAAGGTGTCTAAGATTTGATATTTCAAAAGGAGTAGTGTATCAGGGGATGGGGAGATAAATTGGGAGATTGGGACTGACATATACACACTACTATATACAAAATAGATAACTAAAAAGAACCTGCTGTAGAGTACAGGGAACTCTACTCAACACTCTGTAATGGCCTATATGGGAAAAGAATCCTCAAAAGAGTGGATATATGTACATGTACAACTGAGCACTTTGCTGTACATCGGAAACACAACATTGTCAATCAACTATACTCCAAAAAAATTTTTTTTTAAATAGCAGCATAAGCTTATTGCCTAGAAGCATAGAAGTAAATACCCCCCCCCCAAAAAGCTAAATGCTTTCAAAGCAGCTGTCTCTGGGAAGCAATACTTGGAAACGAGAATGGATGGGACAGGTGACCATTGTTTTCAACATGAGTCTTTCAATACTCTTCAGGTTCTAAATTATTTGTATGCATTACTCTGGAGAAAAATTTAAACTGTGTTTTAAGGTGAAATGCTTAGTACCAAAATAAAATAAAATTGATGCAACATCATTTTATGTTCTCTCAGAAGAAGCCTACTTACTCGAATCACTGACCCATTCATTTGTTCATTCATTAAAAAAAAAAAAAATACAAAAACCCTTCAGGGACTTCCCTGGTGGCGCAGTGGTTGAGAGTCCACCTGCCGATTCAGGGGACACAGGTTCGTGTCCCGGTCTGGGAAGATCCCACATGCCGCGGAGCGGTTGGGCCCGTGAGCCATGGCCGCTAAGCCTGCACATCCAGAGCCTGTGCTCCGCAACAAGAGAGGCCACAACAGTGAGAGGCCCACGTACTGCAAAAAAAAAAACCCTTCAGTAGTATAGAGTGGTGAACAGGACAGACGGGCCTCTTCCTTCCTTGAGATGGAGGAAGACAGACAAGTAAATGAGGATGATAATTACCACTTGTGATAAGAGCAGTAAAGATGTAGGATAGTGAGTGACTGGGGTCATACTTCAGATATGGCATCTGGAAGGATGTAAGCTATTTATTCTGACTCCTAAAGGAAAAGGAACCTTATTATGTTAAAAATCTCAGATTGGAGTTTCCAGGACCAAAGAGAGTGTAAATTCAAATCTTAAAATGGACAGGCCTATGCTTAGGAATTCTTTTAGACTTGGCCGACTCCTCACCAAGAGCAAGACCCTGTCTGCTGCCTAGAGGGGCTGTTAAACTAAAAATCTTTAGCAATGGAGATAGGGAAATGCCCCCCACACCCACACCCATCATAGGCTGACTTCTCCCTTATTTTGGTGCGATTCCATTTGATTTTTGCCTCTGAAGATTTCCCTAATTTCCTGGAGAGCTCAGTGTATCCAACATTTCTTGGTGTTTTGTAGGGGAGGTTTTCAGGGTATCTAGTCTACCATAGAGCAGGACCAGAAGTCAGGACGAGATAAGTAAAGGAATTTAGGAAAACTTTAGAGGTAGAACCAGCAGCAGGACTTGCTGATGATTTGAAGAGAAGCAGAGGTATGAGAGAAAGGGGGAATTAAGGCTATTCCTAGGTTTTTGGCTTGTACCATGGGCTAGGTGATGATGCCATTTACTTAGATGGGGAAAGCTGAGTGGGGAAAAGGGCACAAGCTTGCGGTCAGAAAGCTTAAGAGTTCTGTTTCTTGGGGGGAGGTTTAAATTAGGAGCATGGGATTAACAGATATACACCACTATATATAAAATAAACAACAAGGATTTACTTTATAGCCCAGGGAACCATATTCAATATCTTGTAATAACCTATAATAGTAAAGAATCTGAAAATATTTATATATATATTTAACTGAATCACTTTGCTGTACACCTGAAACTAACACAATACTGTAAATCAACTACTTCATTTTTTTTTAATTTATTTTTTTGGCTGCACCATGCAGCATGTGGGATCTTAGTTCCCCAACCAGCGATCAAACCTGTGCCCCCTGCATTGGAAGCGTGAAGTCTTAACCACTGGACCGCCAGGGAAGTCCCCAACTACTTCAATTCTTTAAAAAAGAGTTATGTTTTAGACAAGATATATAGGAGATAACTACAACTGTCCAAGGGGAAATGTCAATTAAGCATCAGGACACAGGAATTGGGAGCCTGGAGACACCTGGGTTGGAGATACGCCCTTGGTAGTCAGTCACCAGGATGGAGATGATAAAGTCAAAATAATGGATAAGATAACCAATGGAGAGAATATAGAAAAAGAGGAGAAAAGAGAGCCCCAGACAGAGGCCTGAGGCACTTCAACATTAGTGTTCAGGGAGATGAACCAGGAAAGGCAAGCAGGAAAGACCAGCAAGACTGAAGAAAAACCAGGGGAAATGTTGTCACAGAAGCCGAGAAGAGAATGTTTTAAGAAAGAAAAAAAAGATGCTCAGCTGTGTCCAATACCACGAAAAGGGTGAGCAGGGTGGCGACAGCACTATCCCCTCAACTCGGTGACCCCCCAACCCACCATCCTTACTCCTTCCTTCAATTAGGATCTAGCAATATTGCTCCTTGATATTTACCCTAATGAGCTGAAAAGTTACGTCTATACAAAAACCTGCACGAGTACTTAGAGCAACTTCATTCTTAATCGCCAAAACTTGGAAACAATCAAGATGTCCTTCGATAGGTGAATGGATAAACGAACCGTGGTACATACAGACAATGGAACATTATTCAGCAATAAAAAGAAATGTACTCTCAAGCCTTGAAAAGACATGGGGAATCTGAATGAATGTTGCCAAGTGAAAGAAGGCAGTCTGAAATGGCTACATACTGTATGATTCCAACTGTATGACATTCTGGAAAAGATAAAACTATGCAGATATTAAAAAAGATCAGTGGGGCTTCCCTGGTGGCGCAGTGGTTGAGAGTCCGCCTGCCGATGCAGGGGACATGAGTTCGTGCCCCAGTCCGGGAAGATCCCACGTGCCGCGGAGCGGCTGGGCCCGTGAGCCATGGCCGCTGAGCCTGCGCGTCCGGAGCCTGTGCTCCGCAACGGGAGAGGCCACGACAGTGAGAGGCCCGCGTACCGCAAAAAAAAAATCCCCAGAAGAATAAATATTGAGATATGGCCTCAGAATGCTTTGATTATTCCACCTGCCCCTGTGCACAAGACAGTGACCATCCTAATTACGTTCTATTTTGGTTAATGTTTCAATAAACTTGCTTTCCCTAAACCTACTGATAAAAAGAGGCCCAAAGGCAAAGTCGGTCTGAGATTAAATATTTATTGTGTCTAAACCACAAGTAGAAAGAAATTCGAAGGCCAACGATTTTAATGCTAATTCGATGGATGATTGCACTTTGCTTGGTTTAGAGGAGAGGTAATTACACAGCTAACATCTGGGGTTTGAGGTTTTGAGGACTACATTTGGGTGAATTGCGGGGTGGGGGTGAGGAGAGAACAAAAGGAAAGTCTCCTGATTTTAGACTCTGTCAGGAAAAGCATTTGCTCAGAAGTAAAAACAAAATTAACATTAGAAAAGAAGCGAAAACATGCATTTTAAGAAGCTTTCACCTAAGCAGGTGCTCAAGGTCACACTCAAATCCTCCAATTCTCATAACAAGAATGAGAGGTCAGGCTGCCACAAACTAATAAAATCAATCAACAAAGCGGGAAAACAGTCGGTTCACAGCAGACCAGGCAGGGTTTTCCTAAATGGGGCTCACCTTCAATAATCTCAATCAGTCTTCAGAAACGGCTTCAACAAAAACTACCCAAACATCCCCCTAATAATTTGCACTCCCCTTCCACAATAGGGAAGCCATTTATTTACCAGAAGGTTTACTTTCTCTTTCAAACTCTGCTGGCTTCCTCCTGCCCCACATTCGGCCAAGAAACAGCGGGGAGGCCTTTCCTCTCCAGCCTTCTCTGACCCCAAACTGGAGAGCTGGTGCGAGAGAACCCGTTTCATGGAAGTGCTGAGTGGCTCTTCTTAAACCACAAGGCTGTTTTGAGTATTTGTTTGCAAAAGAAAGTTACAAGACAGGAAAGCAAAGCTCAACTCCTCCAATGAAAACACACACGCGCGCGCGCACACACACACACACAGATGTGAAGGGACAAATCACTTCCCAGCCTCGTACGGATCACTCACTCTACTTAGGATGCTGCTTCACCCCCCCAAGCTGCATGCTGTCCCACCGTCCTTGCCTGACTCCCGTACCCCTGAAACCTTTCATATTATCTGCACTTTTGGTATCAAGAAGAACTCCAAGGGACTGTTCAAATCCTAAGTGGTCATAAAAATTTAATGTGTTGAATATTACTTCAAAAAAATGGGCCAATCAGAAGATGCAAAGAGACATATGTATGACAAGGGCATCTGTGTAAACAGGAATTTACGGTTGGCCTTGTCTATTCCTTTTACGTGATAGACTTCATTTCCTCCACCACAGTGTAAATCCCCCTCATCCCTATTCATTTAGCTTTTTTCCTATTAGGTTAGAATCTCCTGATTACTCCTTCTTTCCTCTGGGTCATTAAAGGTTACTGTGAATCATAACTGGCCCGACTTTATAGTTAGATAGATACTGCAGTTTTTAATAATAGTAATTATTAAGCACTCCAATTTTAGCTATCTCCCAAGCACTGTACAAAGTACTTCATATACGTTGCTTCAAATCTTGCTCAATCCTCACAAATCCCTTACAATTGGACCTGGCATTTGCATTTTATGGACAGAGAAACTGAAACCTGGAGAAGTTAAAGCAACTGACCCAAGATCTAAGAGGCGCTGGATCTGGGATTAAAGCCCAGGAAGTCTGATCTCATCGTCATTCTTTTAACTCTTATTGCAACTGTGGACCATGAAACCCTCAAACTCACCGCCCAAACATTTCAACACTACAGTTACAGTTACCTTAGGAAAACTCAAAACATAAGTTCCTTGTTTGATGTAGTTAAAAAGTCAGGGAAAAGTTCAGTGATTAGGAAAGTCATTTATTCATATGGATGGGGCGGGGGGGTAGCAGAAAGGAAAGCCAGACAATCTCAAGCTTATTTTATTTGGGGGACAGATCTGCCTTCCTTATTATTCTTTTATTAGGCTGTTAAAAAGGAATTTGCGGGGTTTCCCTGTTGGCGCAGTTGTTAAGAATCCACCTGCCAATGCAGGGCACACGGGTTCAAGCCCTGGTCCGGGAAGATCCCACATGCCACGGAGCCACTAAGCCCGTGCGCCACAACTACTGAGCCTGCGCTCTAGAGCCCGTGCTCTGCAACAGGAGAAGCCACCGCAGTGAGCAGCCTGTGCACCACAGCGAGCAGTAGCCCCTGCTCACCACAACTAGAGAAAGCCCCTGCACAGCAACAAAGACCCAACGTAGCCAAAAAAAATAAAAATAAATAGATTTTTTTTTTTTTTTTTTTTTTTTTGTGGTACGCAGGCCTCTCACTGCTGTGGCCTCTCCTCTTGCGGAGCACAGGCTCCGGACATGCAGGCTCAGCCGCCCTGGCTCACGGGCCCAGCCGCTCCGCGGCATGCGGGATCCTCCAGGACCGGGGCACGAACCCGTGTCCCCTGCATTGGCAGGCAGACTCTCAACCACTGCACCACCAGGGAAGCCCAGATTTATTTTTTTTTTAAAAAGGCATTTGCAATAAAATTGTCCAAGGTAAATTGGTAAGTAGAAAAAGCTGCAAAAAAGCTGGAGAAACATACACCAAATTAATAAGACATATATATAAAATATACAGTTTATATTTCTACAAATATAAATTTATTTACAATAGCATGCATTACTTTCATAAACAGGACAAAACAACTTAATGACACTTGAACCCAATTATTATTAACCCAATTATAAGAGAAGGGCTAAGAGCCGTAGCTTCCTTTCCCCCCAGTTCTCCTAAATTAAGAACTTCTACCTATAGCTCCCTGAACACACTATGCTGTTTTAAGCCTCTGCACGCTCACGTTCCCTCGGCCTTGAATGCAACTATCCACCACTCAGCTTTGTTGGGAGAATTCCTACCGATCCTACAAAACCATTTTCAGGTGTTCCCATGTGAATACCCCTCTGTGATAAAGCCTTTCTCTCACCCCTAAAAAGAGTTAATCTCCTGGTAATGTGTACCAGGCATTATGCTAAGTATTTTACCTGCATTCTCTCCTGGAGTCTTCAACAGCCCTAGGAGATAAGTACTATTATCCTATCCTTTTACAGATAAGAAAACTGAGGTTCAGATTCTGACTAGCAAGTGGCAGATCCAAGATCCAATCCCAGATGTGTCTGGCTCCAGAGTCTGACCTCTGAACCACTGTGTTGTCATCTTCCCAACCCTAAGTCCATACTGACGCAGCACATACCCCAGCCCGACACCACCACTTCCGGTTCTGTGAAAACAGGGACCATAGTGCATTATCCTTGGATCCTGCCTAGCACAATAATTAGCTCTCAATATATAATATGCTTGCTTATCTGAACTGAGTTGTGATAATACTGATATAGGGAGAACTGACCGTAACAGAAATTTTCTTGCATATGCTATTCCTTTTAAAAACTGGAGACATTTCAAACAACTTACCACCAAAGTACCATCTAGCATTCCTGACAAAAGTGCCCCGTGTAGTAAGCCAAGGTTCCTTGCAACAAATGTGTAACCACAATATTAATTTTTTTCACCATAACCAACAAAGACTGAAGTGTGAAGTAGCCCAGGGATGTCATCTTGCTGGACCTCACCAAGGCTGCTCCAGGACACCAGGAGTTCTCCAGGATTTGGGGATGTCCTTCAAGTGCTCTTTGGCTGGTTGTTACACATGACCCAAAAGTTATGATAATTTTTTTTAAATATGGAAGACAGAAAATGTGAGTGGACATTTGTAGCCAATTAAAAATCCTCAAAGAGCACTTCTGCACTTAACAACACAAATCTGATAAGTCAGGACCCCTCTTTTTTTTTTTTTTTTTTTTTTTTTTTGTGGTACGCAGGCCTCTCACTGTTGTGGCCTCTCCCGTTACGGAGCACAGGCTCCGGACGTGCAGGCTCAGCGGCCATGGCTCACGGGCCCAGCCGCTCCACAGCATGTGGGATCTTCCTGGACCGGGGCACGAACCCGCGTCCCCTGCATCGGCAGGCGGACTCTCAACCACTGCACCACCAGGGACACCCAGGACCCCTCTTTTTGAGTGCTGGCCCAGTGTATAAGGTCAGCTTCAGTGACAACTCCCCTAGGGCAGAGGCCATATGTACCAACTTACTTTGTACAAGTTAACCAAGGTCAGGCATGGGGTAGGCACTCCATAATTAAACACCAGTATTCAGCCTCAAAAATCTTTAAATTCCTTGGTCTTGCATTCAAGACCTCTTATATGCAGGCACTCCCTTCTCCCCTACTTACCTTCCTAATCTACCAGGATTTTGTTTGTGTTATATCACCATACCTCCTCACCCCAAATTCTTTATATCTGTCAAATGCCAACGATTATTTGGGCCCCAGATCAAAGCTCTCAGTTAGCAAGAAGACTTCTAGACAACTGCAAGCCTCATAACCAATCCTTCTTCTGAAGACCTGTAGCGCTTAGTGAAGCACTGTCCAACAGAACTTTCTAAGATAATGGAAATGTCCTATATCTGGGCTATATGTTTTTTAATATATAATAGCTACCTTGTTGGACAGCACAGGCTTAATGTCTCACCATCTCTTTGAGGAAAACATGTTGCACTACATGGATAAAGCATTTATAAAGCTGCCTCAGTAGACCTCAAGTTCTGTAAACAAGGCGTCTTGTTCCTCATAGCAACTTTCACAAAGTTGTAAAAAGTAAATATTTGTTGATTTGGACATCACCTCTGAGAAAGCCATAAGATTAAAAGGTGCCAGACTCGGCATCTGTAATGATGGCCACCACCTCTGCCCCATCTCACCATCTGAATGTCAAGACGTGCAGAGGCAGGGAGGAGAAAGCAACTTTCTGGAGACACAAATGACCACTGATCAAGACACAAGGCACTTTGGTTTAAATAACATTTAGGTCATGACTGTCCTTCACCTACAAATTTGCCTAAATAAATATCTCTTTCCATTAGCTAACAGCTAAATTCTGATGGTAAATTATGCACACTAAAAAGTTAGCTACTTGTGGGGAGGGACGGATTGGGAGTTTGGGATTGACAGGTACACACTGTTATATTTACAATAGATAACCAACAAGGACCTACTGTATAGCACAGGGAATGCTGCTCACCATTCTGTAATAACCTAAATGGGAAAAGAATTTGAAAAACAATAGATACATGTATATGTATAACTGAATCACTTTGCTGTACACCTGAGACTAACACAACACTGTTAATCAACTATGCTCCAATATAAAATATTTTTTTAAAAAGTTACTTCCCCAGTTAGACATAGCAGTTAGATAGGAAACAAAACAAAACCCAAAAACCTAAGGAAACCCCATCTGTACATCATTTTTCACCTGTTTATTAAATATCTCCCTTGGAGTCTTACAGACTACTGGTGGTATTTCATTGTCTAGGTATATGTCAGAATTTCACTGACACCTTTCCCAGCAGAGCCTAGTCACTTTAAATCAAGATCTAATACTTAAGCACAGATAGTCAAAAGCAAACAAAATATACAGAAGGTACAAATTCCACCACTATGACACTCTGCTGCCCCAGGCAAGTGTTTTGTTCCTTTGATCTCAATTTCCTTATCTACAAAACAGAGTTATGGTTATATGAACTATCTACCCTTTGTGGGTCAAGTCATAACTGTGGATATTTCTAGATGGCTATTCTTCCCAAAAGAACTACATATAAAAGATTTATGAATTTTCTAGTGGTTCTTTGTGGTGGATACGCTAGCAGATATAGAGATTAAGATCAAGTCTCTAACATCTACATTTTTTGTCTTGTTTTGTTTTGTTTTGAAGACTTCTTTCCTCCATCCCACTGTGCAAATGTCACTGCAAAAATTCTACTAGTACCCCAGTCTGGCACATGTAATAAGGAAATAAATGTGTTGACTCAGGGAATAGATATATTTAATATAAAACAGAAAACTGGATGAATCAAGTCATAACACATTCTAAATCCACATATAAAAGATTGAGATAATTTACTGTTCTGATTTATTCAAACCAATGCTGTATCAGCCCAGCCAGCCAAAAAATTACAACCCACACAAAGAATAAATATATCCTTTAGATGCACACACAATAAAAACCAGCAGGGACACGTTACATACATTTTTAATAAGAATAAGTGTGTCAGTACCATACATCCACCTGATATAACACAGAGGGATGTGGACTAAACATGGAAAAAACAACTTGGGTGATGGTTTGAATTTTGCTAACTTAAGTGCAACCACACCCCCAAACACAGGTAAAGTTTGCACACATGACTTTGCCAAGGCCAGCCTGTCTTCGTTTCCCTCTCCTCTGCATTTACCCAAGATCTTGGCTCTGAGACAGAAAACTCCCACTCTGGATTGGTTCATTCCGTCCTATGCAATTAAGCAACACCACAATCCAGTAAACGCAAGGGCTCAATTATTTATCTTCTGGCCAAGTCTACCAGGTGTTTATAAAAGAACAATGTCAAGGAGGAAATAGGTTTATTTCCCTCTAGAGCTGGCTTGATGGGGTTTTATTCTGTATTTTTAGAAGGGGGAGGAGGGAATCACGACTTTAACCTGGAAAAAGACGGGAGGGAATTTAGAAAGAGTACAAGGCTGTTAATTTCCCTACAGGAAACTAGATTCTTATGCAATAATCCTACCCACAACCAACCAGTCCATGAGGCTGTAGGGGGAAGACACCTATTCCTATCTCCTCCAGGGAGGCACAGCTGGCTCCTAAAGGAGCGCGAACAGGGCAAGGCGGAGGAAGTGGCTCAGCCGGGAGCCGCCGGGCCCCGCCGGGGGGCGGGGAGGAGGCGCTTGCCAACCCGCCCCACCAACCTCTGTGGAGATCTCCGCCGGCGTGACAGTCGCTCCTGTGGCCGGAACGTCCCCACAGCCCGAGGGAGCAGGAAGTTGGGGGGCTGTCCCTCACTCCTGCCCCCCCCACCCTAGAGTGCCCTCGCCCCACAGTCCTCCCCCTCCAGCCCATTCTCTCTCTTCCTCGGCGTCTCCCCTTTCTCCAAAGAACGAAACTTCCTTCCAGCGTACCCTGTCCCTTCAGAGGCCGGCTCCTGTCATCCCGGGGAGTTGTCCCTTCAGAGCGACCCGCCGTTTCTCCTCGTATCCCCCCGACCCACTGAAGTTTCCATCCACTACTCCCCCAAACACCCCAGAGGCTCCCAGCGCCCACCCCCCCGCCCCCGTCCGGGGATGCCCAGGCCTGGAGGCCGTCGGGGGGCAGCCCCACCCTTAATCCCCTTCACCTGCTGCTCGGGCTGAGGCCCGACTGGCCGGGGCTGCGCTTGCGCCGGGGTGCGGGCCGCGGGGTCCCTCAGGCCGCGGAGTCTCGCCTAGCAGATGTGGGGTGAGCGCCGAGCTGGGGTTCTTGTCAAGGATCCGGTTCGGGCTCGCTCCCTCCGCGGCGACGTCGGAACCCCAGGCTCCCCCTACCAGTCTACGCTGCCCCAGCTCCGGAAACCGCTGAATTACAGTCCCTCCAGCCAATCCCCGCCCAGCCCCGCCGGGCCGCGACATGCCGCTCATGCATAATTCATGCGACTGCCAGTTTTCTCGGCCACCCAGAGGCCCTGGTGAGTGTACTGTACAACTGATGCCCCACCCACCGGCCAATAAGAAGAGCCTCTTGGAGAAAGGGCGGAGCCAATAGAAGGCTGGGAACGCCCCTGTCCTGGCTGTTCCGAGGGCTTAGTGCTCCTCCCTCCGCAACAGCAGGGGAAGAACCAAGGCCTTGGGCAGAGAGGCCCGGGGGGAGGGAGGGAAGATGACCGGAATGTCCTGCTGAAAACTCAGCTGAGTTCCTGGCAGTGCGTGACGTCAAGACACTTTAAATGCCCCTGATGCGGCTGTCTTCTGCCTGCTCTCCCTTTTCCCGGCCCTTGACACCACGTGGGGGCGAGGTCGGGAGCCACTTACCACGTGGGAATCAGCCAGTTAGACGGTCCCCAGGTATCGCCAGATCCTCTAGGGGCCCAACGCCTGAATTGGGTTTCTGGGGACAGCAAAAAGAACATGGGTGACTCCTGCCTGCTTTGAACTTCAGTTTTTGCGTGAGTCGGGACACACACACCCGGAAACATGACGTGGAAATAGAGTAATTACTAGAGTGCGTGGGGAGAGGGTAGTGGATTTAACCCAGTCCTGCGTTCCGTCCTCGCTTCGAGCATCAAAGGCCAACGGCTCGCACATTGGCCGGTTCAAGGGAATGAGGAGACAGTACAGATGAAGAATGACACATATACACATTGTTTTTATGCGTCTGAGTTGAAATACTTGAAATTGTGTGACTTTTTCTTTTTCGCCTTATCTACTTCGAATGCCAGTTTTACTGCATTAAAACAAGTAGTTTATAGGAAATGTAGACATTTTACCTTACATAATAGAGGATGTACTTTGCATAATATTGTGATTGTGTGTGTGTGTGTGTGTGTTAAGACTATCAGGGTTTTTAAAAAATAACAGCTATTAGTGTTTGTTTGTGTTTGTTGTGTTTGTTTAGTACAAACAGGTAGTAAGATGAAATCTAAAAAGGGCCTGTTATCTCACCACCCAAATAAACCCTGATGACAGTTTTTTCAATGAAACTCACACGTTTGTGGTTAGAAAATTCAGACAGTTAAGAAAAGTCAAAAATTAAAACTGAAAATCTCCCCCCTTCCCCCACCAATCCTTCTCCCCAAGGATAGCTATTCTTATTAATTTCTGATGAGAAAACCAATGACTCCTAACCGTTGGGGGATCATAGATACTTCTGAGGGTTTGCTGGTGACTATGGAGTCTAGTCCCAGAAATATTCAGCATGAGCTTTTACTCACAAATTCTCCTGGTTCCCCAATTTAGACCCTTGGACCACCTTATATGCAAGTGAGAGGTGAGAGCATCTATAGGGCAAATGGTAGGGTCACTCATGGTGGGATTGAGAGTTTCCTATTGCCCTCCTGTAGACCCAGCCCAGCGTGGAAATTGCTATATGTGTCCGTAGTGTGTGTGTGTGTTGGTGGCTGCATTTATCTTAATCTTCACTTCAGGACAGATATCCCCCACCTTCCACTTCACCTAAACTCTGCTTTAGCTGTGCTCTCCCATGCAGTTGACTATCTCCTTAACAATATAGGGTCTGGGACTTCCCTGGTGGTGCAGTGGATTTGAGAGTCCACATCTCGTAACTTTGTTCCATCCACTCAAACCCTGCCCTCCTCCCTGACTCCTCTGCAGCTGGCCTTTGTTTCCCTCACTGCCCTCCGCTCAATTCACATGGAACATCTAGCCCTGAATCTATCTGTTCCACCTACAAAACCTCCCTCCAGCCCAGCCACTGGTCTTTCTCCGTACCGCCAAGGCTGCCCTTGGCTTCAGCAGTTTCTCTCACTTGAGCCAATGCTTTGATCTGAACTCCCTTTTCCAGTCTCATCCCCTCCATCCCACACACCTGAAGCTCCCACACTGAATTTATCACCTTCCTCCAAACATGTCAACGCCTTATGTAACTTCATGCCTTTGCAAATCTCCTTGCTTCCACCCGGAATATCTTCTCTTTCCTCATTCCCTACCTGAAAACTCTTACTCAGTCTTCAAAGCCGGGCTCCCACATCACCGCCTCCGGGCTTTCTGAGATTCTTCCTAGCAAAATTGATCTCTTCTGCTGGACTCCTTTAGCAGGTTGTTTCCCCATCCAGTTTGGCATTCTCCCCATTGGAGTCTAATGAATCCACTTGTTAGCCTACTTCCTGATAAATAAAATTAATGATTAACATTCATAAAACAATCACCACTTTCCAGGAACTGTGCTAAGCTTTTTACATAGATTATCTTGTTTGATCCTCACCAAAACCCATTGAGGTAGGTACTGTTATAATTCTCATTTTCCACTAGGAAACTATGGCCGAGAAAGTTGAAAGACCAGTCCAAGGTCCCACAGATAGAGACTACAGGCAAACTCAGAATGAGAATAAGGTCTGGCTGCCTCCAGAGCCTGGACTCTTTGCCCATATATGCTTGAAAACACTTCCCCTAAGCTTCTGGTTCCTGGAAGCCTAAACCCTTTCATGCTCACTTCGTAATCCCAGCGTCTAGCCCAGAACTCACCTAAGCCTGAGTTAATGAAATATTAATAAACGTGTTGAATAATCATATTAGCAACAGCTAACACATGGAGTGTTTACTATGCACACGTCCCTGCTTCTGAGCATGTATTATGTAACTCATTTAATCCTTAAAATAACTCCATGAGGAGGATACTCTGATTTTACAGATGAAGAAAATGAGGCTTATCCAAGGTTAAGTGACTTACCCAAGAACACAGAGCTGGTAAATGACAGTCAGGGTTCAAATCCAAGAGTGTTTTTTCTTTTTTAATTAATTAATTAATTTACTTATTTTTGGCTGTGTTGTGTCTTCGTTGCTGCGTTCAGGCTTCCTCTAGTTGCAGCGAGCAGGAGCTACTCTTCGTTGCGGTGCGCGGGCTTCTCACTGCAGTGGCTTCTCTTGTTGCAGAGCATGGGCTCTAGGCGCACAGGCTTCAGTAATTGTGGCACACAGGCTTAGTTGCTCCGCGGCACGTGGGATCTTCCCGGACCAGGGCTCAAACCCATGTCGCCAGCATTGGCAGGCGGATTCTTAACCACTGCACCACCAGGGAAGCCCCCAAGTGTGTTTCATTGGAGAGCCTGAATAGCTGCTCTTCCTTGACTTCATCTCCAGGCTCAAACTTCCTTTTGGATCCCCAAAGAAGGAAGAGTCTAAAGGAGGGGAAAAGATGATGCCCCCACCCTCTACCCACCAAGTGAATAAAGGCAGAGTGCAGAAGCCCAGCCCATTCGAGCCCATGGTGGTTTATAAACATGTCTGCAAATCATTTGACACTTCTCCCATCTAAAGGTAGACTCTCATTCCACATCAGCAGTGACTCCCTTCTGATAAATAGAATACAATGGATTTGATGCTACATGACTTCTGAGGTTAGGTCATAAAAGGTGATACAGTGTCCACCTGACTCTTTCTCTTGGAACACTCACCCTTGGAACTTAGCCACCATGTTGTAAGGAAGCCCAAGCTATATGTAGCGACCATGTGAAGGTGTTCTGGCCAACAGTCCAGCTAAGGCCTAGTTGACAGCAAGCATCCACTGTGAGTCAGCCAGACTCCAGATGATTCCAGCCCCCACTTTTCAAGCCACCCCAATGGAGGCCAAACAGAGCAGAAATGAGCCATTTTTGCTGAGCCTTACCCAAATTACAAATTCATAAGCAAAATAAATATTGTCATTGTTTTAAGCCACTAAGTTGTTT
This sequence comes from Mesoplodon mirus, assembly GCF_964341445.2. Taxonomy (NCBI): domain Eukaryota; kingdom Metazoa; phylum Chordata; class Mammalia; order Artiodactyla; family Ziphiidae; genus Mesoplodon; species Mesoplodon mirus. The sequence goes on from NC_138994.1 coordinate 5,893,447, forward strand.
GTTTGGTTTTTTCTTTAATTTAGGTAACACTGGTTTATAACACTATATAAGTTTCACGTGTACATTATATTTCTACTTCTATATACCCTATAGCCTACTCACCACAAAAAATTTACTTTCCATCCATCATCATACAGTTGATCCCCTTTACCCATTGTTCCCTTCCGCTCTGGTAATCACTACTCTGTTCTCTGTATCTGCGTGTTTGTTCTCATTTGGTTTGTTCATTTATTCTGTTTCTTTCTTTGTTTATTGTATTCCACATATGAGGGAAATCATTTAGTATTTGTCTTTCTCTGTCTGACTTATTTCACTTAGCATAATACTCTCAAGGTCCACCCGTGTTGTTGCAAATGGCAATAATTCATCTTTTTATGGCTGAGTAATATTCCATAGAGTGTGTGTGTGAGTGTGTGTGTGAGCATGTGTGTGTGTGTATACCACATCTTCTTTATCCATTCATCCATTGATGGGCACTTAGGTTGTTTCCACATCCTGGTTATTGTACATAATGCCACAATTAACATAGTGGTGCATATACCTTTTCAAATTAGTCTTTTTGTATTCTTTGGATAAATACCCAGAAGTGGGATTGCTGAATTATATGTTAGTTCTGTTCTTAATTTTTTGAGGAACCTCCATACTTTTTCCCATAGTGGCTGCACCAATTTACATTCCCACCAACAGTGTATGAGGGTTCCCTTTTCTCCACATCCTTGCCAACACTTGTTATTTTTTGCCTTTTTGATGATAACCATGCTAACAGGCATGAGGTGATATTTCATTGTGGTTTTGATTTGCATTTCCCTAATAATTAGTGATGTTGAACATCTTTTCATGTGCCAATTGGCCATCAACAGGTATGTGTTCTTTGGAAAAATGTCTATTCATCTTCTCTGCCCATTTTTATTTTTTTATATGTATGTATATATATATATATATATAATTTTATTGAAGTATAGTTATTTACAATGTTCTGTGATTCCATAATTCTTTTTTTTATACATCTTTATTGGAGTATAATTGCTTCACAATGCTGTCCTAATTTCTGTTGTACAACAAGGATGTATGAGTTCTTTCTATGTTTTGGATATTAATCCCTTGGATATATCATTTGCAAATATCTTCTCCCATTCTGTAGGTTGTCTTTTCATTTTGTTGATGTTTTCCTTTGCTGTGCAGAAGTTTTTAGTTTGATGTAGTCTCATTTGTTTTTCTTTTCTTTTCTTTTCTTTTCTTTTTTTTTTTCTTTTTTTGTCCATGCCATGCAGCTTGTGGGATCTTAGTTTGCCAACCAGGGATTGAACCCAGCCTGACAGTGAAAGTGCCAAGCCCTAACCACTGCACCACCAGGGAATTCCCTCATTTGCTAATTTTTGCTTTTGTTTCTCTTGACTGAGGAGTTATATCTAGAAAGATATTGCCAAGACCAGTGTCAAAGAGCATATTTCCTATGTTTTCTTCTAGGAGTTTTACAGTTTCACGTCTTACATTCAAGTCTTTAATCCATTTTGAGTTGATTTTTGTATATGGTATGAGATAGTGGTTTAGTTTCATTCTTTTGCACATGGCTGTGCAGTTTTCCCAACATCATCTATTGAAGAGACTGTCCTTCCTCCACTGTATGTCCTTACTCCTTTGTTGAATATTATTTGTCCATATATGTGTAGATTTATTTCTGGGCTCTCAATTCTATTCCACTGATCTATGTATCTGTTTTACTGCCAGTACCATGCTATTTTTAAATTAATTAATTAATTTATTTATTTATTTGGCTACGCTAGGTTTTAGTTGCAGCACACGGGATCTTCATTTTGGTGTGCAGGATCTTTTAGTTGCGGCATGTGTGATTTTTAGTTGCGGCATGCAAACACTTAGTTGTGGTATGTGGGATCTAGTTCCCTGACCAGGGATCGAACCTGGGTCCCCTGCATTGGGAGCATGGAGTCTTAACCACTGGCCCACCAGGGAAGTCCCCAGTACCATGCTATTTTGATTACTATGGCTTTGTAATATAGTTTGAAATCAGGAAGTGTGATACCTCCAGCTTTGTTATTTCTTTCCTCAGGATTGTTAAGCCACTAAGTTTGGGGATGGTTTGTTACACAGCAATAGGTAACTGATAAGTGTCCATTTATCACTTCAGAGAGACTTAGGAACTATAATCTAGATTAGGAACTGAGACTGATGAATTAGCAGTAAAACTCTAATTCAAGAAGGCGGCCTGGGGGCTTCCCTGGTGGCACAATGGTTGAGAGTCTGCCTGCCGATGCAGGGGACAAGGGTTCGTGCCCCGGTCTGGGAAGATCCCACATGCCACGGAGTGGCTGGGCCCATGAGCCATGGCCGCTGAGCCTGCGCGTCTGGACCGCAATGGGAGAGGCCATGACAGTGAGAGGCCCATGTACCACAAAAAAAAAAAGAAGGCGGCCTGGGGCTTTCCTGGTAGCGCAGTGGTTAAAAATCCACCTGCCAATGCAGGGGACACAGGTTCAAGCCCTGGTCTGGGAAGATCCCACATGCCATGGAGCAACTAAGCCCGTGCACCACAACTACTGAGCCTGCACTCTAGAGCCTGCAAGCCACAGCTACTGAGCTCTCATGCCACAACTACTGAAGCCCACGTGCCTAGAGCCTGTGCTCCGCAACAAGAGAAGCCACCACAATGAGAATACCGTGCACCGCAACGAAGAGTAGCCCCCACTTGCTGCAACTAGAGAAAGCCTGTGCACAGCAACAAAGACCCAATGTAGCCCAAAATACATAAATTAAATTAAATTAAATTAAAACAAAAAAGAAGAAGGCCTGGCAAGGAAGAGAAGGTTTAGAGAAGACTCTCAGGGGTGGCAAAGGGGGCAATGGGCAACTTGTGTGGGTGATGAGACCCCCATGGGACTCAGCAATAGAAAGGCTCACACAGGGCTGCTCGACTCACCCTCACTCAAATCACAGGGAAGAGCAAGTCTGTGCAACGTGAATTCCTTGGACTCCTACTTTCTCTCTGCAAAAACGCTTCTCAGGCATCATCATGCAAGCAGCTCTCTTCCCTCTTGTCTGAACAACCGTCCTCCCTACTCACTATTTTTCAAGGCTAAGCGCTTTTCCTATGCTGCTTAAAACATCATTCTTACCATGTCATTCCCATGGAGCTTACGAAAAAGGAGTTCTCCTTTCTCATCCCCTTCAAGGCCCCACCTACCCCACCAAACTCCCTCCTGCTTACTAAATTCTAGCCAGTCCATTTCCACCTCAGGGCCTTCGCACATGACCTTCTTGTTTCTTCTCTAGCTCTGGCGTGGCTAGTTCCTTCTCACCCTTCTAGTCTCACCTGCTCAGAGAGACCTTGTCTAACTACCTCTACCTAAGGTTACTCCTAGGAACTTCAGTCTCTATCTCTATGTGCTGTTTCCTGTGGAACTCTTATCATAATTCTCATTTTATTTATCTGTTTACAGTTTCTTTTTTAAATTTATTTATTTATTTATTTATTTGGTTGCGTTGGGTCTTAGTTGTGGCAGACAAGCTCCCTAGTTGCAGCTCATGGGCTCCTTAGTTGCAGCTCGCCAGCTCCTTAGTTGTGGTAGGCAGGCTCCTTGGTTGTGGCTCACTGGCTCCTTAGTTGCGGCTCGTGAACTGTTAGTTGCAGCATGCATGTGGGATCTAGTTCCTGGACCAGGGATTGAACCTGGGCTGCCTGCATTGGGAGCATGGAATCTTAACCACTGCACCACCAGGGAAGTCCCTGTTAACAGTTTCTTATCTGTCTTCCTCATTATACTGTCAGTTCCAGGGAGATGGATCTTGACTGTTTACTGCTCCCTTATCTCTCCAGTGCATGGCACATAGTAGGTACTCAAAAATCACATGGACTAAATGGAAGTCCTCTTGGTCCCACCCCTCCCCCTCTGAGCTTTATCCGTTCTCCTCTCCCTCCGGACCTTTTCCACTTATTCCCTCTCTTCTGTCTCTGAAGATGCTCCTTCTTTCCCATCTTGACCCTCAACTTACCCCTCCTTTCCCATCATGGCCATCATGGCTGATGTCTTCTTCTCAGTCATTCATTTTATCTAACTTTGCTGTAGAATCTGGTACTGCCGATCATCCCCCTTCCTCCCTCCTAGACATTCTTTCCTCCCTCAACCATCACAATGGTTAACAGAAGCAATTGCATTAACTAGAAAGCTGATGGAAGCTGAAGTGAGACACACAGAGTTTGAATCCTGGCTCTGACACAGAATAAATAGTGCAACCCTGGGCAATCAGCACCCTCATCTTCAAACCGAGAACCTAATTCTGACCTTGGTAAGTTTGCATTAAAGCATTCTTGATTGGATGATACTCTCAAATTAAGTGTACAACATGGCAAATAAGAGCCAGGTCATGGCAGCGTCCACTGCTCAGGCAGCCCACCTACACAGCAGTGTGACCCTGGGCCAGTTGCTTAACCTCTCTGAGCCTCAGTTTCCTCATCGACAGAACAGAGAATATGAGAGCACCTACCTCACAGGTTGTTGTGAGATTAAAGGAGGTAACCTGCAAAGCGTTCAATACAATGTTAGCTATTATTATCTTATGCAAAAAAAAAAAACCACTAAAAAAACAAGGGCAGTGTGGGAGAAACTTATTGGAAAGAATCTGAGATCTCTCTCAAATTCCAATAATGACTTGAACAACCACACCTTATAAAGGACAATTCCAGGAACCTCACCAGAAGGAGTTAGTGGAAGTCCCACTAAACTCTGCCCTTCCCCTGTCATGACTTGACTTGAGGCTCCTACTGAAATGTTCAGTCTCTAACTATGGCAACAAATGCCTTTGAAGGGTAAGCAAAGGTTCCAAATGTTTTTAATCACCTGTGTTTTTATGCTACCACTTCAAGCATTCTTTTTCATTTGATTCATCTGACTGAAATTAAATATTCAATTTCCTGGTAAATGTAGGCTCAAAATTCTAAATTGCTGGCAGAGAGGATTGCATTGGCCCAGACAGGCATCCTTTACAAAGCAGCTATGGACAGGGGTAGGGGACCTGGTCACCCAGCAGAGACAAAGCCCTGGAGGGAGGGGGCAGGTGTTTTCCAAGCAGAGGGACATCCAATACACATCTGAATTACGTGAGATAATGTTTATGAAAGTGCCCTGCACCCAGTAAGATGTTCTTCTCCCTCTCCAACCATCCCACAGTCTACTTTGCTGTTCCCCCAGCCCCCTCCATCCTCTAAAGGCGGGTGCTCCTGCTTTAATTCTAAAATCCATCCTCAAAAAAATTTAAAAAACAAAGATAAATAAATAAAGTAAAATCCATCCTCTTCTCTCCGTAACTCCCTCCCTCCCTTGGCAAACTCATTTATTCCTAGCACTTCAAAGACCACCCCTCTTCTGATAACTCTTTTATGCTGAGTCTTATAAGGTACAGATAAACTACTTTCTCAGGTCCACAGGAACTTCCTCTGTAAAACAACTCCTACTTTTTCTTATCTATAAAACAAGACCTTTTGGGAATTCCCTGGCCATCCAATGGTTAGGGCTCCGTGCCTTCACTGCCGAGTGCCTGGGTTCGATTCCTGGTCAGGGAGTTAAGATTCCGCAAGCCACACAGCCAAAAAATAAATTAAAAATAAAACAAAACCCTTTTTGGTCTAACATTCCATAATTCTCTTAACTGTTCCTCAATCATGCCTTCAGCGTTCCTGCCTCTTTGCCTTTCCACACACTGTTCCCTTTGCTTGGAGGACTTTCCCTGTCCCACATCACTACTTATATTTAATTAACATGTATTGAGTACCTGCTATGTCAATAGATATTTCTTGGGTCCTGCCTGGCTCACAATAAGCCCTCCTTTCGTGGGAATTGCCCCCTTCACTCCCCAATCATATGCTGGAATGGGTCCCTTTAGCCATGTCTGTATTCCATGGTCCTGTCCTCCTGGCCATAGATTATTAAATCTGGGGTGAACTGGTTTAATCAGATTCTCTATGCCAGGAATTTGGAATTTGAAACTGAGAGACACAGAGCCTGGGAGCCCTTAGAGCTGAGTTGCATTAATGTCAGCACTTTCAAGAGGGCCATCCATCAACTCCCTCTCAGAAGTCCCTGGAGATCCCCTGATTCCTACTCTTCCCAGCCTTGGAGTCCATGGGATAACTTGGCAGCCTTCCCATATAAGTTCCTTTTTGCTCTTTTGGCCAATGTTCTTTTCTTATGCTTTCAACCAAATAACATTAACCAGTGCAATCGTATATGAGACACAGGCTCTGGTGACACAAAAATCAAGTAAAATATGGTCTCTGCCCTTCAGCAACAAGTATTTGAAATCCTACCCTGTGTTAAGGATTGTAACTCAAAAGCCCCCTTTCTCCTTAAGTTTCCCCATATGCCCCAAGCGGATGAATCTGTCTTTGGTGTACTGATGTTGCATTTTGTTTTACCTCTCTTACAGTCATCACTTGGAGTTATTTTGAATATCTACCTCTCCCACTAATTGCAAACTGTTTCGGATCAAGAGCTAGATATGTCGTCTTCATAGTCTCTCAGCTCCTAGCACAGCATCACAAACAGATCATCCGGAAAGAACACCTGTCGCTTTGTCGGGCCCCTTAGCCTCTCTCCTTCCTCTGACAGCAACCCAATTTTCCTTTGGGAAATCAGTCTTCCTCCACTCTCGGTTCCACCTTGCAGGTGGGTTCTAGAAATGGTACATGACCTAGATTTTGTCAGAGGCACAGTGATTTGAATATGTGAACTATCAGGGCCATATCTGAGATTCTGGAAAGATTTGGAAAGAAACCCTCTTAACTGAGGTTGTTGAACTGTTAAGCCATAAGCCTGCAGCTATGGATGGTCATCTTTGCCAACACATGGGGAAAATCTGACTGTTAATGAAACAAACACAGCAGAGAAGAGGAGGCAGGAAGAGAGAGAAATTCCTGATGACATTACATCAGAACTTGCAACCAGACACCCCGGACCTATCACTGGGAACTTTTTCAATTACATTAATTCCCTCTATGTTTGTTTTCCGCTTTGGTTTGTTTGTTTGTTTTGTTTTAACATCTTTATTGGAGTATAACTGCTTTACAATGGTGTGTTAGTTTCTGCTTCATAACAAAGTGAATCACCTATACATATACATGTATCCCCATATCCCCTCCCTCTTGCATCTCCCTCCCACCCTCCCTTTCCCACCCCTCTAGGTGGTCACAAAGCACAGAGCTGATCTCCCTGTGCTATGTGGCTGCTTCCCACTAGCTATCTATTTTAGATTTGGTAGTGTATATATGTCCATGCCACTCTCTCACTTAGTCCCAGCTTACCCTTCCCCCTCCCCATGTCCTCAAGCCCATTCTCTACATCTGCATCTTTATTCTTGTCCTGCCCCTAGGTTCTTCAGAACCATTTTTTTTTTTTTAGATTCCATATATATGTGTTAGCATACGGTATTTGTTTTTCTCTTTCTGACTTACTTCACTCTGTATGACAGACTCTAGGTCCATCCACCTCACTACAAATAACTCAATTTTGTTTCTTTTTATGGCTGAGTAATATTCCATTGTATATATGTGCCACGTATTCTTTATCTATTCATCTGTTGATGGACACTTAGGTTACTTCCATGTCCTGGCTATTGTAAATAGAGCTGCAATGAACATTGTGGTACATGACTCTTTTTGAATTATGGTTTTCTCAGGGTATATGCCCAGTAGTGGGATTGCTGGGTCGTATGGTATTTCTATTTTTTGTTTTTTAAGGAATCTCCATACTGTTCTCCATAGTGGCTGTACCAATTCACATTCCCACCAACAGTGCAAGAGGGTTCCCTTTTCTCCACACTCTCTCCAGCATTGTTTGTAAATTTTTGGACGATGGCCATTCTGAGTGGTGTGAGGTGATACCTCATTGTAGTTTTGATTTGCATTTCTCTAATGATTAGTGATGTTGAGCATCCTTTCATGTGTTTGTTGGCAATCTCTGTATATCTTCTTTGGAGAAATGTCTATTTAGGTCTTCTGCCCACTTTTGGATTGGGTTTGTATTTTTGATATTGAGCTGCATGTAAATTTTGAAGATTAATCCTTTGTCAGTTGCTTCATTTGCAAATATTTTCTCCCATTCTGAGGGTTGTATTTTTGTCTTGTTTATGTTTTCCTTTGCTGTGCAAAAGCTTTTAAGTTTCATTAGGTCCCATTTGTTTATTTTTGTTTTTATTTCCATTTCTCTAAGAGGTGGGTCAAAAAGGATCTTGTTGTGATTTATATCATAGAGTGTTCTGCCTATGTTTTCCTCTAAGAGTTTGATAGTTTCTGGCCTTACATTTAGGTCTTTAATCCATTTTGAGTTTATTTTTGTGTATGGTGTTAGGGAGTGTTCTAATTTCATTCTTTTACATGTAGCTGTCCAATTTTCCCAGCACCACTTATTGAAGAGGCTATCTTTTCTCCATTGTATATTCTTGCCTCCTTTATCAAAAATAAGGTGACCGTATGTGCCATTTGTTTTGTTTCATTTTGTTTTTTCTGCTGAAGCCAGTTTAAGGTGAGTTTATGACACTTGCAGTAAAGTCTTATAATTCATTCAACAAATGTTTATTGACATAGAGTTCTATGGAAGCCCTGGGAAGGGAATGATCAGTATGGCTTCGGTGGAGCTGGGGAAGAGGTTGGTTTACGCAGGGAGGTGGAAAGAGGGAGGCCATTCCAGAGGGCGGTAACAACCTGAGCAAAGGCCCACGGGCCTCAGAGTGTGTGGTCCATTTCCTTCTTTCTTTTTTTTTTTTTTTTTTGCCCGCGCCACACGGCTTATGGGATCTTAGTTCCCCAACCAGGGATTGAACCCAGGCTCTCGGCAGTGAAAGTGTGGAGTCCTAACCACTGGAGGGCCAGGGAAGTCCTTGTGGTCCATTTCTGACCAGCAGACTCTTAAAGAGTATATTGAAGAACAGTAAGGCAGGGACCAAACTCTCAAGGGATCCTGTGAGCCATGCCAAGGAGTTTAACCCTTTGGTCAAAGGAAGACATTTAAACTGTAAAGTATGTTTTCATTTAAAAAAATCTATATAAATATCTATGTCTATATTTATATTTATATCTGTATCTATCTCTATCTCCATCTCTAACTAGCAGTAATGTGGGGAATGGATTGGAAAGAGAATCTAAAGTCATTTCAAATACTCCAAGTGAGAGCAAATGAGGTCTGGACCAGTCCAAGATTGGCTGCAGCTGTCTTCTCCTGACCCCAATGGAAAGTTACCTCTTAGGGATAAGGACTTTGGAGGCACCATTTAGAGACCTGATAACTCAATCTGAGGCTGTAGAGGAACTTCCTTAGATCCCCGGTGTGACCTAAGAACGTTGCCTGCCATTATCAGTAAACAAAGGATGTTGCAGCCATCAAGCCACCATATTACAGCTGCTCCAACAGTGAGCCCTGAGGGAACTCAGGATAGAAACAAAGAATGCCCGCCATCCTGCAGTCAACTGCTACAGCCACGCCCAATGGTGCACCCTGAGGAGACTCAGGATGAGAAAACACAGGATACTGGCCCCAATAGCTGAGGTGCATATCAAAGGAATGATTTTAATGAGCCCAGATTTTGCATCTTCCCATACGTAAAACAGCGCTAATTTCATTAACTTGAGATGACTGGATTTCTTTAATTAACAATAACCTTTTGATGTTCCAAGTACCTGGCCTTTTTGCAAAACTCCTGTATATCTTGGCTCTCCCTCTCGCCTCTTCAGAACACTTTCTCAGTGTTATCTGAGATGCTGTGTCCCAGGCTTGAAGCCCTCACTGTGTCTGCCGAATAAAACATAACTCAACTTTTAGGTTGTGCTTTTTTTTTTTTTTTTTTTTTTGGTCAACACAGGTAACATTTGATGGGATCCTCTGAGAGAAAATACCCCTAGTTTATTGTCTGATTCTAACCCATGGAACTAGTGTTAATGATGGATGGGCAAGTTCATGACCGGTTGGTAAAAAAGATGCTTTGTGGGAGTGCGACCTTGGAACGGTCGACGGTAGGCAGCTATTTCTTTAAAGCCTCCTACTCCCTTCAGTCGCAAGAGAAGAAAAGGAATAATTTCTGATGTGGGGAGAGCTTCTGGGGCTGAGGCCCCACGCTGTGACATAGAACTGGGTAGGGAAGTTACAGCAAAGTAACTTGGCTGGTATTGAAAGTGTGGTGGACCAGTGAGGGGGGTAGCTTGTAGAAACAAAGTGGGAGGGGCCAGGAGCCTTGTTGCTGTGGGTGAGAGAAGTAAACAATGGCTTGCTATCCCAGGGCCCTTCCTCGTTTCCCTCAGGCTTATCTCTCCGCTGCTGGGGTGCTGACGTCATTCCCTGCTTCTCACAGCTGCACCTCTACATCCCAGAGGAAGGAGGATCCTTAGTGGGTTTTTCCTGGCTTTCCTGGCTCCCAGGCTCTGAATTTTCAGCCTCAATTTTCATTTCTTTAATTAATTTTTATCAGAGTATAGTATAGTATAATTTCATTTCTTTTTTTAAATTCATTTTTATCAGAGTATAGTTGCTTTACAATGTTGTGTTAGTTTTCATGTTTTTCGGAGGAAAGCCAACTCTTTCTGGGGGATTTGGAACGCGAGACTGCTGTGCTTGCTGCTGGGGGCGGCAGCAGGGGAGTCCAAAGGAAACGTATGGCTCCCGAGGAAGGACTCAGCTTGTTCGAGGTAGCAACAGGAGGCTGGGATACAGCCCCAGGAATGACACTGTGTTTACTAGGGACACCACTCCCCAGGTGATTCTGATGCTGGCAGAACCCACACGATGATGTGTGTCCATTGCTCTACGAAATCCGTAACTTGTGGGCAGGTAGGGCAGGCTGCTCATGGGGAAGACAGGCTGTACAGACAATGAAAGAGGTGCCCAGGGACTTCCGGGGTGGTCCAGTGGTAAAGAATCCGCCTTACAATACAGGTGACGCAGGTTTGATCGCTGCTCAGGGAATTAAGATCCCACATGTCGCAGGGCGACTAAGCCCGCGCGCCACAACTACTGAGCCCACGCGCCCTGGAGCCTACATGCCACAACTAGAAAAGACAAAAAACCCGCACGCCACAACTAGAGAGAAGCCCACGCACCACAACGAGCCCATGCGCCCCAACCAAAAAGATCCTGCATGCCTCAACAAAGATCCTGTGTGCCGCAACTAAGACCCAACACAGCCAAAAATAAATAAATAAATAATAAAATAAATCTTAAAAAACAAACAAACAAAACGGTGCCCATCCTAGGGCTGTGGGGAGAATTAAATATGCTGTGTGGTTATGACTGGCATCTATACCATGCACTGGAATCCCTTCTCTATGACATTCAGGCCTCTGAGTCAGGGTCTCTGGCTTTTCCTCTCCCCTAGACGGCCTCCTCTAGGTCTGATTTGGCAGCGTGAATCTGGGGGAAGCTCAGGCTGAGTAGAGTTAACTGGGTGGGTCTGGAGGACTAAAGCTCTGACAGCGAGAAGCGGATCTAGACAGTACAAGATTACAGACACAGTTAAAGAGACTGGAGCCAGGCTGCCTGACTTAGAATCCCAGCTGCACAACTTACCAGCTACATGACCTTAGACCAGTCACTGTGTGTGTGTGTCTTTTTCCATTTCTAAACGGGGATGATAACAATACCCCACCCCCACTCCCCACCCAGGCAAGTGAGGCCCGTTTAAACCCAAGGTCCTCTCTCTCTCTCTCTCTCTTTCCCTCCCTGGTTCCCTCCTGTCTTCTGGAACTCATCCTATGTAACTGCCTTCGGAGAATACAATCCAACACAGATCCTTTTAGAAAAGCAGGTTTATTGGTCGGGCTGCTCACCAGGACACAGCAACACGAGAGGCTCCCCAGAGCCCACAGGAAACTGTATCTGCCCACAACTCAGGCCCCTTCAGCCCATCAGCACCAAGGGACCTCGTCCCACAATCCCCATCCTCCCTCAGCCAATGTGTCTCCAACCATCCAGAAGAAAGAAGGGACCAACAAGAAAAAAAAAAAAAAGCAAAGCTTTGTATTGTAAAAAAGATGTGTCCCCAGGCTCCCTCCCTCCACCCCTTAAAAACAATTAGCTGCAATTCTATAATGCAGAGCAGAGAAGATAAAGCACAGGAGGTAGGGGGCTAACGAGGGAGCTTTCAGCCCTCCTCTTCCGGCTGTGACTTGGGGGTGAGGGGATCTGTCCTTGCTTCTGACAAGCCACCGTTACTGGGGAGGAACAGGGGAACTAAAGTGTCCTGAGGAGAACCTGATCAGAAATCAGGCTTTTGGACTGGAAGCAGCACCCCTCTCATCCCAAAGAGTCAGGAGAGGAACCCACAAGGCCAAGGAAGTCTTGGCAAGTTCTGCAGCTTTATTATAACTAGCTCTAGGGAAGGATCTTGAGAAGACACTGCCAGGAGTGAGCCAAGTCTGGGCTGCTCTACACACAGGAATTCTATACTCTCCTCCCCTCCCCTCCAGCTCTCAGCTTGGTGGCCTGGCCTTTAGCACCTAGTTCTTTTCCTAGTCCGTCTCCCCCCTAACTACCAGCTCTCCGCAGCCTGGTGCTGCCCTCTTCTGGGACCCTAATTTTCTGGGCTTTGAGAAATGGGCTGCCCCTGGAGCACCATGCCCAGTGGAGGCATGGCGTGAGGCTTACCTCTCCTTTGGATCTCGGATTTCTCACATTGCCCTCCCTTCTTATCCTGAAAATGGTCCTGCTGTCCTCGGAGAACCCCAGTAAGATGGGATTGTTGTGCTGTGTTTCTCACGCTGCTAATGGACATTCTCTTTTCACCCATTTCCACCTTCTACTATTTCCTGCTCTCTTTCAAAGCCATAGCCATGTGCTCCTGGGTGCAGATGCATAAACAGTAAGTGACCCCCGCCCCCGCTCCCCAAGGGCTCTGCCTGGCTCCAGCCTTCCTTATTGGGACCTTTTGCAGATACAGCCTGTACTAGACCCTCATCCAGGGTCACGGCTCACTCTGCCCTCTCTCCCCCGACACTGCCCCAGATGCTCCCCAAAGCTGCTTTCACATCCTTCCAGTCTGGGGTCTCCCATGTGAGCAAGGGGTCTCTTCAAGATTCACTCTTCCCTTTCACGGTAATTTTGGCTTTGAAGCCGCCAGGGATCTGGATGAGAAAGAAGAGCTCAGTGAGCAGGAATGACAGCAGCTGGGTGTGAGTGTTACGGAGAAGTGCGGGGAAGGCAGCTTGCCCAAGGGGGGCCCAATCATGGAAACGACAGCAAGTTCCTCTAAGATCCCCCGACTTGGATCCCCAGGACGTGCATCACCGCCCTCTGCATTTCCACCCAGCATATGCCTAAACTGGGTCTGTCCATGGGGCAGGCTGCCTCCCCCTCCCGTCTTAACAGCCGTAAGACTCGGAGGGGTGCTACTTGAGGGGAGGTGTTCTCAATTTAGAAATATCCCAGCCCGTATGGGGCCGAGAGAGAATGCGAAAGAGAAAGTTCGGAGAGAGAAAGGAATCGGGGCGGGGGCGGGGAGAGGAGGGGCGGCGCGGCCTCCCGGGCACAGCCCCGCGCCCCGCTCAGTCGCTGTCGCTCTTGTCCACCAGCACGGCGTCCGACTCCTCGGTGATCTCCAGCAGCGTGTGCACGTCGGGGCTGCTCCCGCGCAGCAGGTCGGCCGCCTCGCCGCGCTCCGCGCCGCCCTCCTCTTCGTCGGCGCCTACCTCCACCATCTCGGTGGCCTTCAGCACCTCTACCTCGCCCTCGCGGATCTTCTTGACGTGGAAGGTAAACGGCGGCACCCTGTAGACCGCCGTCTTGGAGCGCGCGTAGACCACGTGATCGGGCGTGAAGGACTTCCGCAGCTTGTCTCGCGAGGTCTTAAGCTTCTCCCGCCGTTCGGCGGGGACGAGGCGCGTGCCCAGCTTGTTCATGCGCTTCTCCAGAGTGTGCCGCGTCTTCTCCAGGTTCTCCTTGGTCTTGAGGCGGGTCCTCTCCAGGTTCTCGCGGGTGCGCACCTTGGTCTTCTCCATCTTCTCCTTGGAGAAGGCCTTCTTGAAGTCGTCCACGCGCCGCAGGCCGCTGCGCTTGATGCGCTCGGCGCGCGACTCCTCGATGACCTCCTCCACCTCCACCGCCTCGTCCGACGACAGCTCGAGCACCGCCGCGTCCTCCTCGGGCCGCTCGCCCTCGGCCAGCTCGTCGCCTTCCTTCTCGGGCAGCGCCTCCGACTCTTTCAGCGACTTGCCGATGCTCACTTTGGCCGGCAGTTTCACTTCATCCTAAAGGGAGATCAGAGCGAACAGATGAGGGGGCAGAGCCGGAGAACTGGGCGGGGACTTGGGGGGACGCTGGGCGAACCCGGGGCTGGGCGGTGGCACCCGTGATCCTGCGGAGTGCGTGGTACCCGTGAAATCGGCCTGGATTTGCTCGCCGTTGTATCCCCAGCGCCTGGCACAGAGCTGGACACCTCGTGGGCGCTCAAGAAATATGTATTGAATGAATAGTAACTATACAGACAGGACGAGGAGGGAACCGAGCTTCGGATCGGAGTCTGGCCTATGTTTTCGCACTTCAGTTAAGTATCTCTGCGGCCCTCCAACCGTCTCCTTGAGCCCTGCGACCACCCATTTTAAACCAGTCCTTACCCTTTGCGTCCCAGGGACCACAACTTAAGTTTGGAAATGGGCAGAGCGCCCTCTGGTGCACTGAGCCCCACACTGCCCAAGCCAAGCCAAAAACCAAAGGGCAGAGTCTGTTTAGGTTGAGGGGTGCGGGTAGGGGGATGAGCTCACAGCCAATCTCAGGCGGCCCCCAAGTAGGGTAACTTGAAGGCAAGTTTACCATAAAGGGAGTCCGCTTCCCAGACTTCGTATCATTTCAGAAGAACCAGTATCAGGGAAGCAGAGCTGTGGCCCCATCTCCCTCCCCCGCCTCATACTGTTTGGCTCCACCAGTGGACATTCTCCACCCTCATGTAGAAATTGAGGAAAGAGGAGGAAGCTGGCTGGGAGCCAAGGACATGTTTTCTTCCCAACCTGGACGTTTTTTCTGGTTCTGACGTCCCTGCCTTGGAATGGAAGGGAGAAATCGCTTTTCCATTCTTGCTCTTTTCCCCCCAAACAGGAGCTCAAGGGACCAGGAGTAGGAAGGCAAGAGATCCTGGAGCTCAGAGCCAGTTCTTCCCTCTTCCCCTGGGAACACCTAGCGCCAGCACCGTTTTCCATTCCGGGAAGATTTTCCAAGATCCTGACTCTGGACCAACATTTCAGAATCTCAGGACCACCTCTCACCAGAAGGTAGGGGAGACTGAGCACAGACAGGAAAAGGGGACATAACCCAGAATGTAGACAGGCTCTCCTCTTTGGCCCAGACTCTCTTTAGGGACTTCCTGCAAAGGCATGATAGGCAGTAGTTTTTCTAAAGGGTTTTCTGAAGATTGTTTCGCAGAATTGTAAGAAAACCCCATCTGAAAACAATGAGGCAACACGAGCTGACCCGTCCCGCGAACACACACACACGCGCACACATACACGTATACGTTGACTCCTTGGTATCTCTGTACCACCTGCTACAGAAATTCCTTCCCCAGCCCCCAACCTCTTTCCTCTTCCCTCCCATCCACATCCCCACAGAGTTTCCTGGTTTACATTGAAAACTAGGAACACCTCCTCCCAACTTCCTTCCCTCCCTGTCAATATTATTAGCAAGGACAAAGAGGGAATGCTGGCTCCACCTCTTCTCCCAAACTGGGCACCGGCTCTGCTGGGCACCAAGCCACCTCAAGCTCTCGTTCCTCAACTACATCTCCCAGCAGGCAAGGTGACCAGGGCTCAGGGCATGCTGGGACTTGTAGTCTCCACCTGCCACAGCTGGCTGGGTACTATCACGGGCATCCTGCGGCAGTCCGTCCATCCTCTGCTTCTTATCACTCATGGAGGCATTGAAGGGGTGTTTTCCTTGCCCTGAGTGTAGGAGGGTCCCAATCTCTCTTAGCAGTCCCTCTGATTCCCAGTTGTACCCTTTGGGTCTCCCTTTTGCAATCACTTCTCCCTGCCTGCTACCCGAGCGCTCTCTCTTACACACCATTTTAGGACTCTCTGTCATCTAAACTCCCGGCTACTTCTTCAGCCATCTCCACCCAGAATTTACCGGCAGCCCTAGTATCAAAAAATGTCAGCTCTGATCTCTCCTTCATAGCCTCCTAGTCTAAAAACCCACCCACGCTCCCCGACGTTTGGAGAATGCCTTCTTTCACTAAGCTCAGACTCTGTGGATGAATTAAGGGAAGGATTAAGCGTGATGGGTGGGAAATCGTCAGGAAACAGTCCCTGCTGCTGGAAAACAGACCCGCGTTGTCTCCCGGCCCCACCCCAGCACCCGTGATTCTCCCCTCTCCTCCACTCCAGCCCGTAAAGGCTGAGCTGGCTGGTTTTCCTGGCCTCTGGCTTCCTAGATAAAGGTCTTTGCCAGCTGAGTTTGAACGTGAACAAGGCTGGGGAGAGAGTTCCAGACTTCTTGTAGCCAATCGTGTCTTCCTGGTGCCTGATGAAAAGTCTCAAATACAACATCAGGGAGCAGTCCCAGTGAGGGGAGGTTTATTCCTGGATCTGAGGTTGTCTCCCCCCAGTCCAGAAAGGTACTTGGACGCCATTCATTGTAGGCTTCCTCCAGAGTGATGGCTTATACCGGAGGAGCTGCCTTCTCGGTGGAAGGTCAGGGGATGGGGGAAGAAACTGTTTTGACCTACGTCCTGGATAATAACCAGTGGATTGGCGCTGGAGAGGATATACCACCATGACTTTAGCTTTTTGCCTCCATTAATGGATTTTGTCTTTTCTCCCCGTTTCCAAGCCAGGTTTTCCCTATGACTCACAGCTTTGGAGTGCTGTCTTGGGCCCACCCAGTTGGCCTGTTGCTACAACAACCAGCAACACAATTCCAAAGCACCTCCCCCAACCCTGGGCACAGAGGCTGGGCACCCCTGTGCCACCCCTACTTCCCTGGTAGAGCTCCTAAGCTAAAGGAGGGGCCTCAGGGTGGCAAGGAGAGAGCGCTCTGTTTGTTCTGTTTCTACATTTTTATTAAACAAAACCACCAGTCCCAACAGGCTTGGTTTCCAGAGTTACCTTTAATGACCAGGTCTGAACAAAAGCATGCACAGCTTCCCCTGTCCCCCACCAAGCACACACAGCTCCCCAACCCAGGAAAGCGCCAGTCCAGGATGAATTTTAGAGGAGCCCTAGGATGGCTCCCGGCCCCTTCCTCTCCACTCCCCAACTCTGCTATATAAACTTAAGATCCTCTGGCTTAGGAAGATTTTTATATTATTATAATTTAATTGAGTACCTACTATTTGCCTGGTCCTTGGCCAGGCACTTCACATTTGTCAGGGAGAAGGGACAGGTGTCATATGGCTCTGGGTAGAGCCTCTCTTGACTTAGTTCTGTCCCCAACCACTGCCTGCGAATGGCCAGAGAAGACATTGCAGAGGTCATTCAGAGACCCAGGATCTGGATCTGCTCAGAGACCATGTTAGAGGAGGGTGCACATGGGGAGACGTGAAAGAGAGGGCAGTCTTAGAAACTCAGGACCTCTACTTCAGGTTGCCAGGACAAGGGGGTGAAAGACACTAAAGGTAGAAGGGTCCTCCTTTTCTGCTATAGCATGATTCTCAACAGGGGGCATGTTGCCCCCAAGTGGGTGGAAATTGGTTCTTGCAGGGGAGGGCACAAATCTTAGATACTGCAATAGTTGGTGGGGCTCCAAAGAGTCCTGATATATAGTATATCTGTAGTGTTAAAATTTCATGGGAAATAGATAAGTAATAAGAACCTGTTGTATAAAATAAATAAAATAAAATAAAATTCAAATAAAAAAAATTTCATGGGGGAGAGGACAATCAGGGGAAAAAATGTCTAAAAGGACTCCTTAGGAGAATGATATTAAACAAACATAAAAAAGGTTGAGAAACACTGTGCCATAGGGAGGCCAGAGCCAATGAAAATGTACCCCATTCTGGCCTCTCTGAGTTGGCAGCTTTTGGGTGCCCCACCCAAGGCAGGATCTGGCAAACATAAGGGATCTCTTTGCAAAACATTTTCTAAAAACAACTGGAAAAAAATAAGTGTCAGTGTTTTCCCGAACTGTAGAGAGGGGGTGGAGAGGGCACAGCACAGACCCCAGGCCTGGGCTTCATGAGGGCCCTCTCCAAAGAGGCTTTGAGCCAAACTGGTCTGTCCCTGAGGACGAGGCAGAGGGGGAGGGGAGGGGGAATCAGAAGTGTGGGCAGTTGCAGGCTATCTCATGCAGGCAGCAGTGGGTGCAGCTCAGGTGTGGTGTCTGGAGCATCTACTGTTAAGACAGAAACCAAGACGTAGGGGATGGCCCTTCCCATCACCTCCCACCCCATCGCCTGAACTCCCCATAATGAGAGAGTGTTTTCACAATACCCATCACCCAGTCACAAGGGGCAGTGGCTTGGAAGAGACCAGCCACCCCGGACTGGCCACTGCTAAGCAGTGAGCTGGTGGTGGACCGGGTGCGTGACACCCCATGCCCACAGCCCCATGTGACCCAGGAGACCCTAAGTACTCCCACCGGCTGTTGGCTCCTCTGGGGTGGGCAGAGGCCCAGGCTCTGGGTAATAGGGCAGGGTCCTAGGTGTCTGGTCAAAGGGTGGGAGCTCAGGCACTGTCTCAGGCTTCAGGTCAAAAGGCTCAGTCTCAGGCAGAAGGTCAAAAGGCACGATCTTGGATGTGGCCAGGTCTGAGGGTACATTCAGCTTCTTCTTGGGCTAAGATGAGGAAAAGGGGTTTAAGTGGGGCTTGGGGTGGGTGTGGACGGAGTTGGGAGGAGGAAGCCTTGGTTGGCATGCAGAGTTGGGGCTGGTGAGTAGAGGGGAGGGGAGCACACAAGGATTAGGATGGAAAGACCACAGTTTAAATGCTTCAACAAGAGGGCCCCAGGGCCGCAAGGGGAGGGACAAACGCAGGCCCATGAATTAATAACCACAATTTAATCAGAACCACCTCCCTGCCTCCCTCTAGAGACTTCCCCAGTCCCATCCTTGGCCTCCTACCTTCTACCCCGACCCTGCTCTGGTCGTGGGATGATGCTGTTGGAGGTTGCAGTGATGGGGGAAAGAAGCTGCTGGGGGCGGGGAAGGAGTTTTCTAAGAGGCCACTTGTTAGACTCCAACTGGGGAGTCTCCAAGGAGTAAAAGAGAAGGCAAACAACTTCACTGTCTTGAGTCAGATGCTGCTGACCCGTTATTCCCCAGGGCAGGGTGGGCATGGGTGCCGCCCCGGATAAGGAGAGGGAGAGGCATGGAAGAGGGACATCCTGGCTATTTCCCTTTGGCCGCATCCCCACCTCCTGCCTCCCTTGCCACCCATCCCCCCACCCACTTATAGGCCATCAGACACCCAGATGCACAGAGAAATCAGGATCAAAGACAAAGCTATTGATATTTTTGGGAATTCCCTGGCGGTCCAGTACTTAGAGCTCTGCACTTCCACTGCAGGGGGCATGGGTTCGATCCCTGGTTGGGGAATTAAGGTCCTGCATGCTGCGCGGTACGGCCAAAAAAGCCCCCCAAAACCAAGCTCTTTTTACAACCAGTGGGCCTATGTCCTGAGGCACCCAGCAGCGGCTCCCAACTCTCCCTCCTGAGTGGCTGAGCTGCCACTCTTGCTTTGGACAATCAGGAGATGTCAGGGGAGAGGAATATTTAGGGGCACTCCCAGACTCCAGCGACAGCAGTGTTGAGTAAGGCGTGCAGCCACGAATACCCAAAGCAGCAGGTGCCCACCTTCCCTGTAGGGTACAGGGAGAAGGGGTGAGTGGCAGGGAGGCTGAGGAGAAAGGAGCCAATGTGGTCCTCTCTTAGCCAGGGGACACCCCTGCTGGCCAGGGAGCTCCACCCCTTATACCCTGCACCCCTCTCCTCCACTGCCATCGGTGACCACACATCGCCTCTGCTTCAGCACTGCGAGGCTGAGCAGCTAATGGCCACCAGCCTTAGCCACTCAGCTAACGCTGTGCGTGCGCACGCGCACACACACACACACGCAGCAGCCCCAGTGCCAGGATTGTGCAACCATCTCCCTCAGAGGATGAAGGAGCCAGAACTAGCTTAGGGCTAGCCTCCTCCCTGATTTCTTCTGCACAGCCCGGGAACAGAAGGGGGAGGCCGGGAGCAGAAAGTGTAGCAGAAGAAGGGGTACACCTGGGCTCTTGCCCCAGCTTTGACCCCCAGCCACTTGAATGACAGTAGGCAAGTGACTTCCCCTCTCTGGGCCTCAGCTTCCTCCACTACAAAATAAAAGAGCTGAAGTTGATTATCTCCAAGGCATCTTCCAGCTCAAAAAGTCTACAGTGACAGAATGATGAAATATTCACAATGGTATGGTTCAAAATAATAGAACAAACCACCACTCATCTCTGCAGTTGGTTGCCTAGCAACAATATTCCCTTTCCCTATCAGTTGCCCACTCTGTGCCATCTCCTCCCTTTTTGATTTTGACCTTTACAATAGTCAGACTTTATTTGCTTTAAAAAAAAATCAGAGGGAAGAATATGATTTCCTTTGGTCTTAGGAATACGTCTAAGAATATGCTCCCATGCTCCCTGCTTTGGATCCAGTGACCAGGAAAAACAACCCAAAGCTAGCTCTTTGGAGGAAGGGTATGGTAAACACTCTCTCCACTAGGCCACCGGGGTAGGGGGTGAGAGGGACCAGAGCCCTAGGTTGGGAAGAATTTTGGACAAAAGTGTGGGGTTCTTCTGGAACCAGATAGCCCTGATTTGCTTTGAGTCCAGGAAGGAGCTATAGGTTGGGTTAGGATTTGAGGAAGAGAAGCCAGCAGGCCCTCGTTCCAGTCCTGGTATCCTCCCCTTTAATGCCCATGAGCCACCTAAGCCCTTAAATGCTTCCTGGTCCTGTCCTCAAGCACTTGGAGCAGGTCTGATGGGTCCATGGGTAGGACCCACGCCTCATCAAAACTACTTCGGAAAATGTTTAGCCTCCCTTTCTGGATTCTAGAAGAACTCTAACAATATCCAAATTAGTCGTCGTCTGGGAGAAGTGGCTCCTTAATGAGCACAGCTCCTCCTATTGCACGGTGCCCACAGCCGGCCTGATCTTCCCAGCAGTTCTCAGGCCACTACCCCTAGCTACTAGTAGAATTCACTTCTCTCGTTCACTAGCTGTTGCCTAATGAGGTGTCGCCTGACAGGATGGGATGCCAACTGCTAGTTTTCGTTTGGGAGACAGGAAGGGAAATGCCAAAGAAGGACAGTACTGACTCAGAAGTGGGTTCAAGGTGAGGGCGCTGATAACCTGTGATGGGAAGGGCTGGATTTCGTGTGTGTGTGTGTGTGTGTGCGTGTGTGCGTGTGTCTGTGTGTCTGTGTAGGGAGGTGTCATGCAAACATAACCCGTGAAATCATTATGTCTAGCAGTTCCCTGAATCTGGGTGGGGTCACACAAGGGATTCCCTCCTTTATCCCCCAGGAAGAAGGTGTGGGAGGCCAGATGGCTGTGATCCACACAGCTGAGGCCTTCCCACCCTTTCATGCTCCCTCCACCTCACCCCGCCTTGCCACATCACCACCTCCCACATCTGCAGTGGGGAATGCCGTACCACCTCCCCTGCTCCCACACTGGAAAACTCACATCATCCCAGGAGGCCTTTTTCCAGATCTCTCTGCCTGGCCACCCAAACATCCTACCCCCTCAGCCTGAGTTTATCGTAAATGTTGCTGCCCCCAATCTTCCCTATTAGGTCTGCCAAGGCCCAGAGCTATTTTTACCTCATTCTCTTCCCAGGCCTGCAGATCTCAGGGAGGAGCAGCCTCCAACTTCCTCCAGCAGCTGAGTATGCCACCCCCTCGCCCCCACCTGGAACATCTGCTTTGCAACTCAGGGAAGATTCCCTGTTGCTGGAATCTTTTCCTTACCTCTGAGCTCCTCTGTGGGTTGGGACCACTTTAGGTATTAGTTATTTCTCCTGTGGTTTGGGGGCTCAGGGTCCCCAGCTTGAGCCATTCCTTCTCCCTCAACTCTCTGTCCCCCACTGGCCTTGATGCAGTCAAAGCCACCCTGTGATTAGACACCCTCCCCACGGCAGATACACAATATACAGACACACAATCTGTGCCAACTGCCGAGAGGCAGTAACAGACACGCCATTGGCCTCTGCACAGAAGTCTCTCTCCATACCTGTCCTCTCCGAATCTCCATCTTTGACCTAAGGAGGTTTACCTCCAGGCTGAGAATTTTCCCAGGTTCTGCGGTCTGGGACATTTCAAGTGAGAAGGGTCACCCATCCAAGCCCTACATGGCTCCTTTCTACCACACCAGGCTCTGGAGAAAAGACAGAGCTGGCTTGCTGCCCCACACCCCTGCCCTGTTCTCCTTGCTTTGATGTACCCCAGCACTAGGCAGTTCTCTTTAAAAGTTACACCACACACACACACACACACACACACACACACACACACACACACACCCAATCCTACTTCCTCGGAGCAGTTAAATTAAGTAGAAACAATTCTGGGCAAATATTTTCTATCAGGTAGTGCTATATGGGGGAAGCAAACTGCTTAAAGGCCAAGTACCTCTCAGGAGGAGTCCCTGGGCGCTGGCGGGTTGGGGGAGCGCCACATCAGCCTCTGTCCCACCACCACCTCCTCAGATAAGTGTCGGCTCAGTATGTCTGCTGCCCCCAAACTTGTCCCAGTCTGCATGTCTCTTAGCTCCACCACACTGACCAAGCCAAGGACCTCACCACATCCCTGATGGTCTCTCAGAACCCAGCATACCGGGGCCTCTGAGCAGTCAGTGAAACCACAGCTTCCTGACAGAAGTCCTCTCCCTGGGGGGATGTGGGAAATCTGGCCTTCTTTTCTTTCCATTCCCTTCGGTAGGGGCAGGAAGGGGAAGAGGGGACCTAGACTAACGCTTCCACCCCCACGATCTCACCTCCTTGGGTGGGAACATCAACCAGGCCGGCGGGAAGCAGAGAGGAGGCAAGGCTGGGCACATTCCCACGCCATCAAAGGTCACGGAGCGCTCGGCTCAGACCCACCCCTAATGGGATTGGAGAGGAGCAGCAATGCTGAGATTCCCAGGTTTACGTGGGGTTAGGATACAAAAACTCCATTTTCAGCCAGGCGGGAGGAGTGGGGAGAGGTGCAAAGGAAGCAACAAGCTGTCTGGGCGGAGCCTGGGGCGCGCCAGCCTCCCGCCCCCTGTCCTCCAGCTCCTCGGCCGCCCCCGCAGACATGCGGGGTGACTCACCGCGCCCAGTTCGCGGGGCCCCGGGTGTGGGGGGCTGGCCCTCCCCTCCACCAGACCCTCTAGCACTCCTCAGGCCGCGGGCCACCCTCCCGCCGGCTGCTTCCAACAGACTGAGGGTACAGGCACGCCGCGGGCTAGGGTGTCCACAAGGGCCGAAAGTGCCGCGAGGCGGGAGCAGATCGCAGCGAGGGGGCGGCGTGGGCGGCCTAGGCTGATGCGGGGTCCGCGGGGGCGTGCTGGCAGTCGCGTCCCTCGCCTGGCGCAGCCCCTGCGGTGCGTGCCTGAGCCCTGAATCACCCGCTATATCGGGCGGGCAGCGCCGGAGGCCCCAAACACGGGCCGCGCCGCCAGTGTCCGCTTACAGCGGGCCCCAACGGCCGCCAGGCACCGCAGCTCTCCCCAAAACTTCCTCCAAGTAGGAAGACTTTTGACAGAGCCATGTCGGGAGCGATCTGCGAGGGGCAGTGTCCCCGAGTCCAGCCCCCTAACTCGGTTCCGCTACGCGTTTGACACCAGAGGGAGGGGCTGGGTGAGGGAGCGCAGGATGCAGAGCGCGCCCCTCTGTGCGCTCCAGGAGCCCGCCGCCCACCCCACTCCACCCTAGGAACGCTCGCTGGAAGGAGGGCGGGTCCCCCGAGCCGGGCCAGGCTGGCGGGAGAGCCGCGCCTCGGGTAGGTCCCCCCACCCCAAACCCCGGGCGGGGGACGGCGGGCCTCTGGGCGCGGTCCGCCCGCCAGCTCACCTGGTAGATCATGACTTTAAAGTTGCGGCGCCGCAGCAGCTCGGCCTCGTTGACCTCCAGCTTCTTGATCTGGCCGGCCTGGCGTTCCAGGCTGCCGCGCACGGTCTTCACGTTGACGCTGACCTTGCGCACCTTCTCTAGCAACTTGCTCACGGTGTTGCTGGTGGTGGCGTGTGCCTTGCCCAGCTTGCTCAGCTCCCCCTGTATGCTCTGCACGGCGCCCTCCATCTCCGCCTGCCGCTCCTCCAGCTGGGCTTGGGTCAGCTGGATCTGGTCGACGGCGCCAATGATTTTGTCCAGAAGGCTCAGTACCATCACGCCGTTCACCTGGTCCGATTTGATCAGCTCCTCAGAGCCGGCCCCCGACGGCTCCTCCGCCGCCGGAGCCCCCATGGTGGAGGACCCCTGGTCCCCGGCGTCGGGGTACCCGGGAAGCGGCTGCTCGATGATGTGGAGCTGGGTGTCCTCCATGGCTGCCCGGAGCCGTGCGGGGCCGGCCGGGTGGAGCTGGAGCTGAAGCGGGAGACCCGGAGAAGAGGAAGAGCGGGAGGGGGCAGAGCGAGAGAGAGCGGATAGCGGAGGAAATTCGAGCCGCGTCCGTGCGCACCGGGATGGCGGCCAGAACTGTGGGGCGGGGGATCGGTGAGTTGCCCGGCTCCCAGGCCAAATCCCGGAGTCTCGTCGCCCATTGGCTGGCTCGGCCCCAGAAAGGGAGGGACCGGGGCAGAAGGGGAGACCGATGCTGGGGAAGTGGGGGGGGCGATCCAGGGGGACCCAGGAGCCGAGCGCCCCACCCTTCCCAGGATGGTTGGAATAGTTGGAGCGGGAGGCTAGGGCGTCCGCTGGTAGCGGAGGCGGCGGGAGCGGGACTGGGGCGGAGGAATGTGAGCTGCGGTAGGGAAACAGGTCCTAGAGCGTTGCTCTACTTTCCCCTCTCGCTCTTTTCGCTCCCCGGCTAACCTACCTCCCCCTTTTTAAGTTCTAGATGAGGTCGTCAGGTGGGACAGGATATCCTGAAGTTACGTGCAAAATATTGTAGTATTTGCCTGTGTCCAGTTTTTGAGAGGGAAAGGATCCATGGCTTCCACAATCTTTTCGAAAGGGCCTCTAACTACCCACCCCATGAAGTTACCCACCACTGTTCTAAAAGGTTGGGGTCGTTTGCGGAAGGGAAGGGAGAACTTAAGTTAGAGTCACGGCGGTGGTGAGGGGCCGCCAAGCTCCTCTAGGTTCCTCTTAGAATTACTCTAACAGAGGAAGATTAAGATGGGCAATAAAGTAAAAGCTAAAGCTTTTTACTCACTAAAAATCACCTTTCCCCGTGTTTCCGCCTGCCCCAGAGACCTGGCTGACACTAACCTCTGAGAGCAGGACTGGGAGTCATCCGTCTCTCTGGAGCCCAGAGACTCGCGCTCAGCAATCTGAGATATCAAACGCCACCTGCTCACTTGACGACCAGAAACCGAGGGCCTGGAGAGGGCAAGTGACTTGCCAGGAGGTTACCAGCAGGTTAGCGTTGGCTTGGCACTCAAACCAGGTGTCAGGACTCCTCTCTTGCACTTCCCACCTTAGCAGGCTGTATCTTTCACTGGGTCAGGGAGGAGCAGACGCTCACCCGAATGTGCCGCCAGCCTGTCGGCCTAAGGCTTAACTACAAACATATTTTCAACCATGATGGGTACCGAGGAGCAGGCAGTTCTGAGCAGGATCAAGAAGGGCCCTTAGCTCAGAAGTCCGGGGGAGAGAGAGTGCCAGTTCTCCCCCATTTTGCTCTCTCCCACAGCACTGGAGCTGTGAGTTCCCTGAAGCAGCACCAGCCCCCTTTCCCCCAGAAAAGCTGCAAACCTTTTCCCTGGTTAGGAAACCAACCTTGGGTTTCCCCAGCTGGATAGATGATGGTCTTGGCAAAAGGTCAGTTCTAGTCTGGCATGCATTATCATTAGGCAGAGTGAAAAACTGCTTGGTGGGGACCCTGGGCCCTATTAATCCAGTCAGAGAAGCCACCAACCCAGAAAGGTGCTGAAGAGCTCACTGCCTGGGATAGCGTGGGATCATCTGGAATAGTCCCAACACCTATTGAACAAAATATTTCCCCTGACACTTCAATAGCTGTTTCCACAGAAGCAGGTGGCTTTCTTATCTGAGATTCAAATAGAATGAACTGGTATATAAATCACATGTATTTGTATACTAGAACTGACAGATTGCCAATTTATTTTAGAGTTTGAGAGAAAATGTGTTTTAGCAGTTTAAGTTCCTTCCACTGAGGATTGATAAGACTTCTAGAGAGGAAGAAGAGTGACAGTAGAGAACCTTACTGGACCTTCATAAGGTTCTTTTTAAAATTGATTAGATTTATTTTCATAGGTGACACGTAAGGTACAAATTGCAAATAGCACACAAAGAAATATAGTGAAAAGAAGTTTTCTTTCTATCCCTGCCTGCAGCAAACTATTTTCTGGCCAAGGAGACAACAGTTGTTATATTTTCTTGTGGAATCTTCCATATAAAGTCTCTGCACACCATATATATATATATATATATATATACATATATATATATATCTCAGCACTTTGCTTTTTGTCAGTTACTAATGTATCTCGGTGATTGTTCCATATCAGTGCATGCAGAGCTGCCTTGTTTTCCAATGTAGGGATGAATTGATACTATACTTATTTAACCAGTTCTCTATCAGTGGACATATACACATTACAATTTAAACCTCGCTTGGTGGGGGAGGGGTCCTGAAGAGGAGTTTTAGTGGTTGATTTGTTTTTGTGGTTGCTTGCTTGCTAAAAGGAATCAAGTCCATGCCATCTGATTTTCCCATCAGGAAAGTATTTCTATTCTTCAAAAAGGAATGTCCGTATTTGTGGAGTCTCTGACTCATTTGATGCCTCTTTAACAGAGAAGAATTTCGCAGAAAGAGCCCTACCCTCCCTGTTTGCCTATGTCCAAGAGAAGTGTTTGCACCAGACAAGTCTCTCTCCTGTTCCTCTTCTTACTAAATGCCAGCTAAATCCAACAGGGGGAGTGCTGAGCCTTGATGCACCAGCTTTATCAACACCAACACCCAGAACTGGAGCCAAACAATCCTTCCCAGAGGACTTCACTCCATTTCAGTGAAAATAAGCAGTTTCTCTTCATTTGGAATTGTGTTCAGCATGCCATAGCTTGTATTCAGGGCTGATGCTTTGCATTTTCCATTGCTCACTCTATTTGCTGAAAGGCACAGTGTTCCATTGTGTGCTTTCAGCTGGTGAGACAGGGTCTGTAAAAGGGATAGAGAGGTGGAAACAAACAACCCTTTGGCCCAGAAAAAGAACACCAGGATGCAACCCTGTCAGCAGCTGGAATCTCACAGCTCTCTATCGTGTTCCTCTGTCCATCCATTTGTTCAGCAAAGTGTGACTATTTACCAGGAGCCAGCTACTGGGCTGGGGACTTCAATAAAGCCCAGTCCCTCCTGTTGAGACGTTCATAGCGTAGCATGAGGAGACAGATGCACAAATAGTTTCTGATACAAAGTGGAAGGTGCTCTGGGAAGGTTCCCACTACTTCCTGGGAGAATAGGGAAGGGTTCACAGGGTACAGCCTTCCTCCCCACCCCACCCCCTACCCTTCCTGCAGTGACGTGAGGTGTGAAAGTACAGGCCAGGTGGGTGGGAGAGCAGCCAGGCATTCTCACCTCTTATCGAGGTTCTGCCTTAAATCTTACCAACTTACATTGAGGGAGCCTCCAACAAGGTGTGAGGGGTGCAGCGTGCAGTATGTTCCATTCAGTTTTGGTTCGTGCTGGAAGAGACCCTAGGGAGACAGTGTGTTTTGTTAACAATAAATGATTGGGATGAATGATGTGTTGTCACATCAGAGAAACCATCCCGAATGGAAAACCAGTCTTCAGCAGCTGACTTACAGCTGCCAAAGACAGCAGAGATGTTTTTCTCCCCAGATTTATAAGCACTATTCTTGCTTCTCTGACATATAGGAAAAGTGCCTATAATATTTATATATTTCTCTTCCTCAAAAATCCCTTCCTTTCTTCTCCTTCAAACATTAATATATAGGTAGCTTTCCTGAACCAGAAAACAATCAGAATTATTTATTAAGTGCTAATTTATGCACAGTGTGGTGCTTGAAAACATTCAAAGAACACAGGGAATTTGCTGCAGGGTGAGAATTTTAGTCTCAGGGAAGCAGTGAGTCTGGCTGATAAACAGAAAAGTCAAGAAAATAAGTGAATGGAAATGCCATAAAATCTCTTTTCCTCCTCTACCTTCAGCATGCACTGGTCTCTTATCCTAAAAATAAAAAACAAACATAAACAAACCAAAACTACAGTCTTAATTGGTTTTACCTTCCTGCCTTTCCAAGGCTGGGTCCATCCTGTTTTCTCCTGTTCAGATTCCTTGTTTTCTAGAACTGCTGCTACATATCCCTTACCCTCAATTCAGTCCTTAAATTTCTGCAGTTAATCCAAAAAGGTGGCTTCCTTTCTACTAAAAGAGCACTAAAAAATCACCAGTAAACTCCATATTCTGCCAATTATCTCTCCTTTTCTAAAGTTACTTGAACTCTCCACAGGATTTAGCACTGCTGACCAATTTGCCCTTGAGACTCTCCCTCTTGGCCTTTGTGAGGCTGTATTATTTTTATTTACAGTATTTCTCGTCCCGCTTGCTAACATTTTTTTTCTTTCTTTCATAGTCTTAAAAAACCCCAGCTTTTGAAACCGCTCAAAAAATAAAAATAAAAACGACAACGACTAGCTTTATTGACATATAGCTCACATACCATACAATTCACCTATGTAAAGTGTACAGTTCAATGGTTTTTAGTAGGAAGAGGTGGCAATCATAATCGATTTCAGAACAGTTTCATAACCCCCAAAATAAACAACCTGTCAAATAAAGAACAAATCCAGAGTTAGTAAAGAGAGACTTTATTAGAAAGGATTATTGCAGGGGAAGAAAGGGACTATGGCAGTCAGGGGAGGGGGTCTAATGTAATAAAGAGAATGCTGTGACCATAAGATCTGCAGGTGTCCCAGGGGGTAGGCAAAAAGGGGTTTTCTTTTATAGAGAGGAGTAAACAAGCCTAGAAAGAACGAGGATGAGGGAATGGGATGAAAGGGTGGCATGATGAGAGAGCACAGCAGAGAACGCTTTTCCCTGAAGCCAGCCTATCCTCAGGATGGGTTGTGTGTTGGCTCAGGCTCAGAGTGGGCCAAAGGTCAGGGGCCTGGAAGGAGATAAGATTAAGCAAAGTTTTGATAATAAGCATTTTGTTCCGAGTGATCCCTGGGGACAAGCAGTGTGTATCAGTACACAATGGCTGCATAAAATCCTATTGTATAGTTATGCTACATGTCTGTATGGACAGTTGGATTGTTTTCTTTCTCTTTTTTTTTTTTTTTGGCTCTTATGAAAAATTCTATGAACATTCATGCTATTTTCTTTTCTATTTTTATTCATTATGCTATTTTCTTTTTTTAAATTTTATTTATTTTTTTGGCTGCCTTGGGTCTTCGTTGCTGCGTGCAGTCTTTCTCTAGTTGCAGCAAGTATGGACTACTCTTCGTTGCGGTGCACAGGCTTCTCATTTCAGTGGCTTCTCTTGCTGCAGAGCATGGACTCTAGGCATATGGGCTTCAGTAGTTGTGGCTTACAGGCTCTACAGAGCAGGCTCAGCAGTTGTGGCTCATGGGCTTAGTCGCTTCGCGGCATATGGGATCTTCCCGGACCAGGGATCAAACTGTGTCCCCTGCATTGACAGGTGGATTCTTTTTTTCTTTTTTTAAAAAAATTCTATTTATTTATTTTTGGCTGTGTTGGATCTTCTTTGCTGCGTGTGGGCCCTCTCTAGTTGCAGAGAGTGTGGGCTACTCTTTGTTGTGGTATGCAGGCTTCTCACTGTGGTGGCGTCTCTTGTTGCAGAGCATGGCCTCTGGGTGCGCGGGCTTCAGTAGTTGTGGCTCATGGGCTTTAGAGCGCAGGCTCAGTAGTTGTAGCGCATGGGCTTAGTTGCTCCGCGGCATGTGGGATCTTCCCGGACCAGGGCTGGAACCCGTGTCCCCTGCATTGACAGGCAGATTCCTAACCACTGCACCACCAGCAAGGTCCATGTCATTTCCATTTCTTTGTCTCTAATCTCTTCCCTCCAATTCACCCGGCATGCACAGCGCTGCCTATTAATCTCCCTAAAAAGTTACTTTGATTTTTGTCTTCCCTCTGCAAAAAAAAAAAAAAAAAAAGCCTTATGGGGAATTCCCTGGCAGTCCAGTGGTTAGGAGTTGGACCTTTCACTGCTGGGGCCAGGTTCAATCCCTGGCCGGGAACTAAGAACCCACAAGCCCTGTGGCACGGCAAAAAAACAATCACCTTCTATGGCTCCACTCAGTATAGTGGAGATTTATTCGTTTTTGGCTGCCAGATTTTATACAATTTAATACAAGTGGATTATTATTGTTAATTCGTTCTATTCCTTTACATTAACTTCCTGCTATTCCAGTTTGCCTGAAAGACCCTATTCCAAAGACATGCCATGAGCAACATCCCCTTAGACATCTCTTGCATTAGTATTTCTTTCTGTGTTTGTTTGCTCTCTTCAACTAAATTCTTATAGGCTTGGACTTTTCTGAAATCTATGCAGCACCTAGCACATTTTGATATATTCAGAAGGCACTCAGTTTAGAATTATGGCTTGAAATCAGCGAACTATGGAATGTTGGCTCAGTAAGGGATCTTAGTAGTACAATGTTCTTTCAGGATCATGAATTACCTTAGGGATCATCTGATTAAATGTTTTTCAGATGAGGAAACTGAGGCCTGAAGGGGTGGGGTACATAAATGGAAACTTGCTTCAATGTGAATCGTTTTAGAAAATGAATTAGTAGAGTTTAAATTATGGAATAGTACACAATTTTGAAAAGAAATTCAACTTTATTATTTCCTGCTGTGTATAATTACTCTGATCGCAGAAGTTTTCCTAGTACAGATTATGCTTAACCCTTCTGTGATAAACAAATAGATGGAATTTGAAATTAGAACTATCTATTTGCGTAACAGCAATACTTAGCACAAATCCTTCTATAAAAAGGTTTTTTTTTAATTTTTATTTTATATTGGAGTATCACTGATTGACAATGTTGTGTTAGTTTCAGGTGTACAGCGAAATGATTCAGTTATACAAATATTTACATGTATCTATTCTTTTTCAAATTCTTTTTCCATTTAGGTTATTACACAATATTGAGAAGAGTTCCCTGTGCTATACAGTAGGTCCTTGTTGGTTATCTGTTTTAAATATAGCAGTATGTACATATCAATCCCAAACTCCCAAGCTATTCCTCCCCCCACCCTTCTGCCCGGTAACCATAAATTTGTTCTCTAAGTCTGTTTCTGTTTTGTAAATAAGTTCATTTGTATCATTTTTTTTAGATTCCGCATGTAAGTGATATCATATAATATTTGTCTTTCTCTGTCTGACTTACTTCACTTAGTATGATAATCTCCAGGTCCATCCATGTTTTTGCAAATGGCATTATTTCATTCTTTTTAATGGCTGAGTAATATTCCACTGTATATATGCACCACATCTTCTTTATCCATCGTCTGTTGGTGGACATTTAGGCTGCTTCCATGTTCTGGCTATTGTAAACAGTGCTGAGATGAACACCGAGGTGCATGTATCCTTTCGAACCATGTTTTTTTTTCCCAGATATATGCCCAGGAGTGGGATTGCTGGATTATATAGATCTATTTTTAGTTTTTTAAGGAACCTCCATATTGTTCTCCATAGTGGCTCTACCAATTTACATTCCCACCAACAGTTTAGGAGGGTTGCCTTTTCTCCACACTCTCTCTAGCATTTATTGTTTGTAGACTTTTTGATGATGGCCATTCTGACTGGTGCGAGGTGATATCTCATTGTAGTTTTGATTTGCATTTCTCTAATAATTAGCATTGTTGAGCATCTTTTCATGTGCCTCTTGGCCATCTGTATGTCTTCTTTGGAGAAATGTCTATTTAGGTCTTCTGCCCAGGTTTAATTTTTTTAATGCGCCCAGTGTCATCTATAGGCAGAACTGATGGTAATAATGAGTTTTTCCTAAATAACTTGGAAATATAGCTATCCTTTGAGAGTTTAACAAATTTAATTAACACATAGTATGAGTATCTCCTAGACACTGGAGATAATGACTTGCTCGAGTTTAATCTGAGCTACCAGCAAGTTAAAGAAAATAAGCCTCCCTGACCATGATAACAGCAAAACTTTATTCCAGTTCAAACTGAATTATAATAAACAGTCCACTTATCCAAAACAGATAGAGGAGGGCTCTTGTTAATTTAATAATTGGTTAATTGAATGTATAATCTGATTAGAATAGATTGTACATAATCTGCTAGACTAGGAGAAATCCATTTTACACTACACATCTGGTGAACAGAATATTTATTCACATCTGTCTCCAAATTGGTGTGATTTCAAGCGAATGACTTTCCTTCTCTTAGCTTTCACCTCTCTCTCAGTTCTTAGTTTTTTCATCTACAAATGAAAAAAAGTAGGAGTATCTATTAGGATACCATATAGGATATCTGTATAGGAGTTCTAAGATTCCTTCCAGTTCTGATATTCTATGGCTCTGTGATTCTAATCTCTGATACCTCAGAAAGCCCTTTGGGATCTTACAGTACTTTAGAAAAAGTTCATTTTGAACATCATTAATTCAAGCAAACATTTAGCGACTAGTTACCGAGTACCTGTAAATTGCTAGTTCTAGTACTATGAGTTGGGGACTCAAAGATGGAAAGACACGGTCTTCGCCATCAGGAGCTTATAGTGTAACATGGGAGCTAGATATGTAGCTCAACAATTACAATTTAGTGGGATAACTGCCATAAAAGGCAACATATACAAGGAGCAATGGGAGCTTAATTTCATATTAAGCTCCCATTGATATCACCTCGCACCAGTCAGGGGAAAGAGTGATTACGTTTGCATAAGGGACACGGGAGACATTTCAGAGGAGTTGAGCTGTGGCTTGAAGAATGGATAGGCATTTGCTAAGCAGAAAAAGGGAGCTGGGGGTTACGATTCTAAGCAGAGGAAAGATCTTGGTAAAGGCATGAGGACGTCTGTGCCTATGGAAAATAGCTTATTGAGGCTGGAGCATGAGGTATTTGGAGGCAGAGAGGCTAAAGGTGAGGCTGAACAGGAAATGTTGTCCAATCACAGAGCATCCGGAAATCATGCTAAGAGGTCTGGACTTTATCCTCAAGGTTATAGGGCACAATTTAAGGACTTTAACCTAAAGAGGGAGAGGAACTGATTTGCATTTTAGGAAGAAAATTGATTTGAGGAAATGTAAATGATAGTTTGGAAGGGGCTGAGACTAGAAGCAGGGAGATCTATCAGGAGGCTACTGCAATAGTCCCAATAAGAGAAGATGATCATTTGAACTAAAGCAGTACAATGTTCATAGAGGGAAGAGATCTGATGGGAGAACTCTATAGGAGGGAAAATCAATAGGGCTTGGTGACTGATTACATGTAGAGAATGAGGGAAAGGGAGAAGTCTAAAATATTACAATTTTCATTATTTAGGAGTACAGATGTAGAAACTATAGAAGATTGGATGATATATGTATTAAGCCTGTGCTATTCTGTGGAAATTTATTTTTTTATTGAGGTATAGCTGATGTACAATATTATATAAGTTTCAGGTGTACAACATAGTGATTCACAATTTTTTTTTTTTTTTTTTTTTGCGATGCGCGGGCCTCTCACTGTTGTGGCCTCTCCCATTGTGGAGCACAGGCTTCGGATGCACAGGCTCAGCGGCCACGGCTCACGGGCCTAGCCGCTCCACGGCATGTGGGATCTTCCAGGACCAGGGCACGAACCCGTGTCCCCTGCATCGGCAGGTGGACTCTCAGCCACTGCGCCACCAGGG
This sequence comes from Mesoplodon mirus, assembly GCF_964341445.2. Lineage (NCBI taxonomy): Eukaryota > Metazoa > Chordata > Mammalia > Artiodactyla > Ziphiidae > Mesoplodon > Mesoplodon mirus. The sequence goes on from NC_138994.1 coordinate 5,927,402, forward strand.
AAGCCCGTGATTCACAATTTTTAAAGGTTATATTCCATGTATAGTAATTATAAAACATTGGCTAAAATGTTGGAGAGGGTGTGGAAAAAAGGGAACCCTCTTTGCACTGTTGGTGGGAATGTAAATTGGTACAGCCACTATGGAGAACAGTATGGAGGTTCCTTAAAAATCTAAAAGTAGAACTACCATACGACCCAGCAGTCCCACTACTGGGCATATACCCTGAGAAAACCATAATTCAAAAAGAGTCATGTACCACAGTGTTCATTGCAGCTCTATTTACAATAGCCAGGTCATGGAAGCAACCTAAGTGTCCATAGACAGAGGAATGGATGAAGAAGATGTGGTACATATATACAATAGAATATTACTCAGCCATAAAAAGAAAAGAAATTATTTATAGTGAAGTGGATGGACCTAGAGTCTGTCATACAGAGTGAAGTAAGTCAGAAACAAAAACAAATACCATATGCTAACACATATATATGGAATCTAAAAAAAAAAAAAGGTTCTGAAGAACCTAGGGTCAGGACAGTAATAAAGACACAGACATAGAGAATGGACTTGAGGACACAGGGAGTGGGAAGGGTAAGCTGGGACGAAGTGAGAGAGTGGCAGGGACATATATACACTACCAAATGTAAAATAGATAGCTAGTGGGAAGCAGCCACATAGCACAGGGAGACCAGCTCAGTGCTCTGTGACCACCTAGAGGAGTGGGATAGGGAGGATGGGAGGGAGACAGAAGAGGGAGGGGATATGGGGATATATGTATACGTATAGCTGATTCACTTTGTTATACAACAGAAAGTAACACAATAATGTAAAGCAATTATACTTCAATAAAGATGTTAAAAAAAAAAAAATAATAGGAGCCTCCCTGGTGGCGCAGTGGTTGAGAGTCCGCCTGCTGATGCAGGGGACACGGGTTCGTGCCCCGGTCCGGGAGGATCCCACATGCCGCGGAGCAGCTGGGCCAGTGAGCCATGGCCGCTGAGCCTGCGTGTCCGGAGCCTGTGCTGCGCAACGGGAGAGGCCACAACAGTGAGAGGCCCACGTGTCGCATAAATAAATAAATAGATAGATAGATAGATATCTAGATAGATAGATAGGACTTCCCTGGTGGCGCAGTGGTTAAGAATCCGCCTGCCAATGCAGGAGACACGGGTTCGAGCCCTGGTCCGGGAAGATCCCACGTCTCAGAGCAACTAAGCCCGTGTGCCACGACTACTGAGCCTGTGCTCTAGAGCCTGCGAGCCACAACTACTGAGCCCGTGTGCCACAACTACTGAAGCCTGCTCGCCTAGAGCCCGTGCTCTGCAACAAGAGAAGCCACTGCAATGAGAAGCCCGCACTCCACAACGAGGAGTAGCCCCCGCTCCCCGCAACTAGGGAAAGCCCACACGCAGCAACGAAGACCCAATGCATCCAAAAATTTAAAAAAAATTAAAAAAAAAAAGAAACAAAAAAACCCCCATTCTGTTGCACACGATAGGACCCCTCTTCCTTTAAACATTGCAGTTGGAACAAAGTCTAAATCTATAAAACAAGACACTCTCAATAAGCACAGTAAGTGTTTAGCAGCTGTGCACATTTAGGCAAAACCATTTCATTTGTGGAATCTGGCTCTTTTCCCAGAAAACAATGTTTCCGTTTCACAATGTAACAGAACAGGAAGAGTGTGAACTCTTGTTACATGTAGATTCCTTGTGCTCCACTCAGATTTCCACATTTCCATTGTGGTCTGGTGTGAGAGTCCATCTGTGCGTTGGTGGAGTGACTCATTTTTCCACCAAGATGCATATTTCTTTGAATCCCAGGGGCCATTGATTGGTGTGAAAGAGCAGTCAGCACAGACTTGGTTCCTGGATCCATCATATGACTTAAGAGATACGATTTAGTTTTTTTGCATCGGCTTAAATTGAAAGAGGCAATTCAACTATTCAGATAATTCATGCTCCAAAACCTTTAGTGTTTACAAGTGGTTATTAAGAGCAGCTACTTGATACCACAAGGAAATATAAAGGAAACAGAGGCAAAATTATGTCCTTTGGGTGTTTAATAATCTCATTAAGGAAACAGATGCACAAGAAGTATAAAGATTTCCAAATGAGTAGATGATATCCAGCACAAGTGTAAGTAAGATATATCCATCAGTGTTTAAGAGCCTTAGAATAATAGAGTGATCAAAATGGAAAGAGGCTATCTGGAAACTTTTTTTCTGTAATTTACAAAAATTTTTTTAAAAATTTATCTATTTGTTTATTTTTGGCTGCATTGGGTATTCATTGCTGCACGCAGGCTTTTCTCTAGCTGCGACGAGCGGGAGCTACTCTTAGTTGCGGTGCGCAGGCTTCTCATTGTCATGGTTTCTCTTGTTGTGGAGCACAGGCTCTAGGCGCGCGGGCTTCAGCAGTTGTGGCTCGCGGGCTCTAGAGTGCAGGCTCAGTAGTTGTGGCACACAGGCTTAGTTGCTCCGCGGCATGTGGAATCTTCCCTGACCGGGGCTCTAACCTGTGTACCCTGCATTGGCAAGCGGATTCTTAACCACTGCCCCACCAGGGAAGTCCTACAAAAATTTTAAGTTATTTAAAATTTACAGAAAAGTTTCTTTTAAGTACAAAAAGATTATTTTTTTCTGAACCATTTGAGAGTAAATTGGCATCCTGATGTTCCATCACCCCACAAATACTTTAGTGTGAATTTTCTACAAACAAGGACATTCTGATACATAACCACAGTACAACCATCAAAATTAGGAAATTGATGTTGATACATACCACTGTCTGGTTTTCAGCAACCTATCAAATTTCATCATTTGTCCCAGTAGTGTCCTTTATAGCTTAATGATCCAATCTAAGATCACACTTTGAATTTAGTTGTCACATCTCTTTTGTCTCCTTCAATCACGAGAATAGTTCCTCATTTTCTCCTTGACTTTCATAACATTGATGTTTTTGAAGATTACAGGACAATTATTTTGCACAAGATTATTCAATTTGGGCTTTCTGATTTTTTTTTTTCATGATTGGATTTTGGATTTTACCTTCGGCAGGAATAGCATGAAAGAGAGGCTGTGTTCTTTTCATTGTATCCTATCAGGTGGTACACAATTTTGATTTGCCTTTTGCTAGTACTGTTAACTTTGATCAGTTAAGGTGATGTCTTTCAGACTTTTCCAGTATAAAGTTACTCTTTTCTTCTTTGTCATGCGTATTTTGTAGCGTGGTATTTTGAGATTAAGTAAATATTCCATACTCCAATTTCTCAAATAGTACCAACTACCAGAACTCACCCAATATGAAATAGATAGTTTGGCTAGCTCTATAACTGTAAAGAAATTTATTTTGTAAAAGTCTAAAAAAAAAAAAAGGTAATATCCAGGTCCATATGGTTTTAGTGGAGACTCTACCAAACATATAAAGAAGAATTAACACCAATTCTACATAATCTTTCCTGGAAAGTAGAAGAGAATACTTCCCAACCCATTTTATGAGACCAGTATAACGCTGATATAGAAAACCAGACAGGGACTTCGCTGGTGGTCCAGTGGTTAAAAATCCCCCTTCCAATGCAGGGGATGCGAGTTCAATCCCTGGTCGGGGAACTAAGATCCCACATGCCATGGGGTAGCCAAGCCCACACGCCACAACTAGAGAGAAACCCACGCTCCACAATGAAGAGTAGCCCCTGGACTTCCCTGGTGGTGCAGTGGTTGAGAATCTGCCTGCTAATGCAGGGGACACGGGTTCAAGCCCTGGTCTGGGAAGATCCCACATGCCGCGGAGCAACTAGGCCCGTGAGCCACAACTACTGATCCTGTGCATCTGGAGCCTGTGCTCCGCAGCAAGAGAGGCCGCGATAGTGAGAGGTCTGCGCAACACGATGAAGAGTGGCCCCCGCTTGCCAGAACTAGAGAAAGCCCTCGCACAGAAACGAAGACCCAACACAGCCAAACGTAAATTTAAAAAAAAGAGTAAAAAAAAAGAGTAGCCCATGCTCGTCGCAACTAGAGAAAGCCCGCTTGCAGCAATGAAGACCCAACACAGCCAATTAATTAATTAATTAATTTTAAAAACATGAGAGGGGAGTGGCCAAGATGGCAGAGTAGGAAGACCCTGAGTTCACCTCTTCTCATGGGTGGACCAAAATTATAACGATTTACAGAACAACTATTGATGAGAAAGACCCGAAGACTAGTAGAAAAGATCTTCTACAATTAAATATATAAAGAAAGAATCACAGTGAGACAGGTAGGAGGGGCAGAGACACAGTATAGTCAAGACCCATACACCTGGGTGGGTGACCCACAAATGGGAGGAGAGTTACAATTGCAGAGGTTCTCTCCAAGGAGCAAGGGGTCCAGGCCCCACATTGGGCTCCCCAGTCCAGGGTTCCTGCACTGGGAAGATGAGCCCCTGGAAATTTTGGCTTTGAAGACCAACGGGGCTTACTTTTGGGAGAGCCAGAGGACTGTGGGAAATAGAGTCGCCACTCTTAAAGGGTGCACACAAAATCTCACACCCTCCAAGACACAGGGAAGAAGCAGTAATTTGAAAGGAGCCTGGGTCAGAACCACCTGCTGATCCTGGAGAGCCTCCCAGAGAAGCAGGAGGCATCTGTAACTCACCCCATGGACATAGACACTGGTGGCAGCCATTTTGGGAACTCATTCTCCCATGAGGACCCCAGTGCTGGCAAGATCCATTTTGGAATCCTCTCTCTAGCTAACTGGCACTAGAACCTCAACCCACCCATCAGCGTGTCTGCACCAGTACTGGGACAACTCAGACCAAACAGCTAGCCAGAAGAAGACATACACCCACCCACCAGCAGGCCAACTTCCTTAAGACCCTGTGACCCCCAGATGCCCCAGGACCCAGCCCTGACACCGGTGGGCCGGCACTAGCCCCAGGACCAGCCTCATCTACCACATGAGCAGGCACCAGCCCCAGGACCCCTGGGCCCTGACCCCACCCACCAGTGGGCCAACACCAACTCTGGGACCCACAGGGCCCTGCAGTCAGAGACCCCAGGACCAGCTCCACACACCAGCAGGCTGGCAGTAGCCCAGTACCCCCGGGCTGATGCTCAAAGATGCTCAAAGAACTCAGGAGGGGGACTTCCCTGGTGGTTCAGTGGCTAAGACTCCGAGCTCCCAATGCTGGGGGCACGGGTTTGATCCTGGGTCAGGAAACTAGATCCCACATGCGTGCTGTAACTAAGAGTTCACATGCCACAACTAAAGATCCCACACTCAGCAACAAAGATCCCACGTGCTGCAGCTAAGAACTCACACAGCCAAATAAATAAAACAAAATGAAACAAAAAGAACTCAGGAGAAGAAAGGATGAACAGAGTGAGAAGTTAGAAATTTTTAACAAAGAGTTAGAAAATATAAAGAAGAACGAAATAGAGATGAAGAAAACAATAAGTGAAATTTAAAAAATACTCCAGAAGGAATCAACAATAGATTAGATGATACAGAGGAATGAATCAGCAAACTGGAAGACAGAGTACTGGAAGTCCCTTAAACTGAACAGAAAAAAGAATTTTTTTTTTTTTTTTTGCGGTACGCAGGCCTCTCAGTGTTGTGGCCTCTCCCGTTGCAGAGCACAGGCTCCGGACGCGCAGGCCCAGCGGCCATGGCTCACGGGCCCAGCTGCTCCGCGGCATGTGGGATCCCCCCGGACCGGGACACGAACCCGTGTCCCCTGCATCGGCAGGCGGACTCCCAACCACTGTGCCACCAGGGAAGCCCCGAAAAAAGAATTTTTAATAAATGAAGGCAGATTAAGAGATCTCTGGGACCAGAGCAAGCCTACTAACATTCACATTATAGGGGTCCCAGAAGGAGAAGAGAGAGAGAAAGGGTCAGAGAACATATTTACTCAACGTTACTAATCATCAGGGAAATGCAAAGCAAAACCACAATGAAATATCATGTCACACCTGTGAGAATGGCTATTATCAAAAAGGCAACAGATAACAAGTGTTGGTGAGGATGTGGAGAAAAGAGAACCCTCATGCACTGCTGGTAGAAATGTAAATGTAAATGCAGCCACTATGGAAAACAGTATGGAGATTCCTCAAAAAGTTAAAAAATAGGGACTTCCCTGGCCGTCCAGTGGTTAAGACTCCATGCTTCCACTGCAGGGGGCACAGGTTCAGTCTCTGGTCAGGGAAATAAGATCCCACATGCCGCACAGTGTGGCCAAAAAAAAAAAAAAAAAAGGACTACCACACAATCCAGCAATTCCTCTCCTGGAAAAAATGGAAACACTAATTAGCAAAGATCACACCTCCTACGTTCATTGTAGCATTATTTACAATAGCCAAAATATGGAAGTGCCCATCAATAGATGAATGGATAAAGAAGATGTGAGATATATATATATGTCAATCATATATGATATCTCTATATAGATATATATAGATACATAGCTCAGCCATAAAAAAAGAACAAAACCTTGCCAATTTGCCACAGCATGGATGGACATAGAGGGTATTATGCTAAGTGAAATAAGTCAGACAGAGAAAGACAAATACTGTATGATTTCACTGATATGTGGAATCTGGAAAACAAAACAAATGAACAAACATAATATAATGGAAGCAGAGTCACAGATACAGAGAACAAACAGGTGGTTTCCAGAGGGGAGGAGGGTATGGGGAGGAAAGAAATAGGTGAGGGAGATTAAGAGGAACAAACTTTCAGTTGCAAAATAAATGAGTCACGGGTATGAAATGTAGTGTGGGGAATATAGTCAATAACGATGTGATATCTTTGTAGGGTGACAGATCCTAACTAGACTTCTCGTGGTGATCATTTTGAAATATACTAAGCTATCGAACCATTATGTTGTATAACAGGAACTAACATAGTGTTGTAGGTCAGTTATATTTCAAAACCAAACAAACATAGAACCACAAAAATAATTTGTGGTTACCAGAGGTGGGGGGTGAAAGGAGGGGGAATTGGATGAAGGCAGTCAAAAGTATAAACTTTCAGTTATAAGATAAAAAAGTGCTAGGGATGTAATGTACAACAGGATAAATATAGTTAACACTGCTGTATGCTATATATGAAAGTTGTTGAGAGTATATCCTGAGTTCTCATCATAAGGAAAAATTTTTTTTCTATTTCTTTAATTTTGTATCTATATGAGACGTTCACTAAACTTACTGTGATAATCATTTCATAGTGTATGTAAGTCAAATCATCATGCTGTATACCTTAAAGTTATACAGTGCTCTATGTCAATTATATCTCAATAAAACTGCAAGGAAGGGGCTTCCCTGGTGGCGCAGTGGTTGGGAGTCCGCCTGCCGATGCGGGGGATGCGGGTTCGTGCCCAGGTCCGGGAGGGTCCCGCATGCCGCAGAGCGGCTGGGCCCGTGAGCCGTGGCCGCTGGGCCTGCGCATCCGGAGCCTGTGCTCCGAGGCGGAGGGGCTGCGGCAGTGAGGGGCCTGCAGAAACTGCAAGGAAAAAGCATGTTGAGTTATGCTTATTTAATTTACTTTAATTTGTTCCTGTTTAATAAGCATGTTTAAAGCTATAAATATTTTTCTCATTCTCTGTGTGCAACTTTAGTGATATCTCATGCAATTTCATGTGTACTGTTGTCATTATTAAAAGATTGATCTTTAACTCAGTCTTGAAGGAAACAATTTGCAGAGAAGTGGTGGAATCACTCCCAATGCAGTCAGAGAACTGACCAGGTTCATAGGCTGTTCACAGGTAAACACGTGCTCATCCTTTAAGGCAACTCAAATTTCATCTCCTCTGTTAAAGGCTTTTTTTTTTGTGGTACGCGGGCCTCTCACTGTTGTGGCCTCTCCCGTTGCGGAGCACAGGCTCCGGACGCGCAGGCTCAGCGGCCGTGGCCCATGGGCCCAGCTGCTCCGCGGCATGTGGGATCTTCCCAGACCGGGGCACGAACCCGTGTCTCCTGCATCAGCAGGCGGACTCTTAACCACTGCGCCACCAAGGAAACCCTCCTCTGAGAAGGTTTCAAAGCATACTTAGTGATACCTTTATCAGTGCATCCATAGGACTATCTATATATTACTAATAAAATCCGTATTATAGATTATGAGCTCCTTCAGGTTAGGGCCTTGTCCAATTTCCTGTATCTAGGCCTGGGTCATATCAAGCACAAAACCTTGTATTGAATGAAAGAATAGAAGAGAGGCATATAGAAGTTAACTGAAAAGCTCCTAAACTTCACTTACTTCACAGATTTTACTCAAATGCAGTGTTGTCAATAGCTATTCATATTGCCAGAAAATTTTAAGGGCCCAAAGTATATTTTTTTAAACAGGAATAATTGTTCACTTGTATTCAGAATCTCTAAAACTCTAAGCAAAAAGAAACTTGTAATGGAAATACAGCTCAAGGCAATATCCAACTGAAGGTTCCCTCTTGGATAACTTTCTGCTTCCCCTAAAAAAAATTTCTCCTCTGAAGATGACTCCCTTATACATCCTCCCTACAAGTTTCCTGCAGGCTCCCTTCCCCACCATTCTCCCTCCTTGAAATACCACAAAAGCCTGGTAAGCTGCTTTTATAAAACAAAAACAACTGAAGTGTAAAGCATAGCAACCTCCAGCCTTAAATAAGTACGTGATTGCAAATAACCTACACCACTTTGTCACAAGTTAAGAAATTCCACAGTATGGAGGTTCCTTAAAAAACTAAAAATAGAACTTCCATATGACCCAGCAATCCCACTACTGGGCATATACCCTGAGAAAACCATAATTCAAAAAGAGTCATGTACCACAGTGTTCACTGCAGCTCTATTTACAACAGCCAGGACACGGAAGCAACCTGTGTCCATCAACAGATGAATGGACAAAGATGTGGCACATATATACAGTGGAATATTACTCAGCCATAAAAAGAAACGAAATTGAGTTATTTGTAGTGGGGTGGATGGAACTAGAGACTGTCATACAGAGTGAAGTAAGTCAGAAAGAGAAAAATAAATACTGTATGCTAACACATATATATGGAAACTAAAAAAAAAAAAAAAAGGTTCTGAAGAACCTAGGGTCAGGACAGGAATAAAGATGCAGATGTAGAGAATGGACTTGAGGACATGGGGAGGGGGAAGGGTAAGCTGGGACGAAGTGAGAGAGTGGCATGGACATATATACACTACCAAATGTAAAATAGATAGCTAGTGGGAAGCAGCCGCATAGCCCAAGGAGACCAGCTTGGTGCTTTGCGACCACCTAGAGCGGTGGGGTACGGAGGGTGGGAGGGAGACAGAAGAGGGAGGGGATATGGGGATATATGTATACATATAGCTGATTCACTTTGTGATGCAGCAGAAACTAACACACCATTGTAAAGCAATTATACTCCAATAAAGATGTTAAAAAATTAATTAAAAATAAATAAATAAATGAATAGAAAAGAAATTCCCAGTTTTGCTTTCTTTCTTTCAAAAATATTAAGTGTAGGGGCTTCCTGGTGGGGCAGTGGTTAAGACTCCACCTGCCAATGCCGGGGACACGGGTTCGAGTCCTGGTCCAGGAAGATCTCACATGCCACGGAGCAGCTAAGCCTGTGTGCCACAACTACTGAGCCTGCACTCTAGAGCCCACAAGCCAAAACTACTGAACCAGCGTGCCACAGCTACTGAAGCCCGTGTGCCTAGAGCCCGTGCTCTGCAACAGGAGAAGTCACCGCAATGAAGCCCGCGCACCCTAAAGAACAGTAGCCCCTGCTCGCTGCAACTAGAGAAAGTCCACACACAGCAACGAAGACCCAACGCAGCCAAAAATAAATAAATAAATTTATTTATTTTTTAAAATTTCATTTATAAAAAAATATATTAAGTGTATATTGAATGCCATGCGCCAAGATAAGCAGTGGGAATGCAAAAGTTCAAGGTGAATCTATCCCTTTGACCATTAAATCAACCAGATTCAATGAACCTACTGGAATTTTCCCATGTATTTCTCTACTACAGATCTCACCTCCTATCTCCAAGTCACTAGAAACTCAATACAGAAGCATTTGCTAGATTCTCCACTTCAGAAATCTTGAGCTGGTTTCTTGTTTACCTGGGCAAATACTTCAGGTCTAATGTCACAGAGAGGTGTCTCTGATCTCTGTCACTCAGTCCTTCCCCTCCTTCCCATCTCCAGTTTTCTCAATTTGATTTCTTTAAGAAGCCTCTTTCCATGGCATTTTTTTTTGACTCGTGAATTTGTTTTTATTTTTATTGGGCTATAGGGGATGGGTTGGGAAATATCTCTGTAAGTTATGCCCTACTAGGGAAATGTCCATTCTAATTCTCCTGGGACAGCTTTCGGAGCTTTTCCTTTTTCTTGGAGCTGCTGCTCTTGCTGGCAGCAGCCTCTTCAGGTCCACTGCTGAGAGGCTCCTCCCTGGAAGAGAATTTCCTCTTTTTCTTGGGGACCCTCTTGTTTCCTGACTCTTCAGGGTCACTATCTGGTTCCTCTTTGGGGAAAGATTTCTTCCTCTTGGTAAGACTTCCACTGCCAGCTGTCTCTTCAAGATCACTACTAACCAGCTCCTCCTTGGAAAAAGATTTCTTTTTTGGGGGCGTTTAGAGGAGACAGATGGGTCTTCCATTCCATTCTCCTGAGGAGCATCCTGGGGCTTTTGCTTTTTCTTCTTTTTGGGTCTTTCACTTGTCTCCTCACATTCCTCCGGGGTACTATTGCTGTTTTCTGAAGACGCCAGGGCAATCGCAGCCAGCCTTTTCTTTTCCTTCTTCAAGCGTTTCTTCTCCTGTTTCTCCAGCTTCCTAGTAATCTCAGCAGCCACTTCCTCTGCCTGAACCATTGCCTCCTTCATGACATCCAGATTCTTTCGTGGAATCTCTCCAGTCTCATAGAAGGACAGCCGATCCTCAACTTGTTCTCGAAGCTTCTCCCCAAATACACTGGTAGGTACCTCCGAGAAGCAATCAATTCGTGAGGCGATACTGCACTTGTTTGCCAGGTGTCGGGAGATGCGGCCTTTGTTCTTGGCAGCTGCTCGGCCGATGAAGGTAGAGTGGAAAATGAGTCCATATTTTGGGGTGTTACCCCTTGTCTTCAGGGCTCTGGAAAGTTGGTCCCTGTGCTGGGCCCAGGGAATCACTCAGACACCAGGACTGGCCATCCATGGCATTCTTAACTCCCACAAGTTAAGAGGCTTTTTGCCTCGTGTGGGTCACAAGAGTCTTAAGGGTTGCATAAAATGTCACATGCCTTAGGCTCATTCATATCCCCTTGTGGATGTAATCATTACCAGAGCTAAAGGAAGCTGACATTGCCTGAGCTTCAAAGGGAGCCTCAAGATCTATTATGAATAGATTTTTACTTAAAGACTTTTATTTGAAACATTGACAGGCTTTGCAAGTAAAAGCACAGTGTTATGTTGAGGAACTCAGAGTGAAACTGCAAAAGTAATTACATGTTTCTGTGGAGACAAACTGCTAATCAGTATTTCAAGAACAATGGTCAAGGTCATGCCAGGTCACCTAAAGGTTGTGCAGGAGAAATCTCTCATCCAACACTCAAATCAGATCTTTGGTAGAATAGTTTAAGAATTAGAGTTCTTTTTTTTTTTTTTTTGCGGTACGCAGGCCTCTCACTTTTGTGGCCTCTCTCGTTGCGGAGCACAGGCTCCGGACGCGCAGGCTCAGCGGCCATGGATCACGGGCCCAGCCGCTCCACGGCATGTGGGATCTTCCCGGACCGGGGCACGAACCCGCGTCCCCTGCATCAGCAGGCGGACTCTCAACAACTGCGCCACCGGGGAAGCCCAGAGTTCATTTTTATAAAGAAGGGAAAAACAAAACAATTACTTGACTGGACACATACGATCATTACACTGCACTGCCGTCACCTCAATGAATGCAGACAAGCAGAATTACTTTTATTTATTTATGTTTATTTTTAATTTTTAAAATAAATTTATTTTATTTATTTATTTTTGGCTGTGTTGGGTCTTCATGCAGGCTTTCTCTAGTTGCAGCAAATGGGGGTACTCTTTGTTGCGGTGCATGGGCTTGTCATTGCAGTGGCTTCATCTTGCTGTGGAGCACGGGCTCTAGGCACGCGGGCTTCAGTAGTTGCGGCTCGCAGGCTCTAGAGCTCAGGCTCAGTAGTTGTGGCACATGGGCTTCGTTGCTCCTCGGCATGTGGGATCTTCCTGGACCAGGGGTCGAACCCACGTCTCCTGCAATGGCAGGCGGACTCTTAACCACTGCGCCACCAGGGAAGCCCAGAATTAACTTTTAAATCAAAATTTTAGCTGCTAACTGCTTGCACTATTATGCAGAGCAAAATTTCCTTCCCCAAATTGGTAAGGGAACTGTACTGGGTTGAATAGTGCTCCCCCAAATTTATGTGCACCTGGAATAGGTGAATATATCCTTATTTGGAAACAGTATATTTGCAGATATGGCCAAGTTAAGATGAAGTCATACTGGATTCAGGTGGGCACTGATCCAATGACTGGTGTCCTTATCAGAAGAGGGAAATGTGGATGCAGATACAGACACACAGAAGGAAAAATGCCATGTGAAGATGAAGGCAGCCATTGGAGTGATGTATCCCTAAGCCAAAGAATGCCAAGAATTTTGGACAACCACCAGAAGCTAGGTAGAGGGAATGAAGGATTCTTCCCCAGAGCCTTTAGAAATATCATGGCCCTGTGGACACCTTGATTTCAGACTGCTGTCCTCCAGAACCATGAGAGAATAACTTTCTGTTTTAGGCCACTCAGTTTGTGGTAATGTGTATGGACGTTCTAGGAAATTAATACAAGAAGCATATGGCAGAAAAAGACAAGAGCAAATATGTTTTTCAAAACACTTGGTTTAACTTTAACACTCCCATCTAGGAATCTAAGTTGGTTGAGCAAACATGAGCTGGCCTTTCACTGGTGGAAATTTAGACAATTGCTGTGCATTCATTCAAACTAAAACAGGAAGGAAGAAAAAAGGAGAAAAAACCATTTGTTTTAGTCATGTCACTGCAGTGACAATTCTTTTTTTTTTTTTTTGTTTTTTTTTTGTTTTTACGGTACGCGGGCCTCTCACTTTTGTGGCCTCTCCCGTTGCGGAGCACAGGCTCCGGACGCACAGGCCCAGCGGCCATGGCTCACGGGCCCAGCCGCTCCGCGGCATATGGGATCCTCCCAGACCGGGGCACGAACCCGTGTCCCCTGCATCGGCAGGCGGACTCTCAACCACTGCGCCACCAGGGAGGCCCGTGACAATTCTTGTAACTTTTTGAGGCTCGGTTAGATCATTGCCTCTGTTCTCTCTTTTGTCTTGGTAGTAGAACTGATTTTTGTAACTATTGTTCAGACATTTTCACAGATGCTAAGACATAGCTCAGTTTAGACACCCAGAACTGCATTGGCGGCTATGCCTCATATGGAATTTCTCACGTCTTCTAGGGCTGTGTGGTAACAACCTGTTTATACCGGATCTTGTTGGACATATGCTGTACTTGTTCAAATTACAGAAAGGCATAAGCACAGCTTATTTCTTCCCTAGAGAAGCATACAGGTAACTCTAGATAAAATCAACATAAATGCCTGATTATTCTGTATCAAAATAGTTTAGTCAGTTTTGGGCTAAGTTGATGTATTTGCTGACTGTGATGAAAACAATATCTGAATTTAGTTTGATATTAGTACTATTTCTGTTCTATTAGCCTTTGCTTCCTCCTCTGAACAAACTTCTATTAATCCTTTAATACCCATCGCAAATGTCATGTCTTCTTAAAGCCTCCTGCAAGGCCAAACAGGATTAATAACTCTTTTCTCTGGGCTTACGTAGACTTCTACTTCAATTGCTGCTATATCATGTATGTTATATCACAGTTAGTTGGTTGTCTGTCTCTCCTGATAGACTGTGAGCTCCTTGCTCCTCTTTGCATTTCCAGTTTCTAACATTATGCCTGGCATAAAGTGTGCACTTAATAGATGTTTGCTGAAGAAATGATGGATTTTTGATGACTGAAAGCTATTTATTAAAGCACCCATCATTGGGGAATTCCCTGGTGGTCCAGTGGTAAAGACTTGGCAGTTTCACTGCCGTGGATCTGGGTTCAATCCCTGATCGGGGAACTAAGATCCCGCATGCCACAGGGTGAGGCCCCCACCCCCCGAAAAAAGTACTCATCATTGAAGTTAGAGTTTTTTCCTTATAGGAATGTTCCAGTGTGGAATAACTTCGGGAACTGTATGTGGAATATAAGCGTCAGCACTGTTAATATACTGAACTTGATGACTCTGTAAAGTTTTCACTGACTTCACACAGTTTCTGATTCCAGCTTCTGCTTGGAAACTTTCCCTCATATCTCTGTTACAAGAATACAAGCATCTGTCACGAACTCTTCTCCCCGCAGATAATGAAGTCCATAAAACAAAGGGGACAGAAAAAATGCAGGATGTGATCATATTCCTTTTTGTCTGAGAGCTGTGTTCTTTTGTTGATAGTCGATTTCTATTAGGAGGTCCCCGTTTCTTTCAGCATCAGCTACCCATTCACCATTCATTCAAGAAATGGTACTTACCACTGAATGAGTAGGCTCAATGCTAGGGGAGAAAAATCAGGTAGAAACTACTGTGTTTGGGGGAATCCCCTGCAGTCCAGTGGTTAGGACTCCACTCTTCTACTGCAGGGGGCACGGGTTTGATCGCTGGATGGGGAACTAAGGTCCCGCATGCTGCAGGGCACGGCCAAAACCAAACCAAACCAAAAAAACTCAGTGCTCTGTAGTGACCTATAGGGAAGCAAACCCCAAACAGAGGGGATATATGTACACATATGGCCGATTCACTCTGCTGTACAGCAGAAACTGACACAGCAGTGTAAAGCAACTATACTCCAATTAAAAAAAAAAAAAAAAAGGAGAACACACTGCCACGAGGACCTCACTACTGACCCTGTACAAACCTTCTAGGCCTCTGTACAAACCTCAGAAGACAGACTTAGGGCAGATTTATTTTTAAGCTTAATATCTATTCATACTTATTTAAAGTTTTATACTCTCTATACAAATTTTGTTCAAGAGAAAACGCAAGGGCTTCCCTGTGGCACAGTGCTTAAGAATCCACCTGCCAACGCAGGGGACACGGGTTTGAGCCCTGGTCCAGGAAGATCCCACATGCCGCGGAGCAACTAAGCCTGTGCACCACAACTACTGAGCCTGTGCTCTAGATGTCGCAAGCCACAACTTCTGAGCCCACGTGCCTAGAGTCTGTGCTCTGCAGTGAGCCCGTGCTCCGCAACAAGAGAAGCCACCGCAATGAGGAACCTGCGCACCGCAACGAAGAGTAGCCCCCGCTCGCCGCAGCTAGCGAAAGCCCACGCGCAGCAACGAAGACCCAACGCAGCCCAAAATAAATAAATAAAATAAATAAATTAATTTAAAAAAAGAGAAAACTCAACACATAATGTTGACCAATTAGACATTCTTAGACAATTATTAGAAGAAAACATTCAACTGAAAGTGAAATTTTTACAAATTATAGAGTGGTTGCTTGATTTTTCACAATATAAATGGTAGAAATTGTTCTCAGAGATATTTTAATATCCAACTTGTGTTAATTTCGCTTGTGTTAAAGTAAACAATGTTAGATAGAAAAAAAGAAAAAAAAAAAAGGATGGCTTAAGCTTGGAGCCTGGGTAACGAGGAAAACAATGGTGCCATGAGCAGGATTAAGGATCTCAGAGGAAGAGACAGTTTTTATTCAGTGAGAGCTCTAAGTCTTCAAAACTCGCGTCACAACCTCACTGTAAACTTTTCTGACGTCCTCAGGTCCAATACTGAGATATAGTATTTCGTATCTCAACCAACAATAGTGATGATGATGATGTCTAACAATTTTTTTTTTTAAGAGGATGTTGGGGGTAGGAGTTAATTAATTCATTCATTAATTTTCGCCGTGTTGGGTCTTCGTTTCTGTGCGAGGGCTTTCTCTAGTTGCGGCAAGCGGGGGCCACTCTTCATCGCGGTGCACGGGCCTCTCACTATCGTGGCCTCTCTTGTTGCGGAGCACGGGCTCCAGACGCGCAGGCTCACTAGTTGTGGCTCATGGGCCTAGTTGCTCCGCGGCATGTGGGATCTTCCAGGACCGGGGCACGAACCCGTGTCCCCTGCATCGGCAGGTGGACTCTCAACCACTGCGCCACCAGGGAAGCCCCTAACAGTTTTTAAATGCAGACTGAGTGCCAAGCGTGTACTAAGTTCCTTTTCTTCCTTACAATAAACATGTAAGGCAAGTACTATTATTAACCCTATTTTATAGAAGAGGAAACTAGGGCTTAGAGAGTCGTAAAGTGAGAGATATTAAATGACAGACCAAGATTTGAATTCAGGTTGGACTCAGAGACAGCACTCTTAGCAGAGTCAGAACGGTGCAGTACTCAAGAGCACAAGAAATGGGGCCAAACTGGCTGAGTCTGAATCCTGCTCCGCTATTTATTAGCTGAGTGACTTTTGGCAAATTAGTGTACCTCAGTTTCACCATAGCATCTGTTAAATGAAGACAATAATAGTGTCTGCCTCCTAGTATTGTTGTGAGGATTAAATGAGTTCATATTTATAAAGCACTTAGAAAAGTGCCTAGGGGCTTCCCTGGTGGCGCCAGTGGTTGAGAGTCCGCCTGCTGATGCACGGGACGTGGGTTCGTGCCCCGGTCCGGGAAGATCCCACATGCCGTGGAGCGGCTGGGCCCGTGAGCCATGGCCGCTGGGCCTGCGTGTCCGGAGCCTGTGCTCCGCAACGGGGGAGGCCACAACAGTGAGAGGCCCGCGTACCGCAAAAAAAAAAAAAAAAAAAAAAAAAAAGTGCCTGGCACAAGGGAAGTATTAATCTCATCTCACCTTTCTCTCTCTCTCTCTCTCTCTCTCTCTCTCTCTCATAATTGTTGGGACTTTTATTTCTCACTGAGCTGTGAGCTCCTCTAGGATAGGAAGAGTGTCTGTTTCATTTTACTATCTCCAGCACCTAGCACCGTCTCCGATATAGCAGACTGCCTCAGCAAACGTGTATTGCCTGAATGGCATTATTCAGGCAGCTTGAAATTCCATTTCTGAGCCTTGGAGGAATGAGGTAGATGGAAAAATAGGTATGTCTTACACATAGACATTTAAGCCTGACAATAGGCAAGACTTCCAAGGAAGAGAGCATGGAGGGAAAAGAAATAGAACACTGGAGAAAGATTGATGGCAGGAAATGAAAGGAGACAGAAGAGGAGCTCCGAGAGAATATACTTTCAAGCCGTGAAAAAAGGGAATTCAAGGGAACTGATATGAGTCCAGATGAAAGGCTGTCTTAAAGGTAAGTGTATGAAAATTTGTGGTTAGCGAGTGGCTGACCCTGAGGTTAAAAAAATAACTTTTTTTTTAAGTCTCAAAGGAAGGAAATGAGTCATTGTGTAATAGTTTATAAAACTTGGCAGGCTTTCAAATGTGGGTCCTTATCCGCCTTGGGGGGAAAGTCGAGAGAACTAGGGAGCAATTAAGCTCACAGGGAAAGGGAGGGCCTGGGGCTCTCCAAGGTGCTACTTCTCAACAAAATCGTAATGAAGTCGTTATATCTTCATTCACAATGTGAGATGAAAAATGCAAATTAAACGTCGGTATTTGCCCTTTATTATTTCCTTTAGGCTGGTAAAGCAAGATTGATGATGTCTTTGCCAGGTAGACATATCTCAGTCATTACAGTTGAATCTCAATAGGGTTCCACCACCCACGAAGTATGAATAACCAGTTTTCTGAGTTTTCCTGATACGGTTCTGGTTATGACAAACAACTTGGGATCCCCACTCTTCCTCAAAAGAAGGGCAGGAAAAGGGAATCGACATCAATAGTTGAGAAAGGCGTTTTTATAAATAATAGGTAGACGTCACTTAACGCGTTTTTTAAAACGTATTCTTTTACAAATTTTGAGGAATAGAAAACTTTTAAGTGGTCAAACGGGCGCACAGGAGTCCATCAAACAAGATTCGAAATTAACTTTCACAACACCTGGTCTAATAAGGTTTCTGTCGAGGTCCGAACGCAGGTTGGAAAAGAATTTCCAGACACAAGGCAGAATGTAAAGAAGATAGAATTTATTAGAGGCAAAGGTCACTGCCAGAACAGCGGGCCAACTTCCTAATAGCCCGGGAGAGTCAAGCCCGAACATGTGCTATTGATCAGTTTTTATAGCCAGAAAACAAAAGAAATGGTCCGAGGTGAAAATTTCCTTTACTGATTGGTCGAGGCACATATACCTTCCTTCTTAGGGTGGGAGTGGGACAGGGCATATGCCTTTCATTACTTGGGACAGGTCCCGTTGCCCAGGTAGGCATCGCCCAGGTGGTCTCACAAATTTCGTAACCATCGCAACATGGTGGGGAGGGCGATTAGGAGTCCAGTAGGGGGTGTAACGCTGACACTTTTTCAGGCAGGGTCGTTCTTTGTCCTTGAAGCACCATTGTCCTTGGAGCACCACAGTTTCTCCCACTGTTAACTGGAGAAAAATAGAACCTGGACAGTTGCTGGAAGGACTGAAGCAAATACCTTTTTTTTTTTTTTTTTTTGCGATACGCGGGCCTCTCACTGTTGTGGCCTCTCCCGTTGTGGAGCACCGGCTCCGGACGCGCAGGCCCAGCGGCCACGGCTCACAGGGCTAGCTGCTCCGCGGCATGTGGGATCTTCCCGGACCGGGGCACGAACCCGTGTTCCCTGCATCGGCAGGCGGACTCTCAACCACTGCGCCACCAGGAAAGCCCGAAGCAAGTACCTTTTTAAAGAGGGGTTCTCTATTCTTAAATGAATGAGCCCCCGATCAGGGCTCCTCTACAGGATCTAGCACCTTTAGCAAGTCGCTCTCCACTCTAGGGCTCAAATTTTCTCCCCTGCATAGTAAGGAAAAAGGGTGTGTGTGTGCGCGCGCGTGCGCAGAGCAGATTGGGGCTGGAAGCCCTTTAAAGCTCTGCTCGAGCTCTCCAGTCATTTCATAATAATTCCTCTCCTTCATGCTACTTCCCTCGAGGAGGAAAAAGTTGTGAATTAATTCCTTGGGTATGAAAATAAAGAAAGCAGGCAGCCTGGCCTCAAGGATACATATTAGTGAGAAAAGGTCCTGAAGGGCTCAAGGACTTAAGGCCTAGAGCACCTGCACCGCCCGCCCCACACACCCACCCTCCCGGGGCCGGCAGCCGAGGCTGCGGGAACAAGATGGCGTCAGCACGCAGGGTCTCGCCCACGCCCCCGCGACTCCGCAGTGAGGCCTCCGGCCGAGTCCTCACCCCATTGGCCAACGGCAATGAGGTCATCGTGGGGGCGGAGGCCGGCGGCAGCGCGGGGGCGGGGCTTTGCGGACGCACGCACGTCGAGGTGCTGCTGCCGGGAGCTGCGGAGGCTGCGGGCTTGAGCTGCGGAGGCTGCGGGTTTGGTCTGTGGCGGCGGCTTTGGCGGCGGCCGGCCCGCGGCTGGAGGTGAGCTGGGCCTGTAGGTACAGCGCGGCAGGGAGCGGCCTCCGAGGGGCACAACAAACCTTTCTAACGGCCCCCTCGGTTGTCAAAGGAATTAGCAGGGGCTTCAGGTCTCGAGGAAATGG
Source organism: Mesoplodon mirus (assembly GCF_964341445.2). NCBI lineage: Eukaryota > Metazoa > Chordata > Mammalia > Artiodactyla > Ziphiidae > Mesoplodon > Mesoplodon mirus. The sequence continues at coordinate 5,947,002 of NC_138994.1, forward strand.
GGGTTCACCCCTCTTCGGGCACCCCTCCTCTGGGCAGAGAAACAGGAGGTTCACTCCCTTTTGGAGGCCCCGATCCCTTACCTCATTTAAGTGGGAGGCGGAGGAACTGAAGGTTATTGGGTAGGCTGAAGAATTGGGGGGCTTCTTAAAGGGGCTCCCCATTTGAGGATTATCCCCTTTTATTCCCCACTCCAGGAGGTAGGTGTGCCTGGGCTCAGAGAATTCCTCCTTCTTACTAGGTAGACAGGAAACGAGGCAGGTGAATTTGAACGGCTCGTTAGGAGGCGAGGACTGGATGACAGTCGTGAGGCAGGGCTCGGGAGCACTTTATTTGGACTCCTCTTGCGCAGGATTACCGTTTCTTCATATTTTTTTTTTTGCGACCCCCACGCGCCCGAATTGCTGTGACCTTTTTAGTTTTCTCTTTGGTCCCAGTGGGATAGAGATGTTCTAGGGAGACTTGTAATCATTAAAGAACAGAAACAGGGAGGCAACTCATTGGAGGCTGTCATTATCGGCAGCCTCTGAACTATGCTGATCTGGCATAATTTTATGTGTTTAGAGGTTGTGGAATCTATTCTTGTTGAGGATAGTGTGGGATCTGTTAACAGCTGTTTTGGATGATTCAGGTGTAGGCAGTCTTAAAGGCAAGCTACATGATCTCTTGAGAAATTCTTGCTTATATCTGAATGCGTGGTTTTGCTGCCTTGAACGTCAAATGCACAAAGGTTTTGTCATTCGGATTTCTCAAAATGTCTCCCAGGCTTCCGGAGGAATAGCTCTTCCTTTGATGCCAGTGTCACCTATCATTAGGGATGCCCTCATGGTACTAAAAATACCTTACATTTTGTTGAGTTCAGATTCTGTACAGCCTGTGCCTTACAATAGCTGATTGAGAATAAATAATTGCAGTTTCAGGACCACTGATAGCGCCAATTGTCTTTCCTACCCGGTAACGGTAAGACCGACTGAAAAGGAAATCTTTATTGGCTCATTCATGCGAAGCTTTAACAGATGGAAGAATGTAGTTAATCTTGAAGGTGGGGATAAGAAACAGAATGCTGCGGAGGTCCAAAGCTTATTCTCTGTGACTTAAAATTGCTTTGTCATTACCATGTATTCCTGTCATGCTTGACTTGAAATTGAGCTTAATGTGTAAGCTGTTGCTGTGTTTTTCTGTTTTTGTTTTTTAAGTGAATGCTTATGTGTTTATATTCTTTTGGGAGAAAATGGTGTTTTCTGGGGAGTTTGGAAAGTTAAACCCTTTAAGGTAGCCGTACCTTTAGGGCAGTGCTGGGACTTTGGCTGTTAGAAATTAGCAGTAGAGGGTAGAAAACTAGATGCAACGGAGACATGCTTTATGACAGGGGAACCGAGGTCTCTTCTGTTTGTTTCCTGACACAGGAAAAAAAAAAAATGTCAGCTGCCTCATAATATTGTGTCCAAGGTATTTAAAGAGCTGTTTCAGATTCCCAGTTCCAGTTTTTAATCTGAATACATTCTTATGTATTGAGATGTCCCAAATTATTGTCATTCAATCCTGACGTCGACTGCAAAGGAAGTGACTGTTCATCAGACACTCTCTGGGAGAAGATTCAGTAACAGCCATTGGAATTTCTCCTTTTTGTCTTTCTAAGGATGTCAAAACAGTTGTTAAAGACCTGTCAGCATGGAGTGGAAGAAATGAAATGCAAAACGGAAGAGGCTTCCTGGGGTGTTGTTTGCTCTCAGTCCTCTTGATAATTCCAAGGTCATATAATTTTCTCTTTTTGCCTTAGGTTGGAGAGAAATCCAGGTACTCAGTTGACCGGTCCTTTCTGCTGCCATGGGGGAGCTTTTCCGGAGTGAGGAGATGACACTGGCCCAGCTTTTTCTACAGTCAGAAGCTGCTTATTGTTGTGTCAGTGAATTAGGAGAACTCGGAAAGGTTCAGTTTCGTGATGTAAGTAGTTATGGGGCTGCTTCTTGATTACCGCTGAACTCTATTTTTCCTGACATGGCCAATTTGCCTTAAGACGAACGTTTTGCTTTTTATTTTCAAAAATAACATTATAGCACTGGCTTACTATTGGAAGAGTGTACATTTCAAGTTGTCTTTGTAGAGATGAGAATGTTTTGTGCCAATCCTTCCATACTTTTACTAGCTACCGCTTTGAGAATAATCTTAAGCATTCTCAAGGTAATTGCTTGGGATGCAGGTGGAGGACACCAAACTAACCTGTTCAAGGCTTGCACTTTGCTTTTGCGCTCCTTAACACCCATAGTACGGTATTAAAAAAAAAGTGTCATAGCTCTTCCATACAATAGGACATATTTATTACAAAATCTGAAGCATCCAGTTACAGATGTATAGTATATAAGTAAGCATATACTGAATACCCATTGTTCTGCAGCATTATGCTGGCCACTTGGAGGAGATATCAAAAGAAAATGGACAGTTTAAGAATATAAAAAAAGTATGACCTATGGGGCTTGCAATCTGAAGGCACAATCTACGCTGCTGAAAGGAGGGGGCAGGTAACCATTCCTTGTTATGCAGCCTCAAAGCTCCACGTACCTCTCATTTATAGCATTCATCATAGTCGTGATTTTCCATTCATGGGTGTGACTGGCTGATGAAAGAATCTCTCTTCTACTGTGATCTAAGCACCAGGAAGACAGAGACCTTCGTTATTATATCCTTAGTGCCCACATAAAAGATAATCAGTATTTGTTGGAATGAATGGATGGATGAAAGAGGAGTGGTCAGAAAGGGGTGGAATTAATCAGTTTTGGCTTCCTGGAATTGGCAAGCTTTCAGGAAGTTCTCAGTCTGAGCCGAAATTGCACAAATATAATCCAGTGATGTGGTCTTATTCCTTATTCTCTTTGAACTCTTTTATATCAACTCTCTTCAAATGTTCTCCTCCCCGACTCTGGTTCCTTTTCTTACCTTTCTGAAAACTCATTGCTGTCTTCCACCAACCTCTCTCTTACGTTCCTTACTCCTGCCACAGGTGTCAGTGTTCCCGAAACTCTTTTCTTTGCTCTCTCTGGCTAAGCTTCTCCGTACCCACATCTTCCCTATCACTTTTTTTTTTTCTTTTGGTGATCTCATCTCTCCTCAAATCTTCCATCTTTACTCAGCGAGTCCCAAATCTGTGTCTCTGGTCCTGACCTCCCAAACACCATCCCTGAATTAACAACTCTCTAAGATTTCTGTCTAACACTACATTGTAAATTAACTGTACTTCAATTAAAAAGAATAAAATAAAATAGCTCAGAAGGCCTTTGTCCCCCCATCCCACCTCCCCCACAAAAAGATTTTTGTCATCTCTGCTTCTCAAGCTTGTTATGTCTAAATCCCAGCACCTTGCCTTTTAACAAACTATTTCTTCATCCTGACTTTCTAAAGATGAGCTAATGCATCAATATTCTTCCAGTTTTCTAGACTTGAAACCTAAATCAAACCTAAGTCATCCTTAATTTGCAATCCTTTATCTGGTACTATGGTGTCTCCCTACCTAACACCCATTGTGTCTATTCAGTGTTCTTAACTTTTACTTATGTTGTATTTCAGTCATACAAAACATTATAGGGACTAATACAATGAATATTTATTTTAGTTCCAGACCACTACAGTAAAGTGAGTATCTCAATAAAGCGAGTCACACAAATTTTTTGGTTTCCCAGTGCATATAAAAGTTATGCTGGGAATTCCCTGGTGGTCCAGTGGTTAGGACTCCACGCTTTCACTGCCGAGGGTACAGGTTCAATCCCTGGTCGGGGAACTAAGAGTCCCACAAGTTATGTTTATACTGTAGGCTATAGACTATACTATAGTCTATTAAGTGTGCAGTAGCATTATGTCTAAAAAAAATGTACATATATTAATTAAAAAATAGTTTGTTGCTAAAAAATGCTAACCATCATCTGAGTCCTCAGCAAGTCGTAATCTTTTCGCAGTCAAAAGATCACTGATCACCATAACAGATATAATACTGGAAAAGTTTGAAATACTCAGAGAATTACCAAAATGTGACACAGAGACACGAAGTGAGCAAATGCTGTTGGAATAATGGTGCTGATCAACCTTCCTCAATGCAGGGTTGCCACACACCTTCAATTTGTAAAACAAAGTAATATCTTCAGAGTGCAATAATGTGAAAGACAGTAAAACGAGTTATGCCTGTAACTCTGTTTCTACTATCTAATTAAGAGAAACATTCCACAAATAATTGAAAGCTCCTGTGTCTCCTTCTTCCCTGCCATTCCTGTCTCTCCTCCCCCACAAAGGTAATCTCCACAGTCTTTGCTTTTATCATTCCCTTGTTTTTTTTTCCACTTTTGCTGTGTATGTATGTATGTATCACTAAATAATATATAGTATAATTTTATATGTTTTATAACTATGTATATAGTTTCATGTTGTGTGTATCCTTCAGCAAGTACTTTTTAAATTTAATGTTTGTAAGATTTAACCATGTTGATACAGATGGTGCTAGTTCATTCCTTTAAATTGCTATATAGTTATTGTAAGAATATACAGTTTATCGTTTTTTCCTTTTTTTTTTTATTTGTGCGGTACGCGGGTTTCTCACTGTTGTGGCCTCTCCCGTTGCGGAGCACAGGCTCCGGACGCGCAGGCTCAGCGGCCATGGCTCCCGGGCCCAGCCGCTCCGCGGCATGTGGGATCTTCCCGGACCGGGGCACGAACCCGTGTCCCCTGCATCGGCAGGCGGACTTTCAACCACTGCCACGCCGCGCCACCAGGGAAGCCCCATTTTTTCCCTTTTGATGAACATTTTGGTTGATTGCAACTCTTTGCTCTACAGTGGTGCAAGGAAGATTCATATATATGTCTTGTGGTATACATGTGTGATAGTTTCTCCAGGGCAGTGGTTCTCAAACTTTTTGGTTTAAGGACCTCTTTAGACTCTTAAAAAATTGAGGACCCCAGAGGGCTTTTATAAGAGTTATAGTTAGCGATATTATTGTACTGGAAATTAAAACTGAGAAATGTTTTAAGTGTTTACTTTTTAAATCATTTAAAAATTATAATAATAAACCCACTACATGTTATCATAACATTTTTATGAAAAATAGCTATGTTTTCCAAAACAAAAAATAGTTTTGAGAAGAGGGATATTGCTTTTACACTTTTGAAAATCTTTTAGTGTCTGAATTAGCAGAAAGCTGGATTCTCATTTGCTTCTGCAGTCAGTCTGCTGTGATGTATCTCATGAGCCTCTGGAAAACTTCACTGAAACATTCATGAGAGAATGAGAATGAAAAAGGCAAATGATGTCCTAGTGTTACAAGAAAATGGTATTGATCTCATGGACCAGCTGCTGCTCCAGGGATTATAACCAGGAGGCACACTGCTGAGCATCGTGTGCATCCCTAACTGTTAGATGTTATCAGAGTGAACTTCAGAGTGAATGTACCTGTTCATGCTCCCATCGCTGGTTGAGAGTACCTGTCGTTCCACAATTGTGTCAACACCTCTGTGCTCAGACAGAAAGAAATTTGCCAGTCTGATGGTTGCGAAGTGGTATCCTGTTGTTTTAATTTGCATTTTCTAGATTAGTACATTTAGTCTCTTCTTATTTGTTTATTGGACATAATGGGTTTCATTTTCCATGGACGTCTGTCCATATTATTTGCCTGTTTTTCTATTGGGTTTGCTTGTCTTCTGTATTGACTTGTAGGATTTTTTTTTTTTTCAAGCTCTTCATGTGCTCTGGAAGCTAATCTTTTTTCTAATCCTCTACTGATAACTTCTTCCAGGCTGTGGCTTGTCTTTTCCTTCTGTTTTTGGTTTATTTTGTCATATATATAAAGTTTATTTTTCTTTTTTTGTTATTAGTATTTTCTGTTTTCCTAAATTTTTCTTTTTAAATTTATTTTTGGCTGCGTTGAGTCTTTGTTGCTGCACACAGGCTTTCTATAGTTGCGACGAGCAGGGGCTACTCTTTGTTGCAGTACGCAGGCTTCTCATTGTGGTGGCTTCTCTTGGTGCAGAGCAAGGGTGTAGACGCATGGGCTTCAGTAGTTGCGGCACGTGGGCTCAGTAGTTGTGGCTCGCGGGCTCTAGAGCGCAGGCTCAGTAGTTGGGGCGCATGGGCTTAGTTGCTCTGTGGCATGTGGGATCTTCCTGGACGAGGGATCGAACCCACGTCCCCTGCATTGGCAGGTGGATTCTTAACCACTGCGCCACCAGGGAAGTCCCTCCTAAATTTTTATCTTGAAAAATTTCAAGCCTGAATACTCTCATGTAGGTTCACCAGTTGTTAACATTTTGCTACATTTGATATAATCTTTTTTACTGCACTGTCAGAGAGTGAACTGTTTCTTTCAAATCCTTTTCCTTTTCTTTCTCTTATTTTACTGTATCCATTGGCACCTTTAATAACATAACTTTTTTTAAATTTATTTTTTAATATTTATTTATTTGTTTATTTTGTCTGCGCCAAGTCTCAGTTGTGGCATGCGGTGGGATCTTCCTTGTGGCATGCGGGATTTTTAGTTGTGATGTAGGCTCATAGTTGCAGCATGCAGCCTTCTTAGTTGCGGCATGCAGACTCTTAGTTGTGGCACACATGCGGGATCCAGTTCCCCGACCAGGGATTGAACCTGGGCCCCCTGCATTGGGAGCTCGGAGTCTTACCCATTGGACCACCAGAGAAGTCCCAATAACATAACGTGTTGATGAAGAGTAAGAGCAAGCTAATACTGGTTAGGATTGTGTTTAGCTGTATGTAACTGAAAACCCAAATGTTAAGGGTGTACTTTTCTCATGTAACATGAAGCCCAGCTTCACACTGTCATCAGTGTCCTAAGATCATTCTGTGTTTCTTTTTGGCCATCCTTGAGCATTTGGCTTTTGTCCTTATAGATGACCACCACAGCTCCCAGCATTTCTTCCATATTCTAGGCAGGAAGAAAGAAGTGCAAGGAGGAGGGGGAAGTACTTACATATGGAGGAAAACAACTTTCCCAGAAACCCTCAGCAGACTTTGCTAATTTATCACTGGCCAAAATTATGGCATACTCTAGCTGCAAGGGAGTCTGGGAAATGTGGTGGTTTTCTTTTTTTTTTTCAGCTGAGCAGTTGCTGCCCTAAACAAAATTGGGATTATTGTTAATAAGGAAATAGGGCAAAATGCTTTGTATCTATTATGTAGTATGCCTGTCTTGCTTCTAACTTTAAGGGGAATCTTTTAAATTTTTTATAATTTAAATAAGACATTTATTCTTAATTTTTTGGAAAATTCTATTAGATTATGCAGATTCCTTTCAACTTCTGATTTCCTGAAGTTACTGTCACAAATGGTTGTGGAATTTTATTGAATGCCTTTCCTTATTGAGGTTGCCATGTTTTTTTCTCCTTTAATCTGTTAATTTGGTGAATTACGTAGCCATATTTTTTCCTACTAATTTTTTTAACAGCTTTACTGAGATATAATTCACAGACCATACAATTTATCCATTTAAAGTATACAATTTAATGACTTTTAGTATATTCACAGAATTGTACAACCATCACCACAATCAATTTTAGAACATTTTCATCACCCCAGCGAGAAACCCTGTAGCCATTAACAGTCACTCCCCATTTCCTCCCAGCCCCACTCCCCACCCCCAGCCCCTGGTAACCACTAATCTTCATTGCCGTTTCTGTGGATTTGCCTATTCTTGGACATTTCATGTGAGTGGAGTCATACAATAAATAGTCTTTTGTGTCTCGCTTCTTTCATTTAATGTAATGTTTTCAAGGTTCATCTATATTGTAGCATGTATCTGTACTTTTCTTTCTTATTTGTATCTTTTTTAAGTATGAAAATATGCAGCATATTAAAATGAGTGGTTTCAGTATAAGAAGTGGTTTCAGTATAGAACTAGTTGTTACTTATCTTCTATACAAAAGATATTGCCCTGGGTTTTAGAGGGACAAGACATGTTTCGTTGCTCGACTTGTTCAAAATCTTCTGTGGCTTATCTGTCCCCTCATTCATTCTTCTCTTTGACATACTTCTTGTCTATTCTTCAGTCCCTTACTGTCCAACATGTAGGATCATAAGGACAATTTACATTTTGTGAATAGATGTCATGTTGAACATTTTACATTATTACTGCAGGCATTCCTACAGCAACCTGAGAAGTAGAACCTCCTTTTCAATAGTGGAACCTACCACTCTTATTTTACAGTTTAGGAACCTGCAGCACAGATGAAAATACCCCAGGGACACACAGATTTGTATCCAGGATTGTCTGATTCCACTGCCTATGTTTTTTTCAATTGAGATATACCAAAAAAGTCACCCTTTTACAGTGTACAGTTCAGTGGTATTTAGTGCATTCACATGGTTGTGTAACTGTCACCACTATCTAACTCCAGAACATTTAATCGCCCCTGCATAGAAACCCTGTACCCATAGCAGTCACTCCCCATCTCTCCCTCGCCCTAGCCCTTAGCAATCACTTAATCTACCACTGTCTTTCTGGATTTCCCTATTCTGGATGGACATTATCTATGAATGGAATCATATGACACATTGCCTTTTGTATCTTGCTTCTTTTGCTTAGCGTATTGTTTTCAGGATTCATCCTGTTGTAGCATGTGTCAGTACTCACTCCATTTTATGGCTGAATATTTTCCATTGTATGTATATACCACCTTTTGTTTATTCATTCATTAGTTGCTGCACATATTTGAGTTGTTTTCACATTTTGGCTATTGTGAATAATGTTGCTATATAAACATTCGTGTACAAGTATTTGTTTGAGTGCCTATTTTCACTCCTTTTGGGTATATATCCAGGAGTATGTACCCGAAATTGCTGGGTCATGTGGTAATTCTAACACTTTCATTATAGCCATCCTAATGGGTGTGAAGTGGTATCTCACAGTGGTTTTTATTTGCATTTCCCTCATGGCTAATGATGTGGAGCCTTTTTCATATTCTTACAGACCATTTGTATAGATTTTTTTAAATGTAAAATCATCCCTGTAAGCCTCGGAAACTTGGTCATGAGGTGTATTCAAAAGAATTTTAGGGTTCAATTTCCTAATAATTTTATTAGGATTTTTTCATTTATATTTATAAATGATATTGGTCTGTAATTGTCCTTTCTCAAACTATTCCTATCTTATTTTGGTGTAAAGATTATACTGGTGGGCTTCCCTGGTGGCACAGTGGTTGAGAGTCCGCCTGCCAATGCAGGGGACACGGGTTTGTGCCCCGGTCCGGGAGGATCCCACGTGCCGCGGAGCAGCTGGGCCCGTGAGCCATGGCCGCTGAGCCTGCGTGTCTGGAGCCTGTGCTCTGCAACGGCAGAGGCCCGCGTACCGCAAAAAAAAAAAAAAAAAAAGATTATACTGGCCAATCTCAGTTATTGGTTGAGGAATGTTCCTTTCATTTGTCTCCTCATTGGAATAGTTTTTCTAAGCTTTGGGCTTATCTAGTCTTTGAAAGAACCTATCTTTAAACCTTCTAGGCCTGGTGTTTCTAGATGGGTATATTTTAACTGTTGACATTTCTATCTGTAGTGAACTTTTTTTATTCTTATGTTTATTTATGCCTTCTCTCAGTCTTATAAAAATTTGGTCCATTTTGTCTTTTTAAATAACCAGCTTTTAAGAAAAAATGATAACAAATAAAATGATAAAGAAGAATAAAAGAAAAAAGTCAGCTTTTGACTTTGTTTTGTTCAGGAACTTTTATTCATTTCTGCTCTTTTAAAAAAATTTTTTTAAGTCTTTTTATTGAATTTGTTACAATATTGCTTCTGTTTTATGCTCTTTGGTTTTTTGGCCCAAGGCATGTGGGATCTTAGCTCCCCAACCAGGGATCAAATCTGCACCCCCTGCATTGGCAGGCGGACTCTCCACCACTGCACCACCAGGGAAGCCGTATTTATTTTTTTATACAGCAGATTCTTATTACTCATCCATTTTATACACATCAGTGTGTACATGTCAATCCCAATCTCCCAATTCATCCCACTACCACCACCCGCCGCTGCTTTTTCCCCTTGGTGTCCATACGTTTGCTCTCTACTTCTGTTTCTCAATTTCTGCCCTGTTAACCGGTTCATCTGTACCATTTTTCTAGGTTCCACATATATGTGTTAATATGCGATATTTGTTTTTCTCTTTCTGACTTACTTCACTCTGTATGACAGTCTCTAGATTCATCCACGTCTCTACAAATGACCCAATTTCGTTCCTTTTTATGGCTGGTTAATATTCCATTGTATATATGTACCATATCTTCTTTATCCATTCGTCTGTCGATGGGCATTTAGCTTGCTCCATGACCTGGTTATTGTAAATAGTGCTGCAATGAACATTGGGGTGCATGTGTCTTTTTGAATTATGGTTTTCTCTGGGTATATGCCCAGTAGTGGGATTGCTGAGTCATATGGTAACTCTAATTCTAAGTCTAATTCTCGTTGTTGTGCTCGGCTTTCTTTAGTTGTGGTGAGTGGGGGCTACTCTTCGTTGCTGTGTGTGGGCTTCTCATCGTTGTGGCTTCTCTTGCTGCAGAGCACAGGCTCAAGAGCGCAGGCTCAGTAGTTGTGGCTCGTGGGCTTAGTTGCTCTGCGGCATGTGGAATCTTCCCGGACCAGGGCTCGAACCCACGTCTCCTGCATTGGCAGGCAGGTTTTTAACCACTGCGCCACCAAGGAAGCCCCCCTCTTCTTTTTTATGGAGGTAAACTTCATATTCAATGAAATGCATAGATCTTAGGAGTACAGTAAATTTATATACCCTTATAACCACCACCCCAGTCAAGATATAGAATATTTCCAGCAGCCCAGAAAGTTATCTCGTGCACACTTCTGGTCAGCCCCTACCCATCATAGGTAACCACTGTTTTGATTTCTACCATCATAGATTAGTTTTACCTGTTCTTGAACTTTATGTAAATGAATGATACATTACAGACTCTTATGTCTGACTTCTTTCGCTCAACCTCGTATTTTTGAGATTTAATCTCATTTTGTATATATCTGTAGTTGATTCTTTTTTATTACTGAATAGCATTCTATGGTACGAACATATCACAGTGTCTTTATCCAGTCTCCTGTTGATGGCATTTGGATCATTGCCAGTTTGGGTCGATTACGAATAAAGCTGCTGTAAACATTCTTTTACAAATTTCTGTGGACACGTTTTCATTCCCGTTAAGCGGGTGCCTAGCAGTAGAATGCTCAGTCATGAGGTAGGTAGATATATGTTTAACTGTATAGGAAACTGCCAGCAATATTTTGCTTACTCTTTAATAACGTTTATCACAAAAGTTGTATTGATCGGTTTGTGTCTCTTCTGTGGGGCTGATAGCTCTTCAAAGCTAGGATATCTCTTATTCTTTATATTTATGCCAGTGCCTAATACAGTGTCTGGGACATATTTGGTGCTCCACAAATGTTGAGTAACTATAATCCTTTCTTTGTATTGCTTTTATGGAATTTATCACATGCTCTCTTATTGGTTGTATTCATCTTTCTTCTCTATTCGTTTGCAAGCTTCTTAATGAGTAGGAACTTGTTTTATTCTTATTTGCATTTCCCAGAATATCTGTCACATTGCTTTGAAAATTACTTGTGATGTATGACTGAATACACCAGCCTTTCACCTAGAAGGTGAAGACCCTGGGGCAAAAGAACAAGAGAAGTTTGCCAGGCAGAGCTTCTATTATATCCATTGCCCACATGTGGGAGGTGGTTGTGCTCACTGAGACTTTTGGCCCTGGAAGAACATTTTGTGCCACGTGCTTTGTCTAATCTGCCTCCATTCCAGGAATATGTTGCAGCAGTGAGGGAGGGGATTTTACTTTTCATTGGTGTGACTGGTCCCAAAGCAGGTTGTGTGGATCAGTAGAAAGTTTTAATTAGTGTCGCATCATACACTGACACTAAATTAGGTTTTCACTTTGCAGGATGTGTTGCTTATGAAAGAGAGGAAATGTAGTATTTGAATATTTGGTATTCTGTTCTTATTTTGCAGTTAAATCCAGATGTGAACGTTTTCCAGCGGAAATTTGTGAATGAAGTTAGAAGATGTGAAGAAATGGATCGAAAGCTTCGTATGTGCATTTTGGCCTTGTGTGATGTTCCTCTAGTGAGCCATTGTCTTAAATTAGAGTCCTCTTAATAAAGGAAGGAAATACTACAGGAGGAAAAGAAGAGAGGAAAAATCTTGCAGTCTGATGTAAAGATGAATTTCTTGTGCACGAGTAGACGTGTGGTGTTTGGGCTAGGTGGTGCTTAACAGAAACTTCGTTTGAGATGACAAGGCTGCAAGCTGAAAAATACTGGTTATTTTTTTATGGGAAGGGTTTTGTGGCAGTACTACCCTGTAGAATTGTGAGAGGTAGGACCCAGAACACCATCAATTTTAGATGTCAGCATAGCCACCTTTTAATTTGAGCTATTTATGAGGGAAGAATCTAACATTTATTAAGGTCCTGTTGAGAGTTAGGGTGTTCATATACTTTATTTTGTTCATTCCCCACAACATTCCTTCAAGATGGGTGATTTAGTACCCGTATTTAGTAAATGAAGAAACCAAAGCTTAGAGAGGTTAAGTGACTTGCCCAAGAACTGTAAGCTGTCATGATGGGATCAGTGTTTGAATCCAGGTTGTCTGTCTTCAAAATCCAAGATCTTTCTACTATACTATGCCAGCTTTCAGTTAGCTGTTAGGTGAATTTAGTCCCCGTGCTAAAAACTAAGTCAGTAGTTATCACCTGAAACACTTTCCTCTTCTGGTGTTTTGGGGCCTTATTCTGTGCTTTGTTTTTTGTATTTTTTAAGTCAAAACTGACCTGTTTTCAAATTTAATGAAACCCATGTAGGCTGGAGTTGTCTCACTAGTGTGCTAAGTTTCAAATATTCTACTGAATCGCACTCTTCTGTAGCTCTTCTCTGCCAACAGTATCTGTGACCAGAACCGTCATACAGTAGAAGTCACAAAGGGTAGAGAGCTGACACAGATGAGGACCAGTTTTAATATCAGAAGAGGGAAAGAAGACAGTAGTGGGATGATAAGCCTGTTTGGGGTAGCTATGCTTTAGAGACGGTAGGGTAGGAGGAAGAGGAATGTGGAGAAAAAAGGATTTCCATGATCTGCCTTTTTTATGTAAAAGTGTCTTTCTTAGAACGAAGCTCTTTTTAGCCAGGTTTGGGGTCTTATTATTTTTTTCCTCAAGTATTGGCAATTCCAGACATGTGCAGCTAGACATGAATGTTTCGATTCTGTCGTTCTAGGATTTGTTGAGAAAGAGATAAGGAAAGCCAATATCCCAATTATGGACACTGGCGAAAACCCAGAGGTGCCCTTCCCCCGGGACATGATTGACTTAGAGGTAAACAATTCTTCTGAGGAAGCCAGATAAGTTTCTTTCTATTTAAATGCAGAGAGTAATTTCCTCAGTAGTTGGAGAGTAGAATAATTCTTGCTGTCCTTGTCTGTTGATTGCAGCAAGTTTCTTGTGGATGGGATTCATTTAAATCCCATCCACAAGAATGGGATTTGCTTTTTTATGGTGTAAAAAACACTGTGGTATCTCAAATACTATCACATGCGACTAAATAAATGTTTATTGGCTTATTGAAACTTTAATGGATCAATGTTAATTTATCCAGTAATTTATTAATCTCATAGACTAAATGAATAGCCCTTCATTAACTTTTCAAAAATTATTTTATCTATCCGAAGTCCCCTGAGGAATTTAACCAAGTGTACAACAGAATCTATAGACAGAGAAAGACGATTTTTTTTTTTTTTTTTTTTTTTTTGAGAAAGACGATTTTAAGCCAAAAAGTTTTCATTAAGAAAATTGCCCTGGTAAAAACACAATACAGTTGTCCCTCAGTATCTGAGGGGATTGGTTCCAGGCCTTCCCTCGGATACCAAAATCTGCTGATGCTCAAGTCCCTTATATAAAATAGCTGTAGTATTTGCGTATAACCTATGTACATCCTCCCATATACTTTAAATTATCTCTGGATTACTTATAATACCTAGTACAATGTAAATGCTATGTAAGTAGTTGTAAATACAATGTAGATGCTAGGTAAATAGTTGCTGGTGGGCAGCAGATTCAAGTTTTGCTCTTTGGAACTTCCTGGAAAATGTTTTTCCCCAAATATTTTCGAACCATGGTTAGTTGAATCTGCAGGTATGGAACCCAAGGATATGGAGGGCTGACTGTACTTGCTGTGTTGTTCAAAGATACCTTTGAACCGTCTGGGTGGCAAGCGTTCTGTGGGATGGATGAATTCATCTGTCTTTCAGAGCAAGCATTTTGAGCTTCCTTTGAGTAAATTGGTTTTGTGTTGTTGTTTCTGTAGGCCAATTTTGAGAAGATTGAAAATGAACTGAAGGAAATCAACACAAACCAGGAAGCTCTGAAGAGAAATTTCCTGGAACTGACTGAATTAAAATTTATACTTCGCAAAACTCAGCAGTTTTTCGATGAGGTCAGACTATTATTTCTTTTAATATTTGAGCAGCTGATATTACACCAGCACAAGTGGGCCATATTTTTATTCCAATAATTATTTTAATTTGCTAGTTTGAAAGCAATACCATTTCTGCACCCTGTTTTAGTTGAAGAAATGTCAGATTATGTTCCATTTTTCATGCAGTACACAGCCAGCCATGGTTTTGTATAATTTTGCATTTTCAGCAATTTTTCATCTCAAGATGGGGAAAGGAACCCTAAAGTAGTTGTATAAACATAGTTAGATGAAATTTTTACATTTTAAGGTAAGTATATGCTTAAAGTTGAAGCAACAGGAAACAGTTAGTTATACATGAAATTATAACAAAGGTTTAATCTCCAAACCTTTTGTCGTTAAATTTTAATTTTTATCCTCTATGTTTGCTTGTCAACCTTTGAGCACATTTTTAAGTACTCCAGATTGCACATCACACTTAATTTTTCAAGAGCTTTTCTTTATGTTGTTTGGAAAATTGGTAGGATGCCTGTTTGAAATTCCTGGATTTTCATATAAACTCAACTTTATTACCTTGTAGGGAAAAAATGTTAATAAGTTCCTGGGTTAAAAATGTAGGTGACTAAGTTGCCAGGTGACAGCTTGCTGAGGTGATCCCATGGAAAGGATTGGAATAAGCCTTTCAGAAGGCTTCCTTCTCCTAATTAAACCTGAGGAGGAGTCTTAGCTTTCAGCCTGGACGTGCTTTTTCTGATGGCCTAAAATATGGGTAACTCTCTTTTCAGTAGTTGTCTTTGCCACCAGATTAACAACATCAGACATTTCAGAGATTGTCCCAGTCACTCTTCAGTGTACCTTCCCATAAGTTCTTTATTTCCTTTGCTCAACAACAACAAAAATGAGCAAAGCTTTTGAAAAATAGAAGGCCCATTTTAGTTAGCATCTTATATGTCCTCAGTTTTACTTGTAATTTCTGTCTTTCGAGGAAAGAAAAACTCACTGGTTCTCTAGCCTGGAGCAGGGGGTTGCCAGCTAGCAACATCACCCTCACCTGGGAACTTGTCAGAATGCAAATTTTCAGTCCTCACATGAGACTTTTTCAATCAGAAACTCTGAGGGTGGTGCCCAGCCCAGCAGTCTGTTTTCACAAGGTGATTCTGAAGCATGCTAGTGTGAGAACCGGGGGGCTAGAGAAAGTCAGCTGAAGATGTGATACATTCCTTAGTAAACTAAGGATGTGACTCAGAGAAGCCATGCTAATTAAAAGGATCTCTTGGAGCCAGGGAAAGGAGAAAAGCTCATAGGAATTTAACTGCCCAGTCTTCCTGAGAATCAGGATCTGGCTACATACCAGGAGAGGGTTGGTGTGAATATTCAGTTTGCTCACTGAGTTGAGAGTTTTGAGACTGATGGTGACTTCTTTCACCAGTCTCCGATATAACATTAAAGGGTGTGGGGCAGTGTGATTAACTCTTTCCAGGTGTTACAGGTCTTTTGCAGCAGGCACGGCCACTTATGCCCAGTGGTTTTCATGAATAAATCATCTGGAATTCCAGTGTACTCACTGTGAAAACATTATTGTGTTTATACTCATTAATTCACAGAGCATTTGAAGAGCACCTACTGTTTGTAAAGCATAAGATGGGTAAGACATGGTCCCTTTGTTCATGGAATATGTCACTTGCTCATATCAGGAAACATCCCTGAAAACAGTGCCTCCCTGTGCTCACAGACATGTGCTTTTCTATACATGTCCAAGCTGCTGCCCACAGATCCAAAGTAAATCTGGCCTCAAGGTCAAAGCTCAGTTACTTTCATCATTATTTGGGACTTAATTCTTTTACCCTCTCCCCTCTTTCTTTCCCTTTTGATATAGCCTTTAGTTTACTGCTGGGATGTTGCCGAGATGTATAAAACTGTTTTTCATAACCTCCTGAGTTTAAGGATTGGGATAGGCTTCCTAGTCTAGTTCATTCTGGTAGAAATTCTGAATAAAGACTGACAAATGGACTCCCTTAATGGAAATAGTTTTTTAAACTGTTAATTTTATAATTAAAAAAATAGTAAAAACAAAATAAGAGGATATATAAAATAGATAACTAATAAGGACCTACTGTATTGCACAGGGAACTCTTCTCAGTACTTTGTAATGACCTATATGGGAAAAGAATCTTAAAAAGAGTGGATATATGTATGTGTATAACTGATACACTTTGCTGTACAGCAGAAACTAACACAACATTGTAGATCAACTATACTCCAATAAAAATTTTTTAAAAAATAAGGGGAACCACTTGGCAAGATGATACAAGATTTTAAAATTGTAGCTGTGGGCTTAGGAATTTTCTTTGTGATTAATAGGTCTAAACATGAAACACTCATCCTGAGAAGGCAGACATGACCTTCACGCCCTATCCATTTTGTATTGTTTTCCCCCTCCTACTCGTGCAAAACATTTGTTTTTAATCTCTGGAAGTACTTTTGAGCACGAGGCCTTGGCTGTGAGCGGTTCTTCTGTTGCTTTCGGCATCAGTCCCTGTCACTCCCCTGTGAGGAGTCTTCTGGCAAGCACCACTCCTCCTATTCTCTGCTAGTGCCCAGTCAGTGTCTTGCCCGCTCTTACCATTAGCTCTTTGTCTCAGCCAGGTCCCTTTCACTAGCCCCTGCCCTGCTGTGGCCATACAGCAGTCTCAGGTGTCACTGCCACGATAGGAGACAAGGCCTCACAGAGTTAAGCACGTCTGCACATGCGAGTGCACGCTTTACTTAATGCAAGAGATAAGGAAACTTGGGACCCTCAAATCTCAGAGATGTAGAATTTCATGAGACTTGCTTCCATGCCTGAGATGATAATGTTTGCAAGTGGCCTGAAACACTACCAATTTTAAACCCTTCTTTTTTAATATAATTTGGTGAATGTGATCAGTAATTTACAATAATGAGTTAGCAGAAAATGGCTAAATCAGAAGATGATTCTTTGCATCTCCAGGCATAGGGGTTATGATTGGCCAAGGGTGTAGAAAGGGAGAAGTAAACATATATTGAATATTCTTATGATTTATAATGATTAAAAATTTGATTTAGCCATTTCTTATCCAGAGCATTTAAAATGACTTGTTAATGATTATCCTTTTCTCAGTCTTCTTGCTTATGAAGAACTGTAAGAGCTGGAGAGATTTCTCTGCATCTTTTACCATAAGCACCATAACATATGAGAGCGTAAAGAAGACTGGAAAAGTAATGGTTAATGGCATGCAGATCCCTGCCTTCCTTTCCTTCTGAGTTTTCCATCCATCTGCTTTCTTTACTTTTGTTTCCCATCTGCCATCTCCTTTGGGGCTTGAGTGAATACCTTAGGTGAAGAAATATAATTTCTTTCTCAATGTAGATGGAAACGGAATTGTTTGCTCTTGGTAATGTAGCTTGAACTGGATGTGCCGCTTATACTGAAGTGCAGAAATAGAACTACTGAAGTTCTGCTACTTCCTTTTTTCAAGGCATGGTTTTAGAATTCTGACTTGGGGAAGGGGTAAATCAGCGGGCATAGCAAGCAATTTAGAAGAACCTTGGCAGTACTTTTATTAGAGAACCCAGATTAGTATTTAGATACTTGATGACATGGTTTTCAATATTGCTTTAAAGGCCCTCAGTTAGTGGTTGTGGACATCTAGTTTCTCATCAGGCACAATTATTTCATTTGACAAATTTTAACTTTCCTCTCTAAGACTTAGGATTCTTAAGTATGAAATAGTGAAATTATTAATTAGAATATTATTGCAAATTTCTATTTAATTTTAATTCTGTTGGGGTTTTTTCTTCTGTTTTTTTAATTCCCAGAGAATTCTGGATATACTTTTTGGAGTAGTCTAGTTGCTAAACAGTACTTGCTGTTCCATCAGTTTTCCCCTTTAGAGCACATATGTTTGCACCGAGTCTGATCTTTTTTTTTTTTTTTTTTTTTTTTGCGGTTTGTGGACCTCTCACTGTTGTGGCCTCTCCCGTTGCGGAGCACAGGCTCCGGACGCACAGGCCCAGCGGCCATGGCTCACGGGCCCAGCCGCTCCGCGGCATGCGGGATCCTCCCAGACCCGGGCACAAACCCGTGTCCCCTGCATCGGCAGGCGGACTCTCAACCACTGCGCCACCAGGGAAGCCCCCCGAGTCTGATCTTTATGGTTTGCGTAAACCAGGTCTTGTGAACCATGTAGGGAAGTAGACAGGAGGCTTGTGGGTAGTAGTCAGTTTCACTGGTTTTTGGCAAGGGACACCCTAAGAGCAAGTTGAAAGGCAGGAGTCACCTGGATCCTCGAAACAAGTTGCCTGTGACTTGCAGTCAGCTGATCTGATTTTAAGTAGAAACAGAAAGAGCCCCGTAAGCTTCCATTTGAGGGCAAGTGGTAACCTGTGCCCCCATTATCTCATCTTAAAGTTTTCCAAATCTCATGACAGTATTTCTCTGTACTTCTGGTGTACCCAGTGCCTATCCTTCCTTTTTTTTTTTTTTTTTTTTTTCCTTTTGGTTGTTGAGAGTAGATCCTGCTTCTAGAATTTACTTCCCAAACAATTGCTTTCACTTGTTTAGACTTTCAGACTTATCATCTGGTTTATACTCAGTTCCCCACCCCCCACCCTTTGACTTTACACTTATGGTCCTATGACTTTATCAAGAGGGGTTCCCACGTGGCATTTTTTCGATAGTGGGGTTGACAGAAATAGAATCAAATTGAAATTTAGAGTGAAAATGATAGAGAAAAATTCTCCTGATTTTTTGCTTAGTTTTGCTTTTGAAAAGGAAGATTATTCTGGCTTCTAGTCTTTGGTCAAACATGTAGTGCATGGATATTGAAGTTGGGGAGGTCAGTCAGTGGAGAAGTCAGTTGGCCTTCATTTTTTAGGGTAGCTTCTCCTTCCTGATGAGAGGAAAGGTGGTAAGATGTATTATGAAGAGAGAGGCTAGGAAATGTAGACCTACGTCTGAGAAGATCCTGCTCCTCTTTCATTTTATTGTATAAACTGTCATGGTGGAAATCATTTTAAATCTAAACTATCAAACTAGTCCACATGCTCTATATTGGCTTATTATCTGTTACTTTTTCTTCACTTCACTTGATTTAGATTGTTGGCTTAAGCTATGTTCTCAAGAATCCTGAAACTGTAAAGCCTACGTGAACTTTTTTTTTTTTTTTTTTTTTTTACTGTACGCTGGCCTCTCACTGTTGTGGCCTCTCCCGTTGCGGAGCACAGGCTCCGGACGTGCAGGCTCAGCGGCCGTGGCTCACGGGGCCAGCCGCTCCGCGGCATGTGGGATCTTCCCAGACCGGGGCACGAACCTGCGTCCCCTGCATCGGCAGGTGGACTCCCAACCACTGCGCCACCAAGGAAGCCCTTTGCTTTTTTTTTTTTTTTTTTCTACGTGAACTTTTTAATATTCCTAGATTCCTGGTCAGAAACTAGAACATTCAGATATGTTTTCACTTTTCCTTCCCTTTATTGATGCAACGGAGGCTCATGCCTGCCCAGCTATTGTGCTTCTTATCCTTTTGGACAAAGAAATACTCTTTAAATCCCATGGTTTGGAGCATTTTTTACAGTGTTCATACTGAAAGTTCTCATGTTCTGAATTTTTAAGAGCGTGGAAAACTTAGAAATCTGGAGATGTCCCTTCTATCTTTCTCCTGTTCAAGACGGTGACAACACCTTGCTTTCTTCCTTAGAAAGAGAGTCTCGGGAGGGAGACGCAAGAGGGAAGGGATATGGGAACAGATGTATATGTATAGCTGATTCACTTTGTTATAAAGCAGAAACTAACACACCATTGTGAAGCAATTATACCCCAATAAAGTTGTAAAAAAAAAAAAATAGAGAGTCTCCATCTTTTGCATTCTTACCCAGAGAAAATTCTAGCTTGTAGCTGCCTGGAAAGTTGGTGTTGAATGTATCTGCAGAGCTGCCTTGTTTTTTCTCGAAAGGAAGAAACACTTTAGCTTCTATCCATATGCAAAGGTATTTCTTGGTACTTTCATGGCTCATTCAGGGAAACATAAGAGAAAAAATGGTTTCCACCAAGTAACAGATTTATACAGGTGTTACCATCATTTAATGTTTTTTCCTTTATTCCTTATTTCTAAAACCATTTCCCCAGATGCTTTACTGGGGTAATTCTGCTTCCTTTACCTCTTGTTTCTTTCCTTTGTTTTCTTCCCCTGTTCTTTTTGTCTTCTTTTTGTAGGTATGTCTTCTCTTTTGGTGTTTTTTTTTTTTTTTTTCATCTTTATTTTCTGAACTTATCTCCTGGTTCCTCGTTCCCTGCATGCCACTAACTATTTTCATTAGATATTAATTGATTTGTGAATTCAGGCTGAATTGCATCATCAGCAGATGGCGGATCCAGACCTGTTGGAAGAATCCTCATCCCTCTTGGAGCCAAGTGAGATGGGAAGAGGCACGCCTTTAAGACTTGGGTACGTACCACTTCAGCCCTCTGTACTCAGTGGGGTCATGTTCATTTTTGCTTTTCAAAAGAGCGGTGAGGGGCTTCCCTGGTGGCACAGTGGTTGAGAGTCCGCCTGCCGATGCAGGGGACACGGGTTTGTGCCCCGGTCCAGGAAGATCCCACATGCTGCGGAGCGGCTGGGCCCGTGAGCCATGGCCGCTGAGCCTGCGCATCCAGAGCCTATGCTCTGCAACGGGAGAGGCCACAACAGTGAGAGGCCCGCGTACGGCAAAAAAAAAAATGCATACACACAAAAGAGCGGTGAGGCTGGGCATTCACTTGCTTCCAGGATGCCCTCTCTTCTGAGCCCATTGCAAAGTGTTGCTAAGTTGCTTTGGATTCGGTTCCTGAGTTGTTCTGTCAACCCTCTGCTGAGTCCAGGAATCAGACTTTGGCAGCCCTTTTTTTTTTGCGGTACGTGGGCCTCTCACTGTTGTGGCCTCTCCCGTCGCAGAGCACAGGCTCTGGACGCGCAGGCTCAGCGGCCATGGCTCACGGGCCCAGCCGCTCCGCGGCATGTGGGATCTTCCCGGACCGGGGCACGAACCTGTGTCCCCTGCATCGGCAGATGGACTCTCAACCACTGCGCCACCAGGGAAGCCCTGGCACCCCTTTTGACATAAAATGCATATTCTCCTGTTTGGCGTCTTTGCCCCCTGCTCTCACTTTCCTCCCATACTGTGGCGTGGAATAGTTCCCAATATGGCTCTTCTCCCCACAGCTTCGTGGCTGGTGTGATCAACCGGGAGCGCATCCCTACTTTTGAGCGCATGCTTTGGCGGGTGTGCCGGGGGAATGTGTTCCTGCGGCAGGCTGAAATCGAGAACCCCCTGGAGGATCCTGTGACTGTAAGACAAGGAAATTGCGTCTCATGGAGTAGGTCTTGTAAAGGGAGCTCAGAGCAGTTACGCAGCAGGTGCCACCTGAACCTGACCCTCCCATGGAGGAGCCCTTAGGTTTACTCTGCTTTGATCTATGAATTTGAAGGGCTGCTCTTTTCCTCTTTACCTCCATCACATGTGTACATACAATGTATATGTGACGTATACATATATATTTTCAAGCTTCACCTTTGTAGGTATTATTTTGATTAGAAGTATGTTTTTTCCAGTTATTTTAAACTTTAGCTTTATATGTTTTCTGTTACTTATCTGGGACCCAAAGAAAATTAACTTTCTATGAAAATTAACTTAAAGACATCTAGTTCCAAGTCTGGTAACATCCATATGTAAAAAGAGGAGAGATTTCCTAAACTCTGATCTTTATAAGCTGATGAAACTTTAATTGGTAAAATTTTTTGTCTACTTGTTTGTTGGGAGTTTTAGGAACTTAGTTTAAAGATTTATATTGTACAAGATGGGATGATCTTCCCCACCCAATGCTTTGGAAAGTAGAAGTAGCTTAGCATCTTGGCATTTGACGTAATGGGAGAGAGTTCTTAGCATAAACCTACATTTAGAATGGTGAGTCCTAATTTCAGGGATGACAAGCAAAGAAGATTAAATGTTCTGCAAAAAATTTATTTCACTTTGGTATTAGTATTATTTAGAAACCTGGAGTTGGTTTTTATATTCTCAAGTGTCTTTTGGGTTTCTTAAATTAGTATTCTTTTTTCTACCTAAGAAGAGAGGTTGAATTATGAGGCTTCTCAGAGTCGGTGGGTCATACAACTAGAAATGATCCTGGTAAATGGATCTTCTCCTCGGTACCGAGTAGGGGTGTGGTGACACTTAGGTTACGGCGAGTGTCTCCTTACACGGAGGAGCAGTGTTATGGTCTTACTGAAGGCTGTCCTTGGGTTGTAGAGACATTGTAGTCAGCAATCACACCTAGTGTGGAGCTGTTCTCAGGAATATTCAGCCAAGTTCCTGGGCAACAGAAACATTATTTTATCAACAAATCGAGTAAGGGAGGGTCTGGATATCTACAGCAGAGCAGCTGCGCGAAGAATGTGCTCCAGTTTATTCCTAGAGAACTTAGGAATTTCAGACTCTTGAGCCTTACTTTCTTCACTCCTTCACTCTTCTTCCCTCCTTATCCTCCTATAATTTTGTTTGTTTTCCTGTAACAAAAGCTCTATAGGAATAGGAGAAAATACAGGCAACCGGAGACAGTTCTGGTTGACACCCACTGTAGCTTATTTTCTTCATCTTTCCTTCTAGCCTTTGCCTCATACTTCAGGTATAAACTTGGTATTTGGAATGGATTGCCTTCCTCCCTGCCCACAAGGTGTAAATGGGCATGAATCATGAGATTCTGCATCAGCATTCTTCCCAACTACTCAGTTCCTTGTAGTTATTCAGCCCCCTTTATCTGGAGTTTCTAAGCATGGGAATAGGCAGGAATGGCTTCCTTCTCTTTGCTCTTCTCTGTACTTATGTCATTTAGGCAATATAAGATGTATTCAGTTTAAAGTTGAATTGGTAAATAGGGCTAAATTCTTCTAAGAAGAGAATCATCTTTGCATCCATGTCAATCTCCTGGTTGAGTTGAAAAACAAGTACAGAAAGATTTTTGCAAATCAGAGGTTACAGGGCAAATGTTCTCGTAGTGGAGCTTAAGAAATGGATTGAGGGTAGTGGTTAAAATACACAGTTGCCATATCCTTAAAAGATTCCAGTTGTTTCTATATCACCAAGAAAGTAAGTTACTTAAGAAGTTTTCTTCTGGATTGTAAGTCTGAATTCTTGGTTTTTGGTTTGGGGCCTAGGGAGACTACGTGCACAAGTCTGTGTTCATCATTTTCTTCCAAGGCGATCAGCTGAAAAACAGAGTCAAGAAAATCTGTGAAGGGTAAGAGGAAGGTGCCTCCCCTGAGGGTGCATCCAAGCCACCTATTATTAAGCCTAGAGAATAGAGAAACACAAACCCTGTTAGTTCACCTTGACACGGTGAATATATCTTTTAATAATGTTAAGGTTATTTTAAACAATGAGAAATGGCCTAAGTTTATTTTATTTTTTATTTATTTTATTTATTTTTTTGTTTTTTTTTGTTTTGTTTTGCGGTACATGGGCCTCTTACTGTTGTGGCCTCTCCCATTGCGGAGCACAGGCTCCGGACGTGCAGGCTCAGCGGCCACGGCTCACGGGCCCAGCCGCTCCGCAGCATGTGGGATCTTCCCGGACCGGGACACGAATCCGTGTCCCCTGCATCGGCAGATGGACTCTCAACCACTGCGCCATCAGGGAGGCCCCCTAAGTTTATTTTTTTAGACTGTCAAAATCACAATTTCCTTTTCTTAGAAAAAGTAATTAGGACTCACAATTTATAAATTCTACATTGTTCTGGGACAATGGGTCTTCATACCTAGCAGTGTACCATAGGCACTGTGCCCTTAAACTCTTCTGAAATTCTGCTCATGAGATCTTTTCTCCATGCCATTTTTCTCCAGCAATTTATCATGTAATTTGTATCACCGTTTCTTTTTCTTTTTTTTTTAATCTAAAGGAATTTAATAGCTACACAGAATGTCAAAACAGTTCACATGCTGCTGCTCTATCTGTAGGCTCCTTCCCATAAATAGTTATTATTATTATTATTATTATTATTTTTTTTTTTTTTGCGGTACGCGGACCTCTCACTGTTGTGGCCTCTCCCGTTGTGGAGCACAGGCTCCGGCTCCGGACGCGCAGGCTCAGCGGCCATGGCTCACGGGCCCAGCCGCTCCGCGGCATGTGGCGTCTTCCCGGAGCGGGGCACGAACCCGTGTCCCCTGCATCGGCAGGCGGACTCTCAACCACTGCGCCACCAGGGAAGCCCAAATAGTTATTATTGATTAGTGCATCAGTCTGAACGAATCCCGTTTGGGTCCTTCTCGTAGGTTAACATTACGTTCTGAGATTGCTTAAGTCGGCTACGGTAAAGCATTTCAGTGTTTCTCAGGCTGCGTCTGCACTTCCAGGTTCCGGGCCTCACTCTATCCCTGTCCCGAGACGCCACAGGAGAGGAAGGAGATGGCTTCTGGAGTTAACACCAGGATTGACGATCTCCAAATGGTACACAGAGGCCCGGAGGGAATTTGTTTTTGTGAAATACTACAGTAGAAGACCATTCTTCTCCGTTGAAACACGAATAGTTAGTTGATTAGGCACCTGCAGCAGCCCAGGATACATTTCTTTTTTTGCTATTTTTAATTCATTCCTTGAAACTTTTCCCCAGCTCCCATGCGGAATGACTTAAAAATGGCATGAATCATCTTCAAATAGGACAGGGATGCTATGCTGCTGAAATCGTTGTTGCCTAGAGTATTCAGTCCCCCTCCTCATGAGTCTGAGATATTTTTATAGTAA
This sequence comes from Mesoplodon mirus, assembly GCF_964341445.2. Classification (NCBI taxonomy): domain Eukaryota; kingdom Metazoa; phylum Chordata; class Mammalia; order Artiodactyla; family Ziphiidae; genus Mesoplodon; species Mesoplodon mirus. Next base: position 5,972,237 of record NC_138994.1, read on the forward strand.
AGTATGCTTAGTTAAGAAAAAAAATCAAATAACATAGAAGTACATATCAAGTCAATTCTGCCTCACACACACTGTCTCCAGAGCAGCCACGCTTAACAGCTTGGTGTGTATCCTTCTGGTCACCTTGAATCTGAACCACAGAGTCTAGCCAGTGAGTCCTGGTGTAACTCTTGTACCCAAGAAGAAACGTTTACCAAATTGCAGTGTGTGTGGTTTGCACACACCATGGTTGTCAGGCGGTTCTAAGTAGGGAGTCGTGATTTATGCACACATGGAAGGAAAAGGGTGCCCAGTTGGAGCTTTGTTCCCTATTGAAAGGATGTGATGATTGCCCCCTTGAAGCATCAATAAACATACTTAATCCCAAAGGCAGTTCTTTCCAGCAGTGGCAAATTGTCAGAGCTAGGTTGTAACTCCCATTTCAGCATCCTTTCTCATCTTTCCCTCCCACCCCCTTTGTACGTGACCCACCGACTTGACCCGTTGCCAGCTCCTTTCAGATACACTGACCTGTTTAACCAAGGGAAGAGTGTTTTTAGAACTGCTGGTGGGTGATAAGCCATGCTAGTACATTCTGGGTTCTAGGACTGTTCTACCCCCTGCTTATGAGGTAGGCTTGTGGTAGATTTTGAAGAGCATGTGCAGTAGTCGTTATAAATGACTAGAATCTGATTTTTAAAACACCAAACTGTGTGAAGTAAAATTTTAAAAGGGATTGAATACCAAGCAGTGAGATGTGTGGGCGTGGGCTGGTGGGGAAAGAGAAAAGCAAATAGAACATTGCTTGCAAGTTTATTTAGCATCCTTCCAGAAGTTTAAATAGTAATTGTGAAATTGTCAACAACCAGGAAAGAAAGTAGCTTTGTTCCTTTATTCTCAAGTGATCCAAGAGTTTCCCTTAGCATGCCATGGCTTTTTTTTTTTTTTTTTTTTTTTCTTTTTGCGGTATGCGGGCCTCTCACTGTTGTGGCCTCTCCCGTTGCGGAGCACAGGCTCCGGACGCGCAGGCCCAGCGGCCATGGCTCACGGGCCCAGCCGCTCCGCGGCATATGGGATCCTCCCAGACCGGGGCACGAACCCGCATCCCCTGCATCGGCAGGCGGACTCTCAACCACTGCGCCACCAGGGAGGCCCCTTTTTTTTTTTTTTTTAAACCTCTCATGGAAGTTACTTTCTACTGCCCAAGACAGTTTCTCAGGGAGCAGTGACGTTTTTCCCAAACTGACTTGAAAAGCCAGCTATGATGGAGACTTGAGCTAAAATGATTAATGTATAGTTTTTTCCTCTTCAAACAAATGTGGAGATTTAAGGTAGATTCTCATGTGCAAGTGTGCATGGTGGGGTGCTTGCCCAATTTTGGCTTAGCCCCCTCTTCTGCTATAGAAATCTTAAATATTTGGTGATAAACATGCGGCAGTAGAACGTAAAGTGTTCCTGGCTCTTCCTCCCACTCTATTCTTGGCAATGTGATTCCTCCGAGGGCACTCTGTACTGGTTTCCAAAGCCTTCTTTGGGGGAAAAGAAGCCTGACAGAAGAATCAAGCCTTATCTGCTCCATGCTGACCGTGGTATGTGGCGGTGTAAATCCCCTCTAAAGGCCATGGTGTCTCCTCCCCCTGGCAGGCAGCCTCTCTTTTTTTTTTTTTTTTTTTTTTTTTGCGGTATGTGGGCCTCTCACTGTTGTGGCCTCTCCCGTTGCGGAGCACAGGCTCCAGACGCGCAGGCTCAGCGGCCATGGCTCACGGGCCCAGCCGCTCCGCGGCATGTGGGATCTTCCCGGACCGGGGCACGAACCCGTGTCCCCTGCATCGGCAGGCGGACTCTCAACCACTGTGCCACCAGGGAAGCCCGGGCAGCCTCTCTTGGCAGAGGCAGATGCTGGTGTTCAGCAGTGCCTCTGTCCCTCCAGTCCCTGAGGCTGGCTTATGTTCAGGGCGTTCTGCCGCTTGCTGTTCTTAAGTAGGGATTTGACAACTTGGTCAGCTCCTGGGCCTGTGATGCTGACATCTTTGACTCTGAGTTACAGGCTCCACATGGAAAGTCATTGCTCTTTAGCAAGCCAGATAAAAGCCAGTGACCTACGTTGTTCTGCTGTGGATTTTGTGGTAAGATTAAATTTAGAGAGAAAAGCTAAAAACCATTTTCTCAGGTTTCTCTTCAGCTTGAAGCTAAATGAATATGAATGTTAGTCATTGGAACTCTAATTTCTTATAATTTGGCCAAAAAAAAAAAGAAAATTCTAGCCAGAGGAAGAAAAAATCCAGATCCCCAGCTGCCCTTCTCGGAAAGCTGTGCCTCTTTGCCTTCATGTCCTGAAATCCAAGACTGGTGTTAGAAGGATCCCTGTCTGCTCCTTTCTCTCCCAAAAGGTTTTGAATCAAACGGAGGATCACCGCCAGAGGGTTCTGCAGGCAGCTGCTAAGAACATCCGTGTCTGGTTCATCAAAGTGCGGAAGATGAAGGCCATTTACCACACTTTGAACCTGTGCAATATAGATGTGACCCAGAAGTGCCTGATTGCGGAGGTCTGGTGCCCTGTCACTGACCTTGACTCCATCCAGTTTGCGCTCAGAAGGGGCACGGTGAGTCCCCCACAGCTAGCAGTGCAGCCTACAGCCAGGAAGAGAGGATCCCATCCACAGTAACATGAACCAATTACATTTTTATGGCATTTTTAGTCTCACAGTTCTTTAATATACTCATCTTGTATCCTGACAGTACATTTTGTATATGCTTATTTTTCAAATGTAGAAATTGCAGTTGAAAAAGAGATTAAATTATTTGGGCATATACCCATGATCCTTCAGGGTAGCTCAAAATCGGAACATTTCCTGATACACTCTCTTTGTCCATTAGACTAGTTCCATAATATAACCCTCGCAGTTCCATTTAGTAGTTAATTAGAGCTACTGCCCTATCCAAAGCACTGATCTAGGGGCCAGGAGGTACAGAGATGTAAAAAATAGGCCTTCAGGTATCTTATGACTTATTTGAAGAGGCTGATGTGCATACAACACAGTCTGTTCTAAGAGTAGTTTATGTGTGTGGAGGGAAGGAAGGCACTAGCTTTTCCAACTAGGATGATCAGAAAAAGCTTCAAGAAGGTGGCATTTACTCAGGGCTTTGAAGAATGGGTAAGATGTCGACTGGCAACAGTGAGAAGAAAACAGTATGGACAAAGGCAGGAAGTATAGTGTGACCATGTGTGGTTGGGCCAGAACAGGAATTGTAATGGGTGAGCCGAAAGAGCAGGAGGCAAACCTAGGTCAGGGAGACTAGAACCTAATTGTCAAGGGTTGTTTTTTTCTGTTTTGTTTTTTTAATAAATTTATTTATTGATTGATTGATTTTTTGGCTCTGTCAAGTCTTTGTTGCTGTGCGTGGGCTTTTCTCTAGTTGCAGCGAGCAGGGGCTACTCTTCGTTGTGGTGCATGGGCTTCTCGTTGCAGTGGCTTCTCTTGTTGCGGAGCACGGGCTCTAGGCACGCAGGCTTCGGTACTTGTGGCACACGGGCTCAGTAGTTGTGGCTCGCGGGCTCTAGAGCGCAGGCTCAGTAGTTGTGGTGCACAGACTTAGTTGCTCTGCGGCATGTGGGATCTTCCCGGACCAGGGCTCAAACTTGTGTCCCCTGCATTGGCAGGCAGATTCTTAACCACTGCGCCACCAGGGAAGTCCCATGAAGGGTTTTTAATACCAGGTTAGTGGGTTTAAATTCTATCCCAAAGAGAGTGGAGAGACATTGGAAGTTATTTAGCAGTGAAAGGACATGATCAAAACGGTTTTAAAAGAGTAGTCCAGGGACTTCCCTGGCAGTCCAGTGGTTAGGACTCTGTGCTTCCACTGCAGGGGGCCCGGGTTTGATTCCTGGTCAGGAAACTAAGATCCCATATCCCACATGCCTCGAGGCATGGCCAAATAAATAAATAAATAGAATAGAATGAGTAATCCATTGATAACATCTGGGTTGGACTGGGGAATAGAGAGAGTTTACAAGTAGGGGTTCCGTTAGGAGGTTATTGTAAACACAGAGCAGTAAGTGATAATGACCCCTGCAGTAAGACTTGGCAATGGGAAAAGCAAATGATGAATTTGTGAGACACTCTGAAGGAGGTATCAATTGGTATATTAGGTATTTAGCAATGTGTAGAAGTACAAGGAGAAAAGATTAAAAACGTTTCTGAGGCATCAAAGCTGGGTGGCTGGTAGAATAGTAGTTTCATTGATGGAAGTAAAAGTTCAGCAAGAGAAACTTATTGATCGGAGAAGGATGATAAGTTCAGTTTCAGTCACATTGAGGGGTTGGACAGAAATCCACATGGAAATCTCAAGCAGAAAATGGGATAGGTTCTCAAAAGAAAGGGCAACATGAAAGAAATGGGTTGCATGAGGTTGGAAGGGCATGAGACCTCCAAGAGAGAAAATAAGGAGCTAATAATAGAACATGGGGGGCCCTGCAGTGTTACAGGCAGGGGAGGAAGAGCCAGCAAAGAGACAGGAAAGGCATGGTTGGTAAGCAGAAGAGGTAGCTCTGCGGTGTCAGGGGCTTGCATATAAGAGAAAAGACCTTTGGATCCGGTGATGAGCCAGCCACTTTGGCTAAGTGTGCTCTGCCTGACTGCAAGGATTAGGGAGTTCAGAGTAGGTGGCGGAGGAAGAAAGCCAGAGAATAACTTTGCTTCCTCCGTAAAAGGAGAAGAGAACGATGACACTTGTAGACAGGCAGATAAGGATGTCTCCAGAGGAGGTACCACAGTTTCTTTGGTTACATATTTTAGAATTTTTTTTTTCAAGGTGAGGGTAGTTTTCCCGAGACTTCATTTAAATCTTTCATTGTAAATTTTATAGCTAGTTCCATTTTCCCCAAAGACCAGAAAGCTTGAGATATAATTTACATAAAAGAAAATACACATATTTTACGTGTACTGTTCAATGAGTTTTGATAAATATATATGCCTGTGTAACCACCATCACAATTAGGAGGGGGACCTGATTCTGAAATACATGCTTTATGTTTCCCAGGAACACAGTGGCTCCACCGTGCCCTCCATCCTGAACAGGATGCAGACCAACCAGACTCCCCCAACCTATAACAAAACCAACAAGTTCACATGTGGTTTTCAGAACATAGTGGATGCTTATGGAATTGGAACTTACCGAGAGATAAATCCAGGTAAAAAAGCTTGACTCTTTTCCCTCTTAGAGGTTTTATTCTTTGTTATTTCTTTCAGTGCCTCACTCTGAATGCAATTGAACACAATTGGCTTAAAACTAAAGATGTTGTCAAGGCCTCAGCTGTTGTGTATTTCCTGTGAGGAGGTGCCTGTTTGGATGCAGGGAGTGAGGTTTATCGCTGGGTGGCACCCCTTTAGGAGGTGGTTTTATAGGAGTTTTATAGGAATGAGCTCCGTGGATTGGATTCCTCTCTTTGCCCTCGCGGCTGTACAGCACCTGGCTTTCTCTTGCACACCATTTGCTGGAACTGCTTTAAGCAAAAAGTTTTTTCCAAGGTAATTGATATTTTAAAAGAGCTTCCCTGTTCCAGGTTAGACAGAGAAAATATAGCAGTTGTTGACCATTTTAGGCACAAGGCAGATTTCTCCCCTGTTCAGAGAGTTAATGATTAAATCCAGAGTCTGAGAATTCATTTTCAGTGGGAGCCTTCTGCAGGACCTGCTTTGCTCCAGGTTCTGGGCTTTCTCCCACCCACCCAGTGGCTTTTTTCAGCTGGTTACTATACAAGGGAGGAAAGCTGGCCTGCCCCAGGGGTGAGAGAAAAGAATCAAAGAACAAACCACACTGGTGCCAAGGCTAGAGACAAAACTTTCATTTCCTGTGTGGTTCTTTGTTGAAAATGCTGGCAGTAGCTGGGATGCCACCAGAGCTGCTTTGTGAGGCTGTGCAGATCCTGCCGTGAAAGTTATCCCCTGCGAGTCCCTCTGACCAACAGCTTGGGAATAAGTCACCTTATATTGATCTTAGATGACAGAGAGGGATGTGATATGTGCGGAATTGCTGCGGTTTTCTGTACTTGGTCTTTTTCCTTCTTTGGTTTCTTTATAGCTCCATATACCATCATCACTTTCCCTTTCCTATTTGCCGTGATGTTTGGGGACTTTGGCCACGGCATTTTGATGACCCTTTTTGCTGTATGGATGGTGTTAAGGGAGAGCCGGATCCTCTCCCAGAAGAATGAGAATGAGGTAATGTTTTGTTTGTTTTTGATAGAAACTCAGAAACATAAGATAACTGTATTATTTTCTTGACATATTTCCAATATTTTTCTCCTGTAATCTTTGGCTGCTTACTACTATCATTGCCTCTTCATAGGGCAACACATTTATAATCATTTTGTACAGACAGAGGATAATTCAGTCTTTCTCTAGCATGATTGATGGAAGTGTATTTATTATTTTTTTGTTTTTCATTTATTGAGATATAGTTGACTGGCAATATTATATTAGTTTCAGGTATACAACATAGTGATTCAAAAATTTTATAGATTATACTCCACTTATAATTGTTATAAAATATTGGCTCTATTCCCTGTGCTGTACAATATATCTTTGTAGCTTATTTATTTTATACATAATGGTTTGTACCTCTTAATCCCTTACCCCTATCGTGTCCCTCCCCACTTTGCCTCTCCCCACTGGTGACCACTAGTTAATTCAAGAACAAGGTAATGTTTAAGTTACATCTGTGTTGGTCTGAAACTTTATAATTTCTCAAGCATTCATTATGAAAATTATGATCTGGAAATCTTTGATCCATGAATTTATAGAGAAGTTATAGAGACTGTTTAGAGAATAGAGAAGTTATTTTCATTTTAACACTAAAGAGGTCACGTGCTGTGAAAGTAAATTTCTCGTTAGCGTTGTATTTTGGTCTTTACTTCAGGCTCTCTGACCCAGAATGGGGTAAGAGTGGTGTGAGAGGAAGGGTCTAGTACATCCTAAATAACACTGTTACGACGTTAGCTGCAGCTCATGAGTACATTGCATTGACCTCTTTCTCCTGGCTCCCAGATGTTTAGCACTGTGTTCAGCGGACGGTACATTATTCTGCTGATGGGTGTGTTCTCCATCTACACTGGCCTCATCTACAATGATTGCTTTTCCAAGTCTCTTAATATCTTCGGGTCATCCTGGAGTGTGCGGCCAATGTTTACTTTATACAACTGGACGTAAGTTGCAAAGAAGCTGAAAGTCAAAGCTTGTTCCTTTCGTGTTCAGCTCTGGTTTTCCAGACAAGTGGTAAACTAACACTTCTTTAGGAAGCGGTTGACACTGTCTCTATTCCAAAAGAATGTAGTGTCTCCTCTTATTTATGCTGCAGCCTGGGAAGTGCTTTGTGATTGGTTCAGCATTGTTAAGGAACATTGATTCCTTTTGTAAGTTAAAAGCGGGTTCCCCAATTTCCCTATCTGGACTTGTATGTGTGTTTAATTTTTCTTTTTGTTATCTCTGATCCCTTCTTACTCTCTGATGCTAACCCCTCCTCTTTTATTGAAGAGACAAAATAGCTATAGTATCAGTGGTTTCTTTGGGGATCAGTTTCTGGACCCCAGTAATTTCCCTCTCTTGAATAAAAAATAAATGCAGCTTTTCTCCTAACATGGTAGGGAAGAGACGGTTCGGGGGAACCCTGTCCTCCAGCTGAACCCAGCTGTCCATGGAGTTTTCGGTGGACCATATCCTTTTGGCATCGATCCAGTAAGAGCACTTCTTTTCTATATGTCTGACACCAAATGTTTTAACTGAAACCCAGAAGTGAGAGAATGAAAATGAAGATAAATAGTTATTTGGGTTTTAGTTAACATATTTTTAGAAAACCTCAGTGTATCTGTCCAGAGCACTTTAAAACTGCAAGATATCGAGATGCCTTGGGGAGCCAAGTAATTTTTCCTGCACTGCTTATTTTAGAGGTGGCTAATAATACTGACTCTGGGAAGATTGATTTTCAAGACTCCTTCCCAGTTTATTTTTGTTTAACTTAGTTTGGTTTTTATTTTTAGCAGATGTTTTAACAGAGAAAAATAGCTCTTTTCTATGGATTTTAGATTTCCATTCTTATCTTTATATACTTAGACAAAAACTTATCCCAGAATTTTATTTTTTTTCAAATACTTAGGCAAGAAAAGTGTGATCCAGTCTTTTGTGTTATATGCTTAAACAGGGGAGGCGGGGGCAGGGGTGTGTGTGGAATTTAAGCCTAAAGGTTAGACTGTAAGGATTACAAAATTCCAGAGGAAAAGCAGATCATTATGGACCAGAAAGATTAAGTTTCTTGTAAAAAATGGGAATTAATCTGGCCTTTGAAAAATATTTCAGATTGTTATAGGTGAAGAGAAGTGTGTGCAAAAGCATAGATGTAGGGAGATACAAAGTTAATTATTTTAATTATTATAGAAATTAATGGTACTGAAATGCTTACTATGGCTCAGAGACTGTACTGAGCCCTCAACATGTCTGATTTATGCCCAAACAATTCTATCAGGTAGGTATTGCTATCTGTATTATACAGATAAGGAAACTAAGGCTTGGAGATATTTAATAAGATTTCATATGTGCATTTAACAGATGTTTACTGAATCCCTATTGTCTGCAAGGCATAGTGCCTGCTGGGGGAAACACATAATTCTAACACACAGCTCCTGCCCTCAAGTAACTTGGAATCCAATAATAATATTATCTCACATTTAGGTAGTGTTCTGTAGTTACAGAGGTTTTTTTTTGCAGACATCTCATTTGGTGCTTACAGGGTAGATACTGAGTTTAAAGTGCCTGTGGGACACCCGGGGATAAATGTCCATCAGGCAGTTGGAGTTGCAGAACGTCAGGCAAGACTGGGGCTGCAGAGAGAACCAGCCACAAGATGTCAGGTTAGAGGTCACCGAGGATGAGCTGTTCATGAGGAGGCCAGTTCAGAAAAGAAGATGCTGGGCTAGATGGTGGAAGATCTGGCTTATCAGGGTACAGAGTTTGCACTTTATCGTAGAGATGACAGTAGGGGTTCTGGGAGGTTTCAGCACAGGGAATGACTGCCTCGGAGTCACGATTTAGGAAACATAATCTGATGGCCAAGTGGAGGCGGAACTGTCAGGAAAATTTTACAGGCATCCAAGCCTTAGGTGACAAAGCATAAGGCAGTTAATGTTTAAAAATAGATGGAAGGACAGCACCACTGGGTTTCAGTCAGCAAAATACAGATTGTGGGAGCATCTACAAGGTAAACGTCCCAATTTCTTCAACAAATCTTTTGTAATGAATAAAAAGGGAGAGCTGGGAGGAGAACCTCTAGAGGCTTAAAAGCTGTATCAAGCAATCATGGTGTATAGACCTTGTCTGGACCCCACTTTGAATAAGTGAATTATTTTTAAAAGTATGGATACAATTGGGGAAATTTGAATACTAACGATTCCGTGGTATTACAGAAACATTGTTCATGCTTTGGGGTATGATAACAGTGTTGTGGTCATGTTTTAAAAATGAGTTCTTACCTTTTAGAGATTCATACTGAAATATTTACAGGAAAAATGACATAGTATCTGGACTTTGCCTCAAAATAATATGGAGGTGGGGAGTGGGTTGGGGATATGATGAACATCATTGACAAGGAGTCAGTAAATAATCGTTGAAGCTGGGCCATAGGCACATGGGAGTTTGTTATCTTATTCTCTCTGCTTGTGTATATGTTTAGCATTTTCCGTAATTAAAAAAAACACAACTATGTTTTAGAATAGGTGAATATTTTTCCATTTGAGAACGCTTTGTAATGCCTTTTTGTTTTCTTGGGTTGTGACAGATTTGGAACATTGCTACCAATAAACTGACCTTCCTCAACTCCTTTAAGATGAAGATGTCTGTTATCCTTGGTATCATCCACATGATGTTTGGAGTCAGCCTGAGCCTTTTCAACCATACGTGAGTCACTCTGTTTCATCGTAAGAATGCACTTAGTTCAGACAGTGCTTTTGCCTAAAGAAATCATAACACCTCTAAGGAGGGATTAATAACTCAGAACACTGTTCTATGTTAAAGAAATGCTTTTATAAAAATCTCATTTGTTTGAATGAAGCTTGCTTATTAATATTAGTCCCTTAACAATGTATAGTCGTACTCAAGATCTTTAAAAAAACCTTGTGTAATTTTCCTCAAAATGAGAGTTATGTTCTTTTCCCTTGATGTGTAACTCACATAAACTTATGAACTGTGGTCTCAGAATGTACTAGATTTTCCCAACTCTTCCTCATGAGAGATCGATAGGGGTGGTATTGGAGCTGTTCACGGTCCAAAAGTTTGGTAGTCATAGTTAATCCTGCTTGTTTCTGTTGCCTCCAGTTCTTCTGGCTTTTGCTTCTTCAAATGATATACATAGAGTTGAGGGAGCATTAGGTAGAAAATCTAGTATACTTGGTATAGGGGTGACCCTGGGTCTGTTCACCTTTAACATTTTTTTCTCTCTTACTTTTTAGCTATTTTAAGAAGCCCCTGAATATCTACTTTGGATTTATTCCAGAAATAATCTTCATGACCTCTTTGTTTGGCTACTTGGTTATCCTTATTTTTTACAAGTGGACAGCCTATGATGCTCACACATCTGAGAAAGCGCCAAGCCTTCTGATCCATTTCATAAACATGTTCCTCTTTTCCTATGGGGACTCTGGTAATTCGATGCTGTATTCTGGACAGGTGCGTCAACCCAGAGGTAGACTGTCTTAGGTGGTTTTCCTAGGTCAGGAAGCCAGATGTTTCTGTGACCCTGAAAAAGCTTTAGGGACTTCCCTGGTGGTCCAGTGGTTAAGACTTTGCCTTCCAGTGCAGGGGGGTTGTGGGTTCGATGCCTGGTCGGGGAGCTAAGATCCCACATGCCTCACGGCCAAAAAACCAAAACATAAAACAGAAGCAATATTGTAACAAATTCAATAAAGACTTTAAAAATTGTCCACATCAAAAAAACAAAAAAACAAAAAAAAAGGCCTTAAAAAAAATCCCCATCAGCCACACATCCAAATCTAAATTCAGCCCATCCTCCTCCTTTGGGAGGGTGAGCTGTAACTTCTGAATGCAGAAAGGGTAGAATTTATAACTCTCATCCTATGGGACAGTCCTGGGCTTTGCCACAACATCTGCTAATTATTTTGAGGAACTGGATTGTGTTATTTATTCATAAATCGACAGGAAAGTACTATTTTAGAGGGAATTTGTGCCGGAGTTGGAAACTGCACATTTGATTAATGTGATGTGCCTTGTCCTTCTTACTTTGCAGAAAGGAATTCAGTGTTTCCTGGTAGTGGTCGCGCTGCTGTGTGTCCCTTGGATGCTGCTGTTTAAACCACTGGTCCTTCGCCATCAGTATTTGAGGAGGAAGCATTTGGTGGGTGTATTTCTGTTGCTGAAAGTTTACTAGACTTTTTAAGATCAAGGCAATTCCTCAGTGGATATAATGAGTTGTGCATAACCTGTATTCTCTTAAAATGCATTTGTGTTGTATCCCAGCATGAACACTAGACCTGCTGAAATGAAAAAAACCAAAACCAAACATGTAATTGCTGCTCAGACATCCAGATTCAGCTTTGAGTAGCCCAGGTAGTGAGAACAAGTCATAAGTTTTTACCTTTCCTGATCACGCTTTGCTCATGTTGTGCTCAGCAAAATCCAGGTCTGGGCCTGTCTCGGTGCAGCATCAGCCACAGCAAGGCTGCAAGAGCTGCAGACAGGTGAACCCACTCATGTGGTTTGCCTAGGCAACCACAGGGCTGACGCTGAGATATTTTCTTTTAAAATGAGACCGTGATACTTTCACCCAACCAAAACATCCGGGACGGGGAAAGATTTGGTTTAAAGCACATTAACTTTTTTCTTTTTAAAAAACAGCAACATACTTGTGTTTACTTAATGTATATATGTGTGCACCTGAATTACACACACACATACACACATACACACACACACTTAAGATGCCAGATGTCCATTTCTGGCTATGCAATAATGCTTACTTATTATATTGCCTGGTAAAGACCAAAAGATCTTGTTGCGTGACTCATGCAGCTGTTAGATTGTGACTCCTGTTGGAGAGCGCTGAGTTACAAGACCTGCCTTCTCCCTTTTCTGACCATCTTCATCCTTCCATGTGCCCTCATTCGTCTCCCCTTTCACTCCCTCCCTCCTTGGTTTCCTTCTCCCTTCCTCTTTTCTTCCATTCACTACCAGGAAGGGGCAACCTGTGGGGGCCCCAGTCAGCCCACCTCCAAGCCAACAGGGACTAGAGGCAGCAGCGGCTGCAGCAGTGAGTGAATTAAAACCAACAAACCATCACGTTTTGTTTAAAGAGGTGGCAAACAGTGCAGCAGAATTCTTTTTAACTATATCGAGAGCATGGGACATGTGTGCTCTTGGGAAGTATGTCCTTGGTACTCATTGAGAGGATGACAGAAAAGATTTCCACCTCTTAGGAATAGATTCTGATACCATCTTTACCATTGGTCCAGTACGTTTCCATTCAGTATGTAAGTACAGTCCTGTCTGTGGAAGCAGGGCGGTTGTTGTACCCTCTCCAAGCCCCATCATCTTAATCCAAGAGGGCAGCTCTTAGACTCATCCACTTTCATGTCTGTATTTTGTGACCATGTACTGGATGGATTTTTTTTAGCATGGAGTGAGAACATCTCTGTGATTCTTGAATTGATTTCCCTGCACTTTAAAGTTCTGCTTCAGAGTGATGCTTGGACATTTGGTCCACTTTAGCTGTAACTTACTCTCTTTCCAGTGGAAGCTTGTATGTGTCTGCTTTTTTGTGAGAGACTCAGAAGCCCTCATGTCCTCAGCTGTTCATTGAGACCTCCACCCTGCCATGTGTCTCGTGTGTACTGTGCATCTGGTGTAATAACCAAAGTCATCTTCTGTTTTGATCTTTCCTTCTTCCAGTACTAGCTCGTGATTCGGTAACAGCACTTTGAATGTTAAGCATTTCAATATTTGTCCTTAAAACATCTCTTAACCAAAATCTTATAATGAACGAATATCAAATTAGCCCAATCTATTCTAGGTGATGAATCTGTAATACTTTTTAAATCTCACCAGTAGTGATTACTCATATACTATTGTGTTCTAGTAGCGTCATACTCCTTTAGATATATGAAATATTTAGATGACGACTGTTTCCTTCATGAGGTGTTCCTGAACATTTTAACTCAGAAAACTGCTATAATTATTCTTCCAGGACTAGTTTTAAAAGGCTGATATTTTGGATCAGAAGATACTTAAATGTTGCTGCTTAAAATTATTTTCAAATGGGGACTTACTCTCTTCTTTCTAATGAGAGGAAAAAAAAAAACCTTAAAGCACATACTGTCCACATATTGGCGTTCTTCTTTCTGCTAGTCTTAGTTTATTTAAGATGTGCTTCTGCTGCATCAGTCTTGATGCTTTTAAGTCTGGCATCCTCTTTTATGAAACTAACCAAGTTAAAAGTCCCTGGTCTGGAAATCTGCATATTCAGAGGGACTTCTTAGCGCACTGGTTCTTTAGCAGCTAAACATCTGTTTCTGGAGGGCAGCCCAAAGGTATCAGGATGATCATTCTACCACGGAGGTCCTAGATCCCTGACCCCAAGGGCTGAGGACATGAACACTGATCTGTTTTTGTTCTGTTCTCTGTCCTCTTGGTTGTCTGTAAGCAGTGTATCACAGTTTAATACTTTCTTTTCTTCTTTCTGCTGATGTGTGTCTCATCCCCCTTCCTGTAACTCACATCCCCTCTGTTCTGAAGGGACACTTATCCGTGTCTGGCTGGGAGGTTTAACCTGTCTGCCCCTCACTTCATCTGCTGGTTGGGGAAAGCTTCAGAAATGGCTTTCTGCTTTAGGCCTTAAAGCCTAAAGCCTGCCTCCTCGACCCTGGGATCCATCCCAAGATACTCTGGAGTCCTCTCTTGTCACCAGGGTGGTGCAGAAAGTGCACCTGTGTTGCACCTTTAGTCCACCTTTTGTGGGTTGTCAGGTGTAATATTTGCATGACCTGGAGGTGCCAGGCGCTTCAGCAGTTCCCAGATCTGACTACACATCAGAATCACCTGGTGAACTTTAAATTTGTTTCTTAGGGCATTAAGACAGAACAGACAAGTGGAGGAAGACATAAAGATTGCCTGTAATGCCATGATCCAGACAACCCCCAACTGACATTAAAAACTAAAATCAAAGCAATAGGTGCACTTGGTTAGAGATGCAAATAGTACTGACTGTGAAAGCCTTCCCAATCCCCAGCCCTTCTCCCCCACCTTCTCCTCCAGGGTATTGTTAACAGGTGGGGAAGTTTGCCTTAAAATTTTTTTCTGCAGATCTCAGCATGTATCTATCATCTGTTGATAGAAATATGTATATGTGTATGTACATATATATTTAAAACACATTAGCAATTGTGTTTTAAATTGTAGCACTCTGCTGCTCCTTGATTAGGTTTTTTAAAATTTAGTGTCCTTAGAGATTGTTTCGTAGTGATACTCTTACAGTTGCCTAGCATTCCATAGAACATTCTGTTGGATGTGCTTAAATCATGTAATCAGTCTCTTGTTGATGCTCTGTTGGTTGTTCCCAGTTCTTTGCTATTCCAAATAACACAGGGAACGTCCTTGTCCTTGTATCTTGATAAAACTTCACAGGCACAGATGTTCCCAGCAGTGGACTTGCTGTCTCAAAGGGTGCATGCATTTTTTTTTTTTTGCGTGCCTTTTCTTTTTTTTTTTTTTTTTCACTTGTCATCATTTAATGAATCTCCCACCATGTGGCTTCAAGCTACCAGGACACAAGCCCCACCCACACCCTTAATCTTCTCCTCAGCTCTTCTGCTGAAGAATTTGGCCTTCACGATGACAGCCTGCTTTGGGAGCTTTCCTTTCCCCAGAACTTTGTAGTAGCCTGATTGCACCACATCAGTGATAGGAGCAGCTCCAGTCTTGTTCTTGGCGGCATTTACCCGTGTCTGCTCACTGACCAAGGTCCACAATTTATCAAGGTTGACAGTTGGGCAGGAGCTCTGGTCCCTCTTTAAGTGGTAATGCCTCATACCAACTTTCCCAAAGTATCCTGGGTGTTATTTGTCGAAGTTGATCCTGTGGTGATGCATGCCACCAGCATTACCGCGGCCTCCTGGGGTCTTCCGGTGTTTGCCGATGCGGCTGTGGCCGTGGCTCACGTGGCCCCTAAGTTTCCGGGTCTTCCTTATTCTGGATGGCATGTTGGCGGCCGAGACCAAAGAGCTGTGCATGCCTTTTGCATTTTGATAGACACTCGAAATGATCATACAGTTTGTACTTGGGGAAATATTTTTTTAAATACAGATTTTCTAGGCCCCACCCCAGACCTACTAAATTTACAATTTCTGGGGGTGGTATTTGAGAATCTCTGCTTAATGAAATGCAACTTTCAAGGTGATTCTGATGCAACTGGTTCTCTGACCACTGCTAGAAGAAGAGAGAGAATCTGCCCAAACCCTGAGGGTTGATGGTCGTATGCTGTGGTCATAGATGCCCACCAGAGGCGAAGCTGCGAGTAGGGACCTTGGGGCAATTGACCGAAGCTGTGTGCACATTCTTTGCGCTGCTTCTCAGAGGCCATTTTGCAGGAGAGTGGTCTTTGAACTCTTGCCTTGTTTGACTCCCCTGACAGAAACCACATGAAGTGGGTCTTGGAGCTGTTTCTTCAGCTCCTTTTCACTCTGTGGCAGGTTAGCACTAAGTGGTATCTGTCAGACTTAACCCCAGTTCTGCCTGGTTTTCGTACCCAAAAAGTCCTTTTGCCTCAGTAAACCCAAACTTTTCCAAGTCAGGTTGACTTAGAAATCCTGGTCCTAGGGACCCTGCTGAAAACTGCCTGGGGAGTGAGAGGCAGCAAGCAGCCAGTCAGCATCCGCCCACCTGCCTGTGGAAGAGTTGCGTTAACACTCCAGAATCCTCCATTGAAGGATAGGATCAGGCTTTTTTTGGTTCTGTTTTGTTTTATTTTAAGTCAGTATTCTCTAGCTACAAGCTAATGTACATAAAGCTTTTTTTTCTTCTGTGACCTGGGAGGTCCTTTGTTCCTGGGCAGAGACCTGGTACATTTCAGGGAGAGGTTGCTGGAGCTCTCGGGCTCCTGTTGCCATCTAACAGACTGGGTTGCAGTCACCATGTCATTTGGCTGTCCTCCCTCTTAGAAAGTCTAATCTTTAGTTCCAGAAAAACTTAGGCCATTGAACTCTTTACAGATAGAGCTGCGCTTGTTAGGAGACTTTGTTCGTATTAAGCTTTTCATGCAAGCAGGACTCTGAGTCGGTGTTGGCCAAGGCAAGGTTGGTGTCTCTTGGTGCAGCAGGAACTGCCTGTTGCCTCTGATCAGGATGAGGTGCTACACGTAGTTCGGGTTGGGCCTGGGCGGTGGTAGTTGGGATGGGAACAGTGGCTTGGTTTTACTTAGCTGTTGGATCAGTGGGTTTTGTTTTTGTTGTTAGAATATATGCTTTTCTGAGGTTTGTATGTACTAACCATCGCCCTTCCCCACGTCACAGAATGTCACATTAAAGCCCAGGCAAATTCTACTCTTTCTGTTCATCTGTGTAGGGAACTCTCAACTTTGGTGGGATCAGGGTGGGCAACGGACCGACAGAGGAGGATGCTGAGATTATTCAGCATGACCAGCTCTCCACCCATTCAGAGGACACAGAGGAGGTAAGATCAGTGGTGTGGGCTTCCTCTCCTCCCTCCTCGGGTCAGCCCTAGTCTTGTGTCCCTAAGTGGCCTCACTCCTGTCCGCTCCTTGAAAAAATGAAAAGACTAATACGAGGATCAGCTTGCTTTCTGGACCTCTTAGGGCACTACAGCTTTTTCCAATGGTCCCTGCTCTGAACTCCAGGTGTTGCCTGCAGAGCCCGCAGCAGTTTTGTTCTGTTGTCCGGCTTCCTGAGTTCCAAGCGGCCCACAGTACTCTGCACGCAGATCTCAGTTATCGACTGCTCTCCTCGGGGCCGAGGCAGAGGCGGCCCCAGCGCCCCAGCTCTTACTACCAGAAACCCAGGCCACTTACGGCGGCTCCTTCATCCCTTGCCCCTCCCCAGAACGGTTCCTGTTGGAACTTTAATCACTGGGACTTTTGAAGTCCTGTTCCACTAATGTGCTCTTGTTGCAGACATGTTATTGAGCCTTTTAAAAATGTGACTCGCCTACTTTTTAGCCAAGTTTAGTCTAGTTTAGCCAAGCTAGACTTTTCCTTAAACCACCATTGGATTTTTAAAAATCCAATCTCCTTGCCTGACCGTTCGTACCCCGAAGCCTCTGAGCTGAACTTTTGAACCTCATCTATTCAGTATATTCTTTTTAAAACAAATAGAAAAGGAGTTGAGGACCCAGGGGACTGGACTTTGCAGTCTGACTGACCGCGTCTGCTATGTGTATGACTTAAAAAAAAAAAATTGCAAGGCTTGGGATGCCTTTTAAAAATTAAGTATCAACACTCTTGGTCCTGCTGACTTTGCTCTCCGTTTATGCTGAGGAGGCTTGCCTCCAATGTCAGACCATTTAACGTTCACAATCCCCACGCCCCCACCCCCAAGAAGCAATCAGTAGCCTTGTGCTCATGACTTGTGACCTTGTGTGTGGCATGGCTTCCCACTAAGTGTAAATTTGTGTTTTCAAGCCTACCGAGGATGAAGTGGTAAGAAACAAGCTGGCTTTAGCTTCATGTTTATCTGGGGCTTCTCTTCCCGTCCTTGTGATCACTCTGCTGTCCCTGCTGCATCCTGGGGCCACACATGACACCCATGTATTCTGCATCTCACTGGCCATTTCTAACCAGTTTGTGAACCCGTGTTCTGAAAAAGCTCATCTCCATTAACTGCATCTCATGTCAGTCACCTCTGTCTTTGTTTCATTGACTTTGCTGATCTAATGCCTTGAGAATGGCTTTAAAGGAGCTACAAGTAATGTCTGCACTGGCATTCTTGAAGTGACTCCCTTTGGGAGTTAAATCCCATTGGCCCCTGCCTTCCTCTCCTGTGTTGTTATGTATGGTCGCTCTGCCCCGGGAATAACTGTTTCCTCCCTGCTCCTCTGAGTGCTTATGGGAAAGCTCGCCCTTCCTCCCTGTCTGAGATGCAGCCAACCTCTTCCTGCTGCCCTCATCGGCTTGATGATGCTTGGAATGAGAATGCTGGACGTTCGCTTGGGGTCAGCTTTACCTCCACGTGACCCAGTTGGGAGGTAGACAGTTTTCAAAAGGAGGCTTTGCCTCTCAAATGCATCCCAGAAAAAACAATCCATCTGTGTGAAAGGAGTTCATATTATACCAGTCACACATAGAGGACAACATATTTAGAAAGTTGGCTAAATATTCTGGCCACAGCCAGAGTAGAAGGCCTTCTAGCTCAGCAGTAGTTCATTTAGCAATATACAAGTTCTGAATTGGGTTTTTAATAGGCCTTGCTGCACTGTTTGCATCTTCCCCCCAAATTTCTCTCTAAAATACCCAGACCTGTCCCTTTTCTGGCTTTCCTGGTCCTCTCTAAGGGGGCAGTGGGATGGGAATGGGAAAAACCTTTGCTGTTCTGTGTGAAAGCAGACAGTTGTCGGTCTTCCAGAAGGCCGGAGAGGCTCCTTTGCTGGCATCTAGGAGCTTCTGTGTTCCTCTGGACCACTCATCTGTGCAGAGCCACAGGCTGAGCCGCCTGGAAGGTGTCTGTCAGCATAGTCCTCACTTGTAGCCACGTCCCGGGGGAGTTGACATCCAAACAAGATGGACTGGAATTCAGCCTTCCCAGTCTCTGGCCCCCCAGCTCCCTCAGAGGTTCAGTTTCCCACAGCGTCCTAAGTAGTGAGGACATTTTATCATCATCAGGTACATACACAGTCTAGTTCTCTACAGCCAGGTTTAGATAACTGTCTCAGTTACCTAAATATGTCACCGGTGGAAGCAGCAGTCCCTCTCCCTGGGGCATGGACAGTCCAGCTGCAAACCAGAGCCAGGCTCATCAGTTGTCGGGGAAAGTTTTGAAGGCTGTAACCACTCAGCAAGGGTCAGTGGGACCTCTCCCCACTGTGTCATCTCGCTAGGTGCATTCATCCAACCCATCCATTCATCCACCCTCTATGTGCCAAGCACTCTGTTTAGAGCTGCAGGAACTGAGAGAAGAAAAACAAGTCCTTGCCTTCAAGGAACTCCCAAATTTAGGACACAGTCTGTGATCAAGGTGTGCCCAGGATGCTGTGGGAGCACAGGAAGAGGGCACCTGACAAACACTGGGGTGGGGGTAGGGAAGAGGAGACCTGGAAAGGAGTCCCTAAGGAAATTAGTGCTGAGGTTAGTTTGGTCACGCCGGCGTCTCTGTGGAGGGAGAGAGGGAGGGAATGCGGATGCATCAGTGTGTATAGCTATCATAAAGATACAGAGGCCTGCGTCATCAAGATACATTTTGGTGATAAACAAGTATTCAGCTTGGCTGGAGCTCGGAGTCAGGAGTTGAGGGACTGGTGAGAAGTGAGGCTAGAGGTTGGCGGGCACCAGCCATGGTAGAGCGTTTAGGTAAGAAGGAGCGTCAGAGGGCAGTGAAGCTGGAAGTGACACAGTGCATGCCATTGCTGAAATGCCCTAGTGGAGGGTAGCCGGTGTGTTGGATGGGGGAGGGGCACAGTGTGAGAGGAGTCGGGAAAGAACTGGGAGGCTTGAAGGCATTTGCAGTGGGAGTTGGAAAGGAAGGGACCAGTATGAGATGAAGGAGGTAAAAGCTGCAGGCCCCAGTGCCTTCATGAATGCCGGCAGTGAGAGAGAGTGAGAAGTCGGGCTCGACTTCCAGCTTTGGGCGCCTGGGGTACCAGTAGTGACCCCTTGTTCGACGTGGGACGAGGAGTAGAAGTAGGTCTCGGTGGGTCAGAGGAGAGCAATCGCTGAGTTCAGTTTGGGTGGCGTCGAGTTTGACGCACCTGTGCTGCAGCAGCAGGAGATGTGGCACAGCTGGTTGGACACAGGCAGCACGGAAATAGAGGTGTCCATTTGTGAGCCCCTCCCGGCGAGGCCGCTGAAGGCCCGCGTGGCAGTGCTACAGGAGAGACGTTAAGGGCCGAGGCAGGAACTCCAGCACGTGAGGAGGAACCAAGGAGGAGGCTGAGAGGGGCATCCAGAGGCGGGAGGTGAGCCTTCCCGAGAGGGAGGAGGACGAGGCACTAGTGGCGGACACTGCAGAGGCTCAGGTCACGGACGTCTGTTAGACCTCCTGGCTGGGAGGTGAGGGGAGCGTGCGAAGGAGGTGTGCGGGGCCGAGAGGGCGCAGGAGGGGAGGGGTCGGTCGTAGCGGACTCGCATGGGGCAGTGACGGACTTCTAAGCGCTTGCCTGGGTTTCTCACTTAATTCTCGCCCCACTTAATATCTCCCCCCACTACGTAGATAAGAAAACTCACCCAAGGTTGCAAAGCAGGAAGTTGGGAATGGAGGAGAGGAAAAAGCGAGAGCAGTGGCTGGAAGGGAAGCTGTTCATGGGAGAAACTCAAGGTGGAATAAAAATGCTGAAAGGGGCTGGTTCTGAGGGAGCCCTGCACTCGCTTCTTTCTCAGGGCTCTTAGTTAAAGCCCTGCGCTCCTTGGAGCTGGGGGCCTGTCCTTCCTCAGAACATGGGCTTTGGTGCGACGGCCAGCATTGGTGGCAAAGAGCTCTTAACAGCACGTTGGGGTTCCGGTGACTGTGATTACCCTAGTTTTCAGAGTAACTAGGAGACTTGGAAGAGCCTGCTTCAGAAGAAAAGCCCAGAAGTACTCTGGGTGTAGATAGTCAGAGGTGAAGGGAAATGAGGCAGAAGCCCAGACATGGCGAGTTGGAGCTGGCCCCTCTCCCCACTGGCCGTGCCTGTGAGGCCTGGGCCGTTAGCGCCTTACCAGCCAGCCCTCCTCTCCTGGCCCCATGTGATTTCTCAAGACAGTTCTTTCTGGTATCTTTTGGGGGTGAAGTCATGTGAGTCTGCAAAGAAACTGGTGAAAAATAGACTCTGACCTGTGGGCAGGGCAAGCTGGGGAGGCCCACTGGGCAGTGGCCCTGTGCTCCTGGAGTCTGGTCTGGACCACGTGGGGAGGGGCGGGGAGGCCCCTGGGAGGGGAATGGCTCACCTCCTGGCCTTCAGTGGCTGCGGCCCCACCCAGGAGAGTGAGGCCCGGAAGCATGCCTGCGGCTTCTCAAGCAGCCCGGCTTGGAGCAGCCCTAACAGGGAGCTCCCGGAAGCTCGCTCCAGCCCCTCCGCTTTACGCTGCAGATAATTTCTGATGTGTTGAGACAAAAACTGGAAGAAAGGGAGCGTGAGGAAAACAGAAACAACAATACACGTTCTGTTTAGTCTTCATCCACGTGTCCAAGTAAGAATTTGTAAAACTTTTGCTAAGACGTCCCTGTGCGATCTTTTCAGAAGTCTCAAAAGTAAAAGGAGGTTATCTTGCCGCCCACGTGTTGTGAAAATAAGAAGTGGCTGCAGAGGTTTAGTCTTCTCCAGGCGGTTTCCAGCCTGGTGGCCTGTCCCCTGACGTACGACCCGGGGCAGAGCCCTTCCTGCCCTCCTGGCTCATTCAGAGGAGGGTACTCCGCTCCCAGGCACCCTGAGGTGGAGGTCAGCCAGAGCGGGTGCTCCCAGACCGCCCTTACCTCGACACGCAGCCACTCGGGAGCTGACAGCCTAGTGGGGAGAAAAAGCAGATGTGTTGAGAAGAGTCTCATTAAGATGTAGTTCATTAAAATGTGATGTATTGAGGGGCATGGAGTGTCCCAGTCGGGGGCTCAGCCAGGCAGGATTTCTGGGGACGGCACGGCTGAAATACCCACCAGGAGTTCAGCACCGGGGGCTCCAGGCCCATGTAGCCGTTCGTGCCAGCGCTCAGAGCCCTGCACACTCCCCTCCCAGCCTTATATCTCCTCTCTGGTTTCCTCCCATGACAGTTTGATTTTGGGGACACCATGGTCCACCAGGCAATCCACACCATTGAGTACTGCCTGGGCTGCATCTCCAACACCGCCTCCTACCTGCGGCTCTGGGCCCTCAGCCTCGCTCATGCACGTGAGTGTATTTCTCTCAGGTCAAAAACTATGTTTCTCCCCTTCTCCGGGCACTCCCTCGGGTGGGGGCTTAGAGAGAGTGGAGATTATGTAAAGCCTCTGGAATTACTGACTCCTGAATCCAGAGGGAATGATGTACAGATGGGAGGATCCATGCTTTTGCCCGGGTAGCTGGGAAGGTCGCAGAAAGCTGGGGGCCAGGAAGACTGCGACTGGGGGGTGGCAGGGCACAACGCAAGGCCTGCGGCGCCGCTGGCCCGGCTGAACCGGATGCCACGTCTCTCCCCGTCCCGCAGAGCTGTCTGAGGTGCTTTGGACCATGGTGATCCACATCGGCCTAAGCGTGAAGAGCTTGGCGGGAGGTCTGGCGCTGTTCTTCATCTTCGCCGCCTTTGCCACCCTGACTGTGGCCATCCTCCTGATCATGGAGGGCCTCTCAGCCTTCCTCCACGCGCTGCGGTTACACTGGTGAGGGGCAGCGCGGGGCCGAGGGGGGGGATGTGTCCTTAGCTGCACCGAGGGCAGTTTTACTCCTGTCCAGAATCCAGAGACACTAGGAAGTATCTGCTTTCACATCCTCATACCCAAGGACATACTTGGTAGTGAGCCTCAGGAAATGTCCACAGAAAAGCACAGCTCGCTTTCTCAGCCGCCAGGGAGGGTCCTCTGGTGCGTGTTGTCACCGTTGCTCTCCCTGTCTTCAGCCTTCTTCAGTGCTCTTGATTATGGCTTAAAAGATCTGCTGGGGTTTTTTTGTTTGTTTGGGGGGGGGTTTCACACTGGCATAACTCTCTCCTGTCTTGAGAGCAATGAAAGTTGCTCTGGAATAGATTCTACGTCCAGGAAAGTGCTAGAGCACACTGTGCCCTCGTTTCGTCCCCCTTACTCTGTCATCGTGCCAGTGGCTTTGGGTAGGACCCCTGGCAGCTCTATGTGAGTAGGGGGATTCTTGGCTCCATAGCACGCTAGCTCAGTACACTGAAGCCGCTTCTTCTGAAGGGCAGGTTTTGGATTCGTTAGTTTTCTTTAATGTCGTTTTTGGCTCTTAATGGCTCTGCATGGAGATAGCTCAGTCCCAGGGAGTGGGAGATCTGGGGTCTCGTCCGGACTGGGACTCCATGACCTCAAAGTAAGGTTGCCAGGTTTAGCAAATAAAATTACAGGGCACTCAGTTACGTTTGGATTTCAGATAAACAGTGAATATTTTTTTTACTGTATTTCCCGAACGTCCATGGGACATACTTAGACTAAAAGCAGGGCATCCCGTACTTTATCTGGCTACCCTACCTCAAACCCTACATCTTCGAGTCTCCATCTCCCCCTTAACATTATGATTCTCCCTCTCTTTTGGGGTCCAGTGGCTCTGGAAGCTCTAGACCCTCTCCTCAGAGAAACACCCCCCTCAATGTGTGCACACAGTTTTACCAGTTTAGGGGCTCACAAACTCACTGACCCTACCTTAGGGCTCCCTAGACGAGATGATCTGTGGTGTTAATGACCTCAAGGTCAGAAGAGGGCCGTGACGGTCTCTTTCCGTCACTTCTCGAAACCAGAAGAAAACCAAAATCTGAACCTGAGAAACCTCTTCTCCACTCCCTTTATCTTTGATTTTTCTCCTGGCTTGGTTACGACTGAGCCTGCTCAAAGAGTCCGCCGTTGGTTGTTCTAAATTACAGAGGGGGAACGTGAGGCATGTAAGGGTGAGCCGTGGCTGGGACTTACGCTTCCCTCAAAAGCTCCTTTGGGGCTTCCCTGGTGGCGCAGTGGTTGAGAGTCCGCCTGCCGATGCAGGGGACATGGGTTCATGCCCTGGTCTGGGAAGATCCCACATGCCACGGAGCGGCTGGGCCCGTGAGCCATGGCTGCTGAGCCTGCGCGTCCGGAGCCTGTGCTCCGCAACGGGAGAGGCCACAACAGTGAGAGGCCCGCGTACCGCAAAAACTTTAGAAGAGTCTGTCCTGCTGCGTCAGTACACGGTGCTTTCTCAGGCCTGGCCCTCTCTTCCCGCCTCCCGTCCCCTCCCCGCCCAGCTGTTGTTTACTGGGAGCCAGGAGGCTGGCCACGCTTCCGGCTCCCAGCTTATCAGCGCACGCTCGCCCCAGCACACTTCCTACCGCTCGGTGCGAGGGGACGTCTGTGCTGCCACCCTGGGGTGACTCACTTTTTCTTGCCCTCTTGGCTTCCTTTCCTATTCCCTTCCCCGTCTCCTGAGCCCTGGGCTTGAGGGAACAGTTACCACGCTACCTTGACTCCAGCCCAAGTGGGGAGCCTGTTGCATCCTCCCTGGGTGGGTGGGAGCCGCCAAGGAGCTGGAACAGACCTGTCAGAGCAGTGAGCCAGGCACGCCACGGAGCAAGGAGGGCCGCCTGGGCTCAGGCCTGTCGTCCAGAATGAGCTGAGGCGACTGGGAGGTCATGCTTTGCTGCCTTCAGGATTACTTCTTCCCCAGGCTCACCTGCGGCCTCCGAGTGAAGGTGTCTTCCCACGTCCTCATGAACGAGCCCAAGGAAGTGACAAGTGGCGAGAGAGCAGGCTTCAGAATCGGGTTACCCGAGTTTAAATGCCAGCTCTGCCGGTGCTGGCTGGGTGACCCTGAGGAAAGCACTTACCTCTCTGAGCCTCACTTACTCTCATGTGAAAAGAGAGGATAATGTCCCTGTGACAAGGTTGCTGTGATTAAGTAGGAAATAACGCCCAGACCGAGTGACTGCCACGGTGCCCTGGCACGCTGTAAACCTGTGTTCAGTTGCAGATGCGGCTGCCCTGCGGAGAGGGCTGTGGCCCCTGTAAAGATCTGCTTCCAGTCCGTTAGAGAGAAGGGAGACCCCAGGGGGATGCACATGATACCACTTGAATGCCTCGCAGATGCAGTTTGCAAGGAGTAGGCCAGTCAGACATACTGTACTTGCAGGGTGGTTGCTGTTGTTGGGTAGTGGAAATATTGGGTAGAAGAGAAAAGACAGTGAAAACTCCTTTGTGCAGCTTTCAGAATCCCATCACTGGGGGCCTGTTTGGAGCATCTCCCCCACCACCAGAAAGGAGTGAATGAAATTGGTGCTCATGCACCCCCTCCTGGCCGAGTGTGGACATGCCTCGAGGATTCCTGGGTCTCAGTCCAGCAGGACTGCAGGAATTCCGAGTCGAGGCCATCCTCTTGGGGGTGGGAACGGCTGGGCCCACTGAAAATGGCTGCAGGGACATTGCTGCAATTTTTCCTGGCGTCCAGCCTGGGCATCTTCATACCTGTCACTTTACCCCTGGTGTTCAGCTGGGGTTTCTTGATTCTGATGCAAGGGCTGCCCCGTTACACAAGTTCTGGGTCTCTTTGGTGGGGACAAGAAAAAAAACTGTGATTTGAAAGCAAGGATAAACCACAGGTCTGAGGTTCGTGTAGGGTCATGAGGAGGCAGGTGACATCTGGAAACAGCAGCGAGTTGGGTTCACGCACCCGCCTGCTAATTCCGTCTCCTCCTGAGTCACGTCTGTCTCTTTTCCTCCCACCAACTGTGTGTATTGTGCTTGGTCTTCTTGGCTACCATAATGAGACGTCTTTTCTTCCTCAGAAAAGGCAAAGGCGCAGGGGTATGATTTGTGGTTTTCACTGTGGACACCGGACCGCCATGAGCAGAAAGACTGTTGCCCCATGGCCTGCCTTCACAGGAACCTCATCCCTTCCTAGCTAACAGATTCCACATGAACACTCACAGACTGGGAGCTAAAGGGGCAGATTTGGGGACCAGTTTGTTGTAAGGAATTCAGTGGCGCCACAGCAGGACCCCGCAGGGTGGCTGCCCAGGAGAACGAGAACACCTGAAGTGTGACCCCATGGCCCCGGCACTGCTCGGAGAGGGACAGAACCATCTTTCTAAAACTGTCTCCCCTCGGTCACATCCCCACAGGCAAGGGAAGAGGCCCAGACTTTCCCCTTCATTCGCTTGAGAAGACATGGTTTCTGTCACGTAGCAGGAGTACCCTCTCTGTGGACTCCCAGTTAGTCCTTCTGGGCCACTGGGTTGCCTTTTCCAGGTGCGGGAGCTGGCAGGGGTGACAGAGAACCCCATCTGACTGCCTGAGGCTCTCCTCACATCTGCTGAATCCTGAGATGCGTTTTAGTGGCCTGGGGCGTGGCAGGGTCCATGGAGGCGCCCCGAGCAGAGCCCCTCAAGAAGGAAGAACTTGCAGGGCAGCCAGCAGGGCCCCGCTGTGCCCCGGCACAGAGAACTTCATGTTTATACTTTCTCAGGAAGCACACAGTTCCCTGGCTGGGAGGGAGGAGAGGGCGGGGAGACCAACAGGGAAACTGCTTTCCAGCTTTGTGCTGGGACGTTAGGGTGAGCACGGCTGAGAAGGGAGGCGAAGTCAGGCTGACGCTGAGATACCCAAGATGTCCCTGGTGGGGGCCACCCTAAGTCCCTAACCTCGAGCAGCAGCTGGTGGGCAAGGTGGTGTCAGGTGGTGTGTCAGAGGGACCGCCCATCTGCTCACACAGCAGAACTTATGTGCCCCCGTCCCAGGCGTGTGTCCCCTGATGTAGATGAGGCAGGCAGGGTGAGGCCAAGAGAAGGGTGGTGATCCCTCAGGCGTCTGAGAACGTCTGCAGCTTCTCCATTCACCCAGTCTGGAGTTAGAATTGTTTGTGTGATGAGCCAGCCAGAGGTCAGAGTTCAGATACCTCACAGACCCCAAGGTGAGTTGCCCACCGTCTGGCTGTACACTGTTGAACGAAGGAAGTGAAATACCATTGCCGTGTGCAGACACAGCGTACCCAGCGTGGAGGATTCAGTCGTCACAGCAGTGGGCAGGAAGCAGGAACCTGCCCCCATCCCCACCGCATTCCCCCAGAGGAGGCCTCGGGAGCTGGGCCCTCTTCTCCAGGTGTTGGGACTCAGGGCTGAGTCCTGTGACTGACGGCAGTTTGAAATACCCCCTCCCGGATCCCATTTACTCTGAGGGAGGCTTGGCCGAGACACTGATGGGAATCCTCCAGGGGCCGGGAGGCTTTGGGGGCCTTGGTGTGGCCCCCAGAATGTGCGGTCGGGGAGAAGGCTGCCTGTTCTTACGCCCACACAGAAAATTCTGTTCCCCACTTCTCCCCAGCGGGTGGAGCTGGCAGCTCTGCAGTCAGTGTCCTCAGCCGGCGCCCCAGGGCTGAAGGGGCCTCTGAGGACATCTCGGGGCCACCAGCAGACAGTCCTCTTCCCGCTCCCTTTTCACCGATTTCTCCCTTATCTTGGAGGGAGGCCGCCCTGGCTGAAGGCTGAAGGCTGAGTGAGGGGCATGAAGGTGGAGAGCGGCTTGGCGCCCTGCTGTGCAGTCAAACCGCTGCCTGCAGCCTGCCCCCGGCCCAGCGCAGCCTGCCCCGGGCCAAGCGCAGCTTGCTATCGCAGGGATCTGGGGCCCCCGGGGTCACACAGCACTGAGTGGAAACTATTCCTCAGGGCAGCTCTCCTTGGCTTTCTTATCCTCTGAATCATGCATTTTTCTGCCCATATTTGGTGGTGATGTGGTGGCTGGGCAGACATCCAGGGCGAACTCGCAGCCTGGCTCTGCGTACAGGCGTGTGCTCCTTCCTGCCCCCTCAGAGTCTGAAGGGCCCAGGGAGACCATCAGGGATGGATGCTGGGCTGCCGGGGAAGGGAGCTAAAGCTGTTTTTCCTTTCAGTCCCCAAGAGGAGAATTCTTTCTTAGATGTTTTTGTAGTTGGAGAATATTTTGGCCGTTGCTTTGAGAAGACTTCCCCTCCTAACTTCCCCCTTTCCTGGGAATTTCCTCCCCTAAGTCAAAAGCCTCTTCACTAGCAACCCTCCCTTCTCCTTCCTCCCCCGAGAAGAGAAATAAACAAGAAAACAGTGGCGCCTGCCAGGGTTCCTTGCGCTGAGCTGGTGGCTACTCACAGGCTTCCCTTGGAGGTCCGCTGTGGGCCCTGCCAGGAAGGGGGTGTTGGGGGGACTCTTCTTCGTTAGAGACTCGGGCCAACTGAATGTTTTTTGCACATGGCCCTCTGCAGAGAGTTTTGCATAAACACACTCCGCTGAGCAGGACGGAGCAGGAACTGAGGCCAAGCCAGCGCACTGGTGTGCCCTCTTGCCGAGGGCAGGCCCTGGGCGTCACGAGTGGGAGGTTGTGTTGGGATTAGGGTTGTGGGCGGTAGGAGGCTCGGGGAGCTTGGGGTTGGGTCATCTTTCTGGCCCAACCGTGGAGTCCCAAAAGGTTTCTGTGGAATGATGACTCTCCCCTTCTCTTTCTCCAGGGTGGAATTCCAGAATAAATTCTACAGCGGGACGGGTTTCAAGTTCCTACCCTTCTCCTTCGAGCACATCCGAGAAGGGAAGTTTGACGAATGAGCCCCTCGGGGGGGCTGTGCGCCCTCTGCCCTCCCCGCTCCCTCCCCGGTGATTAGCTGTGCTCTGCTTGCCTGTTGGTTGTGATCCCTGCCACCCTTCCCCCAGCCACCTGTGAGTCATTTAGATACCCAGCCCTTCCTGGGTCCCCCGCCACCTCCAGCTTTGTGTGTTGTAGTGCAGTGATTTTCTGGAGAGAAGCGGGCCCGAGCGGTCACTCAAACCCACTCCCACTGGGCACCCTCCTCGCCCTCCCAGCCTCTGTCCAGCCCTTCCTCTGCCCCCTGGTGGTGAAGCAGTTTGTGCGTTTGCCCAGGAGCCCAGAGCGCTTGGAGGGAGCGCCTTCGCTGTCCGCACCCAGACTTTGAGCCCCCTGCTCCTGCCACCACTCCCCTTCCTGGTTGGGGATGGGGTGCTCTTTAACACTCCCCACTCTTGGATTAGCAGGGGTGGATCCAGGAAGATGGTGTTTCTGTCCTCTGCCCACCCCCTCTGGTCTTCAGTGCCCTCATTAATCAGGAATTCAGCTGGACCCAACTGTGCCAGTGTGCGTGGCTTCTCCCTGGCAGCCCCAAGGGTCCCTGGATACCCTGCACCACCTTCCTGACCCCCACCCTAAACTCACACCCTCTCCTCCTCCTTCCCAGAATGCCCTTTTAGCACTCAGCATAACATACACAGCAGGGCGGACCCAAAGCAGAGGTCCTGGCTGGCTCCTCTGGCGGCTGCTTCTCAGGCCATGCGTGGGCCGCAAGCACGCCCTCGGGGCAGAGGGTCCAGTCCGTGCTCTTTCCTGGTGCAGACCCGCAGACCTTTCCCCACCCCCAGTCACGAGTCTTGAGTGCAGAACCGTAGTCATCAGGGGTGGCTCTGCCTGCAGACCTGCCTTGCTCTGCCCACTGGCGCCCCTCCCCACTTACACACCGACCCCAAGTCGAGCAAGTGGGTCCTGGGGAGGGAAAGTCAACGTCATTTACCATTTGCTGATTGGAGGCGGCTGGCAGGGCCGCCAGTGCGTGCGGCTGTGAGAGCTGCGTGGCCCTGCCCTGTCAGGGCTGGTGGGGAGCGCCCCCAAAGGGCCGCCGCCCCTGTCACCCCCACGCCAGGACGTGGATCTTGGGGCCTTTTAATCATGCGTTGGCACAGCAGCCCGGGCTGCTTCAGCTAAACTGATCCCCGTGCCTTCAGTGGGCGAGAGGACCCCCTCAATTGGTCGGCCCCTTCCCACCCCACCCCTATCCCCTGCTTGTCTGGGAGCTGCTTAGCGCTGCTCACTGGACTCTCCCAGGCTGGGCCACCCGCCCCAGCGTCACCGCGCAGTAGCCAGTGTGACCCGACCCAGCCCTTGTGCAGAGCCCCCTTCCGTCCGGTCCCTGTGGTTTACGTGATGATCTTTGCTCTGTTTACGGCGGGGGTCTGAAGCAGAGTTCTTGGTCAGGACTCCTGCCCAAGGCCCTTCTGTTCAGACATTCCCGTGTGGAATAAAGTGTGTTTGACTCTGTCAGGGAGGCTGCTTGTCTGCGTGCCCGCAGCCCCTGCGTCACTCAAGGCTCAGCCCTCCCGAGCCCACCTAGTATCCTTACACCTGCCACTTCCCTCTGCCAGCATTTCTGCTTTTTCCTCTAATCAAAGACCGCAGTTGCAGTGGCCCTGGCCAGGCAGTTAGTTTGTGAAATTCTCATCTTATCTCGGGTTTCCCAGGGGCCTACCCAGTCCCTGAGCCCCACTCCCTGAGCCAAGGCAGCTTTCCAGACACTACCCATGTGGGGGAGGGGACTTGGGGACCCATCTCCGTCCCGCTTTCTGCACCACACACCCAAACAGCCGGGGGAAGCAGGGACCTGGACGTCTGCCCACACTCCTCTCCTGTGAGTGTGCTCTCCAAGGCTCAGCAGCCTGGCTATTTTGAGCCCTGATTGCCTTTGGCCTTGGTGTAGGCGGAGGCTCAGCGTAGGGTTGGTTCCTGAGGGCAGCTGGAAAATTCGAGGTGCTGAGGCAGGCAGCCCAAGAGCCCAACGGGATGTCCTGGCAGGCGGGGTGGGCAGGGCGGGCGCCTTCCCCCTCCTCACTGCCATGTAAGGTGACCACATTCTTTCTCAGCCCTCCCTCTCCATTCCCCTCCCACTTGGGGCCTCCAGGGCAGGGGCTGCCCAGGAATGTGAACAGCAGGCTACCAACTGCTGCTCCAGGAGGGGCAGGAACACCCTGTTCATTCCATGCTCCTCAAACCCTCTCCTCCCTGGCAGGCCACCTGCCCTGGAGCAGCCCTGGGTACAACACCCAGCATCCACTCCTCAAAAAGTTGAGGGTGGACATTCAGGTAAACGAGCCCTTTTAACCTCTTCTCTGTTACTGACTCAGATAACTAGGAATCAATGGACTAGAATTGAGAGTTCAGAAACAAACCCTAACGTGTAGAGTCGACTGATTTTCCACACAGGAGCCAAGGTAATTCACTGGGGAAAAAAGTCTTTTCAACAGATGGTGTTAGTACAACTGGGTACCCACATGGAAACGAACAAATTTGGACTGCTATCCACTATATACAAAAATTAACTCAAAATGGATCATAGACCTAAACATAAGAGAAGTTTTAGAGAAAATCATAGGAGTACATCTTCCTGACCCTGGGTTAGGCAGTGGTTTTTAGATATGACGTCAGAAGCATGAGTGATAAAAAAGAAGATAAAAGATAAGTTGGGTTTTAGCAAAATTAAAAACTTTTGTGCTTTGAAGGACAAGTTCAAGACACCCCTCACACTGGAAGAAAATATTTGCAAAGCATGTATCTAATAAGGAACTTGTATCTGGAATATATACAGAACTTTTACAACTCAGTAATAAAGACAAATACCTCAGTTTTTAAAAGGACAAAGGATTTGAACAGGCATTTCTCCAAAGAAAAACGAATAGCCAATAAGCCCATGAAAAGGTACTCAGCCTCATTAGTCATTAGGAAAATGCAAATC
Source organism: Mesoplodon mirus (assembly GCF_964341445.2). Taxonomy (NCBI): domain Eukaryota; kingdom Metazoa; phylum Chordata; class Mammalia; order Artiodactyla; family Ziphiidae; genus Mesoplodon; species Mesoplodon mirus. The sequence continues at coordinate 6,003,598 of NC_138994.1, forward strand.
AAAACCATGAGGAGACACCACATCACACTCACTAAAAAGGCAATAATTAAAAAAAGACAATTACAAGTGTAGGGACTTCCCTGGTGGCGCAGTGGTTAAGAATCTGCCTGCCAATGCAGGGGACATGGGTTCGAGCCCTGGTCCGGGAAGATCCCACATGCCACAGAGCAACTAAGCCCATGCACCGCAACTACTGAGCCTGCGCTCTAGAGCCCACAAGGCACAACTACCGAGCCCGTGTGCCACAGCTACTGAAGACCACACGCCTAGAGCCTGTGCTCCGCAACAAGCGAAGCCACTACAATGAGAAGCCCATGCACCACAACCCGTGCACAACAACGAAGACCCAACGCAGCCAAAGATTAAAAAAAAAAAAAAAAAAAAAAAAGATTACAAGTGTTGACAAGGATGTGGAGAAACTGGAACCCCCATCCACTGCTGGTGGGAATGTAAAATGGTGCAGCAGCTTTGGAAAGCAGCCTGGCATTTCTCAAAATGTTAAACGTAGGATTAACTTAGGACCCAGCAATCTGACTTATAGATATCTACTCAAGAAAAATGAAAAAATGGGCACACAAACTTGTGCACAAGTGTTCATAGTGGCATTATTCATAATAGCCCTAAATGGAAACAACCCAAATGTTTATCAGCTGATGAATGGGTCAGCAAAAGGCAGTATATCCATACAATGGGTATTATTCTACAATAAAAAGGAATGACATACTGCTGCAACCAGAATGGACCTCAGACACAAGGCCACATAATGTATAATTCCATTCATGTGAAATGTCTAGAATGGGCATATCTGTAGAGACAGACAGCAGATGGGTGGTTGCCTAGGACCCGCTGCCGGGTGGGGTTGGGGGCAGGGTTTCTTTGGGGGGATGAGGAAATGTCAGATTAGATTATGGTGACATCTGCACAACTCTCTGGCCACACTACACACTATTGAGTTGTACACTTTAAACTGGTAAACGTTCTGGCGTAGATCAATAAAATGGGTCTGGGGAGGGAGGACAGGGACCTGCCCGGGAAGAAACTCCTCCCGGGCCTGGATGAGAAGACCTGGGCCAGCGGGTCATTGGCTAAGCTGAGCTTCCAGGATCTAGGGCCTTGGGCTGCTTCCAGCCCAGCCATCTAAAGATGGGACCAACTGGGAACTGAGCCCTGGAGGGTGTGGGAATTCCCAGGAGCCCTAGGGTGGGGGTAGGGAACAGGATGGCTCCATTGCTCCTTTTTTTTTTTTTTTTTTTTTGCGGTACGCGGGTCTCTCACTGTTGTGGCCTCTCCTGTTGCAGAGCACAGGCTCCGGACGCGCAGGCTCAGCGGCCATGGCTCACAGGCCCAGCCGCTCCGCGGCATGTGGGATCTTCCTGGACCGGGGCACAAACCTGTGTCCCCTGCATTGGCAGGAGGACTCTCAACCACTGCGCCACCAGGGAAGCCCCATTTCTCCTATTTTTAACAGTCTTGGCCTTTATCCTGATCCCCCTTCTGTGGAATCTCTGGACCCCAGGCATCTGCTTAGTGAGTCTGTGCCCCCAACCGGCGAATGCTTCCCATCCTAGAACCCATGTGGAGAGGGTGACTTTGGGCCTGCTCAGTATTATAAAGATAGGGGACAATTCCATCACCACCTTCCGAACCCCCCCCTTTCCTGTCCCTCACTGGGGACCTGGGCAGGACTGTGTCTCTTTCTACCCAGGAGCCCTCGGTGGAAAGGGCATTGGAGCTCCCCTCAGATCTGAGCCTGTGTGCCTGCCCTTCCCTCTCCAGCCTACCTAAGGCAAGGCGTAGGCTGCCCCCTGGTGGCCAGACAGGGAAGGACTCATCCCTCCCCACAGGTAAGATGGGTGGGATCCTAGCAGGGCTGCGACAGGCAGGCAACTGGATTGGCAGGGCAGAGGGACAAGGGATCTGGAGGGATTCTGGGGTGCACAGGCAGAGGGGAGGCTGGCAGGAACGAAAGAGATGAGATAGGAGCGGGGAGAAAAAGTAATCAAATGTATCACGTGGTAAAAGGATCAAAGAGTACAAAAGGCCCTAATATAAAAGTAAGTCTTCGGCTCCAGCGCCCCAGTACCTTACCCGAAGCAAGCACTATTTACATAGCCTTAAAAAAAACACACACAACTGGGACGTATTACACCCAGTGATTTGCCATCTCTTTTTAAATAAACTCAATATTTAGCTGGTTTTTTAAAATATTTTTATTTATTTATTTAGGCTGCATTGGGTCTTAGTTGAGGCACGCGGTATCTTCGTTGCGGCATGGTTAGTTGCGGCATGCAGGCTTTTAGTTGCTGCATGCGTGCAGGGTCTAGCTCCCCGACCAGGGATCGAACCTGGTCGAACTATGCTGCGTTGGGAGAGCGGAGTCTCACCCACTGGACCACCAGGGAAGTCCTGATTTGACATCTTCTAAAATTTTTTTGTTTTGTTTTGTTTTGGCCGTGTGGCTTGTGAGATCTTAGTTCCCCGACCAGGGACTGAACCCCGGGTCCTCGGCAGTGAAAGCGCTGAGTCTTAACCACTGGACCACCAGGGAATTCCTTGACCTCTTTTTAAAAAATACACTTTGCAGGACTTCCCTGGTGGCGCAGTGGTTGAGAGTCCACCTGCCGATGCAGGGGACACGGGTTCGTGCCCTGGTCCGGGAAGATCCCACATGCCGCGGAGCAGCTGGGCCCGTGAGCCATGGCCGCTGAGCCTGCGCGTCCGGAGCCTGTGCTCTGCAATGGGAGAGGCCACAACAGCGAGAGGCCCGTGTACAGGAAAAAACAAAAAAACAAAACAAAAAAAACACTTTGCAGAACATTCCGAATCAGCACCAACACATCTTCCTCACTTTTCTTTTCTTTTTTTTTTTTAGCAAATGCTTGCTATTTCATCCTATTGATGCAACTTAATTTCTTCAACCAGTCCCCCTATTGTCCTCAAAGAGTTCCCAGCTTGGTGGGGAAGAGGAGAAAGACAGTGTGACACACCCGGAGTAATCGGTGACACTCTTGCCAAGCATCCATGAGCTCAGGCTGTGAATGTGCTACCAACCTCCCCGGATGGTGTCCCCACCCTGCTGCCCCTGCCAGCATCCGTCTGCCATTCTGGATGAATCCAGACCCCACAGAGAGGCACCCTGAGCCTGACGGTGGACCTGCAGCCGAATTCCCCCAAGCAATGTGTTCCCTAAAATCCAAATTGCTGGTAAAACAGATCCTGGGAGGAGGAGAGTCTGACAAATCTCACCTGAAGCCAGGGGTGTTTGGAAGGGGGTGTTGGAGGGAGTGTAGAGAGGCCTGGGGGGCTACAAGCTGTAGCTCCATGAGGGCCCATCTCTCTGGGCAGGTCTAGGAGCTGTTCTCTGGGAAAAGCTGAGAACCTTCTGATGTTCGGCACTGGGTGGAGCAGGGCTGCACCTCCTGAACTAGCTGCTCGCTGAGCTGGGGACGAGGCAGGGGGCCCTGTAGCTTGAGTCTGCAGCTGGGGGCAGGGGGCAGAGGGCAGAGCAAGCTCAGGGCACTCCCATGTGCTCCTTCAGGCCAGGCTCTGGATTTCCTGGATGGCCAACCCTCCTCTGACCCCTTCCCTGTCTCTAAGCAGCTGCACTCAGGCCTGACAATCTGGAAAAATCTACACCTGCCTCCAAAAGGACTCAGAATCCCTTTTGAAAGTGCAGTCTTTAAAAAAGGGCCCACCACCCCTGGCCATCGCACAGCCCCACTCAAACCGTCCCTGCTGGTAAGCAGCCTGAAAAGTTGCATCTCTTGGGGGATAGTGGTAAAAACACTTATCTGAGAGTTAAGAGTTCCTGGTTCTAGTCCCAGACCTGCTGTCTTACTGGTCACTGATCTTTGCAGAGTCACTTCCTATCTCTGGCCCTCAGTTTCCCAGGATGTAAACTGAAGATAACTCCCATCCTGTTCAGCTGCTGCTACCGCTTACAGATCACATGAGAGCCCCTGTTACACCCACTAGGACCTGCCCCATGGCCAGTCCAGGCTCACAGGGCGCATCCCTCCTCCAGCTTCCTGACCTTTTGGCTCCTCAGATCTGCTCAGCTCTTTCTTTACCCTTCCTGGGTCTTCATATATGCATTTTTTTCTTCACGGAATGGTATTCCCCTCCCTCTTCTCCTAGTCAATCCCAACTTAATTCGGATTAAATGCCACTTCCTTTTGGAAGCCCTTGGCTGGGGACCGTGCACAGCATCACAAGTACAGTGGACCCCTGAACAACACGGGTTTGAACTGCCGGGTCCGCTTATACAGGAATTTTTTTCCATAAATACGTGCTACAATACTACATGGTCCGCGGATGCGGTACCCTGGATACAGGAGGGCTGACTGTAAAGTTATATTTTGGCTGCCAGAGGGTCGGCCCTCCTAACACACATGCATGCAAAGTTTAAGGGTCAACTGCATAATGTAAATCTTTGTTTATATAAGTACTTGGTTTGTAGGTCTCCCTGGAAGAGGGGTGGCAGTGCCTGGTACAAAATCAACTTCAAATATTTATTGGATGGTAGGATGGACGGAAGGAAAGTGATCTGCCTGTGAAAGCGCGCTGTACCTGAAGGCATTTGTGAAGGACTACGAGTCACATCCGGCCCCGGACTTTTGAAGTCACCAGAGTCACGCGCTCTTGCACCACGTGTGGTCAGAAAACACCCTCAGGAGCTGGTTTGGAACCCGGAAGCTGGTCTCTTAGCCGCCGGCCGGTGCTTTACCTTCAGTTCCGCGTGACCTGAGGCCTGCAGCTGATTGGACGCGGCCGTCACGCCCCTGCTCCCGAGTCCCCATTGGTGCCCGGCGGGCTGAGACCGCTGGATCATGGAGGCCGTGGCGGTGGTCGCGGCTCTGGGGTTCCTGCTCCTGACCGCGGCGGGGGGCTCGGCCGGGGACGAGGCCCGGGAGGCGGCGGCCGTGAGGGAGCTGCTGGCCCGGCTTCTGGGACCCGGGCCGGCGGCCGCCTTCTCTGTGTCAGTGGAGCGCGCCCTGGCGGCCGAGTCCGGCCTGGACACCTACCGCCTGAGTGGCGGCGGCGTCGGGGCGCGGGTGCGGGTGCTCGGCTCCACGGGCGTGGCCGCCGCCGCGGGGCTGCACCGCTACCTGCGCGACTTCTGCGGCTGCCACGTGGCCTGGTCGGGCTCTCAGCTGCGCTTGCCGCAGCCGCTGCCCGCGGTGCCGGAGGAACTGACCGAGGCCACGCCCAACAGGTACCGCGGCCGGACCGCGCCCCTCGGCTCCCTTGCAGCTCCCCGCCGCCTCCACCTACCCGGGCGCCCAAGCTGAACTCCCCGTCCCTCCCAACCCCCAGCGCCGGGCTGCCAGGAAGCGCTGGCCTTAGGGTCGCACGACCTGGCTTCAGACCCCAGGTCTGATTCTAAAAGCCTTGTATCTTTGAGCAACTTACTTAGCGTCTCTGAGCCTCGGCTGGCTCATCTGAAAAATGGAAATAATCTCATCTACCGTGCAGTGGTGCCGCTCTGATTGTGAGGATTTGCACGGTGCGGGGTGTAGAATATGTGGTGCAGAATCGGTGATCGGTGAATGCCATTACTTTCCTACCCCACCCCTCTCTTCGAAGATGCTTACTGAGGAATGACCCCCAGCCCTCTCACAGGCCTCTCTTCTAGCGTTTGCCCCACTACACCGAGGTGATGCATTCACACAGCTGCCTCCCCATTAGACTGTGGGGAGAGGGATCGCCCCCTTCAGGACAGGGGCCATATGGCACTTAAACACTGTACACAGAGTAGGAATGAAAACGGAATATGCTCTCCCAGATATCTAGGAGGCTAGGGAGCTGAGTGCTGGGCGCAGGTGGGTGGGCACCTCGGAAGCTCAAGCTCCACCTGGAGTGGATCCTGGAGCAAAGCAGTAGAGGCCACGTCTGGAGCCACGTCTTTCTGGGTTGGATCTGGGTGGTGTGGAGAGCTGTTCCAGGACCGGGCTGCCCTCCAAGCTCTTCCCCAGGCTGTGGACCCTCAGGGGTGAGGGACATCCTCTTTGCCCCCAGGGCCACGCCCCAGCTCACGCCCCTGCCTGCAGGTACCGCTATTACCAGAACGTGTGCACACAAAGCTACTCCTTCGTGTGGTGGGACTGGGCCCGTTGGGAGCAGGAGATTGACTGGATGGCGCTGAACGGCATCAACCTGGCGCTGGCCTGGAGCGGCCAGGAGGCCATCTGGCAGCGGGTGCGTGCCCACCATACCCCAGGCATCCCGCCTCCCCCACATCAACGCAGTATCTGGCACACAGAGAATAGGGCTCCAGAAGTGTTGGTAGCAGGGTGATGGCTCCAGCCTCCCAGCTTCCGTGGTTGAGACAAACACACAGGAGCACTTACCCAGGGCTGGACCCCAGCACCCTACTGTAGACACTCTAAGAAGCCGGCTGCCCCTCTCTCCCCACCCTCACGTGGGTCAGTCAGCTGCCTCTGTGGATTCTGTCTCATTAGCAGCTCTCGATCTGCTTTGTCCTCTCCATCCTCATCCACGGCCCCAGTTCAGGCTCTCATCCCCTCTGCCTGGACCCCAGTCTGCCAGAGCCTCTGAACAGCATCAACCAAAAAATAATGCAGGAGGCTGCAAATAAGAAAAGTTTATTTGGGGTCTTTACTAATTGCAATTTGGGAGACACGGGCTCGGGTAATCCTGAAAGAGTGTTCGGAGGAAGAAAAAGGGGCTAATTTTTTTTTTTCAGCCATGAGATTGTTAAAAATTGCCTTGTGAGAATTGTGACTGACTCTGACGTAAGCTGGAAAATATTTGTTCATAAGGAATTGAGAGTTATTTTAGGGTAGGAGTCCAGTAAGTATCTTGAATTTCTAGTAGGCTCTTAGGATAACTTGATCAGATCAAAAGGTAGACTCCATCCAGTCTGAGACATGAAAAGTTACACTGCCTTAATGGCCTCCCGGCCATGAGAGCTTAGACAGCTCTCTAAGCAATATTTTCCTTTCAAAACAAGACTCCTGACTCTCCAAATTCCACCAGAGTGTCCTTTCTGAATTGCATGGTGGAGACCTTCTACTATTAACACACTCAAGAGCTCTCCATTGCCTTCAGGCTTTGCCCGGCCTGGGAGCTTCCATACTGAGCCCTGAGCGCTCTGGCTGCACCTGGGGCTGTTTAAGCCCCCTGCAGAGCTGCCCTCACCCATCATTCTAGCCCTCCTTGCTCCACGAAGCCTTTAAGGCCCCTCCACATTTTTTTTTTTTTTTTTTTTTTTTTTGCGGTACGCGGGCCTCTCACTGCTGTGGCCTCTCCCGTTGTTCCGGACACGCGGGCTCAGCGGCCATGGCTCACGGGCCCAGCCACTCCGCGGCATGTGGGATCTTCCCGGACCGGGGCACGAACCCGTGTCCCCTGCATCGGCAGGCGGACTCTCAACCACTGCGCCACCAGGGAAGCCCAGCCCCTCCACATTTTGGGGAGAACCCCTTTGTGCCTCACCTCACCCATGCATCAGGGGTGACATACTCTCAAACTCGCCTGGTCACGGATCTGTTCCTCCTGGACTTTGGGCTCCTCGCAGGCAGGGATCGGATTTTGTCTTAGTAAGTCTAGGGTGCAGCCCAGAGAAGAGATGAATGTGCGTATATTGAGTGAATGGATCAATGAATAGAGATAAACGATTTACATGTGTGGGGCTCTCCCTCCTCCTCAGGTGTATCTGGCCTTGGGCCTGACCCAGACGGAGATCGATGAGTACTTCACTGGTCCTGCCTTCCTGGCCTGGGGGCGCATGGGCAACCTGCACACCTGGAGTGGCCCCCTGCCCCCCTCCTGGCACCTCAAGCAGCTTTACCTGCAGGTAAAAGGATGGGGCAGGGAGGGAGTAGAATTGGTGCTGGACAGTCACAGGCTTGGGGTCGGGGGTGGTGTTTGGCCCACCCCGCGGCTCTTAACTGAACGGTGGGGACTCTGTGTGCCCTAAGAGAGTGAGGGCCTCCCGCCTCGGGGGGCCGTGCTCACCGCCGCCCCTCCCGTTCCTCGCAGCATCGGATCCTTGACCGGATGCGCTCGTTTGGCATGATCCCCGTGTTGCCAGCGTTCGCAGGGCATGTCCCCAAGGCTCTCACAAGGTAATGTCCCCCGTCACCCTCCGTTCAGCTCAGAGAGAGAATTTATGTTCCCCTGCAAGGCACGATTTAAAGAAAAACTTAAGCTCTAGATGTAGGCCTGTGCTTGATTCCTGGCTCTGTAACTGACTAGCCATGTGACCTTGGACAGATTACGTGACTGCTCTGTGCCTTAGTCTCCTCACGTGTGAAATGTATATATGGCTTGGTATGGAGCCTTAGCAAATGGCAGCTCTTAGTGATGGCAGGGGGCACTGGTCTCCTCCTTCCCGCCCCTCTGTTCCTCTGTGCTACCCACCCATCCTCTCCTGCGGCTGGCAAAATTCTTCAAGGCCCAGCTGAGACCTCCCCTCCTTCAGGAAGCCTTGCGGGAGGGCCCCCAGCATCGGTTACCACCTCCCTCATGCACGTGAGCACCTGGTTCCCACCACTGTCAGCGCTCAGCACACGTGGCCGGCCTCCCTGGCCACTCCTTGGCCTCCCCAACTGGACAGCAGGAACCTCATTCGTACATTCAGCCAACGTTTGCCAGGCTATCCGGGGCTGCCCAACCATCCGGGCTGCCAGCACAACCATCCCCTGTGCTGGGGCCTGGGGATGCAGCCACAAAGGTGCACAGAGGCCCTGCCCGCAGCGGGAGATACGTTGCCAGGGGGATACAATACAGTGATAAGGGCAGGAATGTATGTGGGCCCAGTGCTCTGTCAAGGTCACTTCTGCTTGGGGAAGGGAGGGTGCAGCAAGGGCTCAGAGCAGCGGTGATGTCATTTGTTTCAGCCAGTGGGAGGGGGAGAGACAGCAAAAGCTTTCCAGACAGGTGACGCTTAAAGGATGTCGAGGAGAAGCCAGATGCCTAAGCAGGGAGGGAGGAGGAAAGGGCTCCAGGCACAGGGCACAGTATGTGCAAAGGCACAGAGGCATGAACAACCCAGGAGCTGCAGAAGTTAGTGAGGCTGGAGGTGACTACTGTGTCAGCCTCCACTAAATGTCTGAACTGTCACACACACACACCCCCAACTAGGGTGTTCCCTCAGGTCAATATCACCCAGATGGGCAGGTGGGGACATTTCAACTGCTCCTACTCCTGCTCCTTCCTCCTGGCTGCGGAAGACCCCCTATTCCCCATGGTGGGGAGCCTCTTCCTGCGGGAGCTGACCAAAGAGTTTGGCACGGATCACATCTATGGGGCCGATACTTTCAACGAGATGCAGCCACCGTCCTCGGAGCCCTCCTACCTGGCTGCAGCCACCGCCGCTGTCTACCAGGCCATGATTGCAGGTTCGGTGCCAGGGGAGGTCAGAAAGGGAAGCCCCCCCAGACCCTCAGGGAGATGGGGGTGGCAGAGGTCAGTGGGGGGGTGGGAGGAGGGACTGGGAATAATAACACCTCACTGTGACACACAGCACTTTACAGTTTACCAAGCACTTCTGCACACACACATCTTCTCATTTAATCACACTGTGGTTGAGGGGTGAGCTCTGGAGCCAGACACCCTGCTCCAACGCAGGCACTGCCACTTCCTACCTGTGAGACTTGCAACGACTCACCTCCCCCGCCAGTGCCTCAGCTACTTCATCTGCAAAATGGGCTACCTCATAAGTAGAATAATGCCTGGCCCAGAGTAAAGTGTCATTAAGTGCTAGCTATTGAAAATATTTTATTTGGTCTCTACCTCCACGCTGAAGTAGGTAACACAGGCCAGAGGTTAGGGGATGTGCCCCAAGCTGGTAGGTGCCCTTCTAGGTGCACAAATGTGAACCCAGCTCTCCTTCCTGCCACTTGCAGGGGAAGGGCAGAGAGGGGCCAGATCAGGAATGGCTTGGGGAGGCCTCTGTGTCAGCCAGGAAGGAGCATATTGGCTCAGGCTTTGAGCAGCAATGCTCCAGGTGTGACCCTGGACGAGCAGCATCAGATTCACCCTGGAGCCTGTCAGATGTGCAAATTCTCAACACCTCCCCTACCTCCTGAGTCAGAATGACTGGGGCTGGGGCCCAGCCCTCTGGGTAATTCTGATGCTCTGTAAAGCTTTATAGCACTACCCTGGCACTCCCAGTGGGAGGAGGAGGAGATGGGACGGATGTGTGTTGTGGAATGCCCTTCTGGCTGTGGGGGGGGTGGGTTTCAGGGGAAGGAGTGTCCTGTGATAGAGTCATTTAACTTCTCTGGACCTCTGTTTCCTCATCTGTACAATGGGGTGAATGCTCTCCTGCCCCCTCTCCTCTTACCACCCTCTTTTCTGTCCCCACTGTCCCACCACAGTGGACCCTGACGCTGTATGGCTGCTCCAAGGCTGGCTCTTCCAGCACCAGCCCGAGTTCTGGGGGCCCGCCCAGGTGGGGGCCGTGCTGCGGGCCGTGCCCCATGGCCGCCTCCTGGTTCTGGACCTGTTTGCTGAGAGCCAGCCCGTGTACGTCCGCACAGCCTCCTTCCAGGGCCAGCCCTTTATCTGGTGCATGCTGCATAACTTCGGGGGCAACCACGGCTTGTTTGGGGCCCTGGAGTCTGTGAACCGAGGCCCCACAGCCGCCCGCCTCTTCCCCAACTCCACCATGGTAGGCACGGGCATGGCCCCTGAGGGCATCGGCCAGAACGAGGTGGCCTACGCCCTCATGGCTGAGCTGGGCTGGCGGAAGGACCCAGTGGCAGATTTGGGGGCCTGGGTGACGGGCTTTGCAGCCCGGCGGTACGGGGTCTCCCATGGGGACGCAGAGGCAGCGTGGAGGCTGCTTCTCAGGAGTGTCTACAACTGCTCTGGCGAGGGCTGCAGTGGACACAATCGCAGCCCGCTGGTCAGGCGGCCATCCCTACAGATGGTTACCGCTGTCTGGTACAACCGATCGGATGTACTGGAAGCGTGGCGGCTGCTGCTGACAGCCACCCCTAGCCTGGCCACCAGCCCAGCCTTCTGCTACGACCTGGTGGATGTCACTCGCCAGGCAGTCCAGGAGCTGGTCAGCTTGTACTACGAAGAGGTGAGGACCGCCTATCTGAACAAGGAGCTGGTTCCCCTGATGAGGGCAGGAGGCGTCCTGGCCTATGAGCTCCTGCCCGCGCTGGACAAGGTGCTGGCTAGTGACAGCCACTTCCTGCTGGGCAGCTGGCTGGAGCAGGCCCGGGTGGCTGCCGTCAGTGAGACTGAGGCCCGCTTCTATGAGCAGAACAGCCGCTACCAGCTGACCCTGTGGGGGCCAGAGGGCAACATCCTAGACTATGCCAACAAGCAGCTGGCGGGACTGGTGGCCGACTACTATGCCCCCCGCTGGCAGCTCTTCATGGAGACACTGGTTGAGAGCCTGGTCCAAGGCATCCCCTTCCAACAGCACCAGTTTGACAAGAATGCCTTCCATCTGGAACAGACCTTCGTCCTCAGCACAAAGAGGTATCCTAGCCAGCCCCAAGGAGACACAGTGGACCTGGCCAAGAAGCTCTTCCTCAAATTTTACCCCCGGTGGGTGGCTGGCGCCTTGTGACAGATTAAGCACCCTTGGGCCACGTTTTCCCCAAATTCCAGGCCTGAGCAGGTTCCCAGGCAGGGCCTGGGGCTAGGCAAGCATCACAGGAGTTCCCCAGGCCTGGGTGAAGGAATTCATGCTGATGGGATCAAGCATGGAAGGATTGGAGGGAACCGAGCTGCCTTCCTCCACCATCCCAAGTGTGGGATCAAAGTACTGTCTTAATACAACTTAATAAACTGATGAATCACCTGGACCTGTGTGTCAGAATGTCAATGCCATGATGCCGGGGAGGACTCAGGGCTATAGCATGGACACTGGTGAGGTCAGGTCTCCCTGCCCCCTTACCTCAGCTTCCTCAGGTGTTTTGTTTGTTTGTTTCTTTTCATCAGTTTTATTGGTCGTATACTCAGAATTCATTATATAGATCTTTCAAAATAACTAGATATTACAAGAATATCTACAATTCAGCTCTGATTGCGCAAATACTTGACACAGGAAACCTTTTTTACAAATACTTATTTTTCTTATAAGAATACTTTAGTACAACACCGCTATATTTAAAATGGATAACCAACAAGGACCTACCATATAGCACAGGGAACTCTGCTCAATGTTATGTGGCAGCCTGGACGGGAGGGGAGTTTGAGGGAGAATGGATACATGCATATATGTGGCTGAGTAGCTTTGCTGTGCATCTGAAACTATCACAACATTGTTAATCGGCTATGCTCCAATATAAAATTAAAAGTTTTTTAAAAAAAGAATACTTTAGTACAGAAAATAAGTCTCTATATATCTTAGAGCAAATTTTATGCAGTGTTTTTTTACCAATTCAACCATCATTTCAGGTTTCCTATCATAGCACATCCATCACATCCCATAAACCAAATTATAATCTGCTGCTGCTTCTCATTTTCATTTACCACATTGTTGAGAGTTTTTAGGCTTCTTTTTCTAATCTTTCCTGATCTGAAAGAATTCATGTATTCAGGCTAGAAGAGGTAATTTAAATAACATTCCTTCTAAATCTAACTTGTATTGGGTTAATCACTGTGCTTGGTGAAGAATCTTTTCACTTTTCTCTTAGGCTAGACTGGCTAGTAGTTCACCCCTGCTGTATCAAGCAGAAGGGATAAAGTCCTAATATTCCTACACGTTTCTAAACTGCAAAAACAAAACCCTAGAAACAAGAGTTAAATACAAATATTTAGAAAGCTAAAACGTGCTAATGATGAGAAATAGAGAATACTTTTAGATTTGAGGCCTCTCCTAGGTTGAAGAAGACATAAAAGAAAGTATAAGGATGTGGCATAGTTTTATATGGATAAAATATTGAAAAACTGAAAAAAGTGAATCACTTAGGTCAGTGGTGTGGTGTTTCCATAGTGCCAGGAGATACAGGATCTTAGGCTCTGTGGCTCGCTGAACTCTTTGACATTCTTCGGATGCTGTGACTTTGAAATAGCCTAATAAATACCTTGGTCAGAACAAGTAATCACTTAGGCCAGGGTAACTTTACAGAATACTGACCAGGTTTCCCTGAAGAGACAGGACACCTCCCCAGGGGAATCATTTAGTATTCGCTCCATTCCTTCAGTTACTGAGAAGTATGTCCAATTAGCAAAAGCTTGTCTTACTTTTCAGGTAGCATGGATTCAAACCGAGAGCCTGGCAGCAGGCAAGTTCCTGAGCGCTCAGCTCCAATTATCCAATATTCTTTTAAAAAATTAATTAATTTGTTTGCGGCACGCCGCGAGTGGGGGCTACTCCTCGTTGCGGTGCGCGGGCTTCTCATTGCGGTGGCTTCCCTTGTTGCGGAGCATGGGTTCTAAGCGTGCGGGCTTCAGTAGTTGTGGCGCGTGGGCTTCGTCGTTGTGGCATGCGGGCTCTAGAGCGCAGGCTCAGTACTTGTGGCGCACGGGATTAGCTGCTCCGCGGCACGTGGGATCTTCCCGGACCAGGGCTCGAACCCGTATCCCCTGCACTGGCAGGCGGATTCTTTTTTTTTTTTTTTTTTTTTTTTCTTTTTGCTGTATGCGGGCCTCTCACTGTTGTGGCCTCTCCCGTTGCGGAGCACAGGCTCCGGACGCACAGGCTCAGCGGCCATGGCTCACAGGCCCAGCCGCTCCGCAGCATGTGGGATCCTCCCAGACCGGGGCACGAACCCGTATCCCCTGCATCGGCAGGCGGACTCTCAACCACTGCGCCACCAGGGAGGCCCTGGCAGGCGGATTCTTAACCACTGCGCCACCAAGGAAGCCCCCCCCCCCCCAGTTTTAAACTAACCCCTGACCTTTGAACTGAGAACGGCCTTCCAAAACATTTACTTTCACACCCTCAGCAACAAACTTTGGCAACTATAATTGTCCCTGTGGGACAGGCTTGCCAGGCAAAGATCTGCCCAGGGTGCTCAGTGCCCACATGGGCACTTTGCAAACTCCTGTTTGCAAAGCTTCACCCTCCCTCTGACTAGCAACTTAAAGAAGGGGTGTTCTAAGTGGTGGCCTCAACTCTGCCTTGACCTGGAGTAGGCTGGGGAGAGAAGGCCAGGGATCCACAGGAGGTCTCAGCCTTGAGATTGTGCTGCAGACATAACAAGGGGTGGGGACCCGGCGGGCAGGGGCGGGGCGAAGCAGGTGATATCCATCCCAGAGACCAGCGCCCAGCATTCCCGGGGCCTCTCCCTACGCACAGCTCCATGGACCGCACCGTGGTGCTCATCACTGGCTGTTCCTCCGGCATTGGCCTACACCTGGCCCTGCGCCTGGCGTCCGACCCATCCCAGGGCTTCAAAGGTACATGAGGGGACTGGGGTGGAGAGACCAGCTCCTTCCTGGTCCAGGGGGGCCTAGGGAGGGCTGTAAGCCCGAAATTCAGAGCCTCGTCCTCTCCCTGAACCTCCAGTGTACGCCACGCTGAGGGACCTGACGGCACAGGGCCCACTTTGGGAGGCCGCCCGGTCCCGAGGGTGCCCTCCCGGCTCCCTGGAGATGTTGCAGCTGGATGTGAGGGACGCAGATTCCATAGCCGCTGCCCGGGCACGCGTGACCGAGGGCCGCGTGGACGTGCTGGGTGAGTCTCCCTGCAAAACTAGTGCAGGAACCTTCCTCACCCTGTGTCCAAACCAAGACGTCCCGAGGCCCAGGGAGCACGAGGGGACAGGCGGGGAGGAGGGCCGTGCGTGAGGCGGGCGGAGTTCGGTCTCTCTCCCCGCAGTATGTAACGCAGGCCGGGGCCTGGTGGGGCCGCTGGAGGCACACGAGGAGGGCACCGTGGGCTCCGTGCTGGATGTGAACCTGACCGGGACCGTGCGGATGCTACAGGCCTTCCTGCCGGACATGAAGCGGCGACGCTCGGGACGCATATTGGTGACCGGGAGCATGGGAGGCTTGATGGGTGAGTGGAAGCCGGGGGAGAAGCAGGGGCGCGCAGGAGGCGGGGCTCAACGGGAGAGTCGGGGGTCTGATAAAAGGGGTGGGACCTGGTGAAACTGCCCCGGGCCCCTCCCGCTCCCCGCGGCTCCCCACCTCGACGCGCCTCACCAGCCTCCTCTCGCCTCCAAGCTCTTCCCTTCAACGCCGTTTACTGCGCCAGCAAGTTTGCAATCGAGGGTTTGTGCGAGAGTCTGGCGATTCTGCTGCAGCCCTTCGGGGTCCAGTGAGTCACCGACCCGCCCCCGGGACCCTCTGAACTCCGACTTTGGGAACCCCAGCACCCTGTTTTGTTGGAACCGCTCTCAGGCGTCCTCCCTGGCCCCTCCTTGGTGCGGCTCCCGTTTGTTGTGTGCCAGGCACAGTACTGGGCGTTTGGCACCTTCCCTCTCACTCCACCTGCCGACCTAGCTGGTGAGGCGTCGGTATTGTTAGTGGGAAGCTCAGGCCCAGAGAGATTCGATGACTGGCCCAAGGTCACACAGCTGTTAAGTGCCCCAGCCAGGGTGGCATAATGACGCCAGAGCCTCTCTCACACCCTCCAAGGGACGTGGGGGCGCTTTTCCGGCGGTAAACCGCTTTCAAACGCTCGGCTTACCCTAAGCGCCCGCCAGCCGGGCGCAGCCCCCCTCCGGCCCTCCCTCCCGGACTCGCATTCGCCCCCGCCCACTCGCCGCTCTCCCGCCGGCAGCTTGAGTCTCATCGAGTGCGGCCCGGTGCACACCGCCTTCCCGGAGAAGCTGGAGGGCGGCCTGGGCGGGGTGCTGGACCGCGCGGACGCCGAGACCCGCGACCTCTTCTCCCGCTACCTGAGCCACTCCGAGCAGATCTTTCTTGAGGCGGGGCAGGACCCGGAGGACGTGACCGAGGTGAGCGCCGGGCCGGACTGCGGGAGCGGGGGCAGCGCTCCGGTTCCCCAGCCCAGCCCCGGCCAGCGCGCTTCCTCCCGCCGCTGCAGGTCTTCCTCCAGGCGCTGCGCGCCCCGCGCCCGGCCCTGCGCTACTTCACCACCGAGCGCTTCCTGCCCCTGATACAGCTGCGCTTCTCCGACCCCAGCGGCCTCAGCTACGTCGCTGCTGCGCACCAAGCAGTGTTCGGCGACCAGGCCGCCGAGGGCTCGGACGGCGCCGGGGCGGAGGCCGGAGCCGGAGAACGGGGGGCACCTGAGCTCGGAGCTCCTCTTGACGCCCCGAAATAAAGGCCTGGTTCGCTGCTGTCTCCCGCGCTCTCCTTTGCGGCCCCGGGGTGTGCGGTTTGGGGATGAAAAGGGGCTTTTCACTGCACCGCACTTGTGTCTGGCGCGCGCGGCGGGTGGATGATCAGGAAAGGTGTTAGCGCAGGTTATACCTACGGAAGCCGAGGTCCAGAAAGGGAAGGAGCTAGCCCAGGGTCACGCCTCATGTGCGCCTCAGGGCAGGGAGAGTGGTCCCTGGGTTCCCGAGGGGTGTCTGCAGCAGTAGGAGGTGGGTGGACTTGGGTGCGGGGACAGTCGGCTTGTGACTTGGCCCCCACGAGTCCTGGGACTTTAGGCAACGTCCTACGCTCTCCGAGTCCGTTCTCTTACCCGCAAAACGGGTATAATACCTATGTCGTGGATTGTGATAAGAATTAATTGAGACAATACCCCAAAGGGCCGGCATAGAAGTCTCCATAGCGGGCCCGGCTGTTATTATTACAACCAGCGGCATTACTGTTGCGACGGTGTTCCCATGTGGAAGCCAGATGTGTAAGGAAGAAACAAGGCCAAGTGAGCCCAAAGGAGACAGCCCCGCTCACCCCTCCCCTCGCCCCCTGCCCTAAGACAACACGCAGCAGGAGAGGTCCCCCCTCGCCCAGAAGCTGACCTCACCAGGGGGTCACGCTGAGGCTCCAGAGCTGCCCTGTGGTCCACGCCCTCCTTCCGGAAGGCAGCAAACGGAGCTGGAGTGGCAGCAACCAGTTACAGGGCCTGCAGGGCTGCAGAGCCAATGTCCCCCTAACTTCCTCTGAGGTTGGGTGCCGGAGGAGGGGTGGAGATAGAGACTAGGTGAGGGGCTGCAGGCAGAGGAAGGCAGGAGGGGCGCCGCAGGAGGGGCGCCGCAGGCGGGGCTTAGTGAAGAACATACATTAGCAGACTCATCAGGTACACAACACTCTGGATAATGGCACAGGTGCCTCCTTGCGTGGCAGTAATAATGTCTGAAGGCATCCTATTTTGGAGGACAGCTTTCTCATTAGAGACCTAAGGACGGGCTTTGTTGGTTATCATTTAAGGCTTGCTGGGTGCAGTTAGTAGTCAGTAAGGCACCTGTGCGTGCTGTAACATTTCCCCCAGGCCAATGGAGGGAAACAAGACAGCGGCCAAATGACTGCAACAGTGGAAAACAGAACGTGCCCACCCGGCCTTGAGGAGAAGGAGGTGGCAGCTTTAGGCACTTGACCTGGTTGTGCATACCACACATGTTGGCTGGGGAGGCAACACCGTCAGTTGTGAGGATGGGGGGGGGCGAGGGCCGCGTGGCGGGATATGCCAGACCAGACCTTCACCTTCTCCCCTCTTTTTTTGGGGGGGGGGCCGCGTGGCTTGTGGAACCTTAATTCCTCAACCAGGGATGGAACCCATGCCCTCAGCAGTGAAAGCTCAAAGTCCTAACCACTGGACCACCAGGGAATTCCCACCTTCTCCCCTCTTTTAATGGTGCATGTTCCATTCCAAGTGTAGCATGTTTCAACAACCAATCCCTCACTGGTTGGGAACTCCCATGCGTGCCCCCAGACTCCTTTGGCAGTTGCTTCGGGCATTGTTTAGAACACATAGGTCATGATGTTACTGCATTAACCAAGTCACCATATTTCAAGGGCAATCAGGTATCCTTGGCAATATGCCATCCCACCCAGGCTTTACAGTGGCTGCTTTTTCAATGCACCCAATCTGCTGTATCTACTGAAGGGTCAGTTGCTAGGGCTTGTGCCCTGGCTAGGGCATCAGCTTTCTGATTGCCAGGGGATGTCAGTGCCTTATGAGCCAGGATGTGGAAGATGGTGAGGACTGCCTCAGACTCTTGTGGATAAACTCAAATGTCTTTTCACACATCTTGTACAAGGGCTGATTTCTTTTTCTTTTTTTAAAATTTATTTTATTTATTTTTGGCTGCACTGGGTCTTCATTGCTGCACGTGGGCTTTCTCTAGTTGTGGCGAGTGGGGTCTACACTTCGTTGTGGTGTGCGGGCTTCTCGTTGCGGTGGCTTCCCTTGTTGTGGAGCACGGGCTCTAGGCGTGTGAGCTTCAGTAGTTGTGGCACGCAGGCTCAGTAGTTGTGGCTCATGGGCCCTAGAGCGCAGGCTCAGTAGTTGTGGCGCATGGGTTGCTCCGCGGCATGTGGGATCTTCCTGGACCAGGGCTTGAACCTATGTCCCTTGCATTGGTGGGCGGATTCTTTTTTTTTTTTTTTTTTTTTGCGGTGCGGGCCTCCCACTGTTGTGGCCTCTCCCGTTGCGGAGCACAGGCTCCGGACGCACAGGCTCAGCGGCCATCGCTCACGGGCCCAGCCCCTCCGCGGCATGTGGGATCTTCCCAGACTGGGGCACGAACCCGTGTCCCCTGCATCGGCAGGCAGACTCTCAACCAGTGCGCCACCAGGGAAGCCCGGTGGGCGATTCTTAATCACTGCGCCATCAGGGAAGCCCAAGGGCTGATTTCTGATCTTCCATCTCTCAGCTTCCCTTTGTCCAAGCCATAGGGTTAATCCCTTTAGAACAGCCCAACTGTTCTGAGTTCAGCCCATTGGCTGCTGCAGTTCATTCCTGTTTCCATCCAGATGGTGTCAGTGTCGGGCAGAATAGCAACTGCAGTCCATGTGGGTGGGTTGACCCGACTAGACCCAACTGTATACCAGGCATCAGCGGGGATCCCTGCCCCACCCCGCCTCTCTACAGGCTGCAGGGGCCACCCCAGGTGTAGAGGCAGGGGAATTCGGACGGTCTACATACTCTTCAGGGCCTAGCAGCACTTGAATTTCTAGAGACAGTGGGCTGGCAGGCAGGGTGCCCCTCTGTTGCAAATGGGCCACTTAGTCAACGTGGGGGTTGAGCCATGGCAGAGGTGGGTCCGTAGAACATAGTCTCAACCCCGCCCTTGATAGGAAGGGACGTTCTTACCATGATATGCTGTTCTTTCGTGAGAGGCTATAGCTGGTGGGGTGTTCTGTGTACATTGTGAGGAGCTGTTGCTCTATGAGGGGTGCATTGGGGTTTCTGTCCCCCCCCACCCAGAGCTGGGACCAAAATCCTAAGGGTGTTCTCCTCTCCTCTCCTTCTGTTATCTCTGCCACAGTGTGTTCCGAAGTCACAGACACATCTAACTTAAACGGTTGCCCTGCTTGGGAGGTGCCCAGAGCTGTGATCTGCTTCACTAGTACTTTTTCCATCTCAAAGGCAGCTTGCTGCCCTGATCCCCAGTTCCACGTGAGCCTTCTCTTCATCAGGCGGCATAAGGGACGGAGGCACTGTGCCAGGTGGGGAATAAAAGTCCCCCAAACCCCCGAATCCCTGCAGAGGCTCGCACCTCTTTTTTTTTTATATATATATAAATTTATTTATTTATTTACTTATTTTTGGCTGCGTTGGGTCTTCGTTGCTGCATGGGGGCTTTCTCTAGTTGTGGTGAGCGGGGGCTACTCTTCGTTGCGGTGCACGGGCTTCTCATTGTGTTGGCTTCTCTTGTTGTGGAGCATGAGCTCTAGGGGCGCAGGCTTCAGTAGTTGTGGCACGTGGGCTCAGTAGTTGTGGCTTGTGGGCTCTAGAGCGCAGGCTCAGTAGTAGTGGCACACGGGCTTAGTTGCTCCGTGGCATGTGGGATCTTCCCGGACCAGGGCTCGAACCCGTGTCCCCTGCATTGGCAGGCGGACTCTTAACCACTGCGCCACCAGGGAAGTCCCACTTGCGCCTCTTTCATATTCTTAGGGGTCGGATAGGCTTGTACCTTATCAATCACAGCTTCTGGAACAATGCGCGTCTTACCCCACCAAACAACTCCCCAAAACTTTACGCGGGTGCCTGGGCCTTGAATTTTCTGAGGGCTCGCCACCCATCCTCGTCCTCACAGATGTTCCAGCAAAGTCTGCAGAAGGTCCTGCTGCAGAGGCAAGTCTTCACATGGTAACATCATCTCATCAATGTAATGAGCCCATTTTACTGATGTGGGGAAGGAGAATAGGGACAGGTCTTGGGCTACCATCCCATGACATGTGGTGGGGCTGTGCAGGTGGCCTTGAGGAAGCACTTGAAAGGTCCATTGTTGCTCCTCCCACATGAAGGCAAATTGATGTTGTGACTCAGTGGCCAGGTGTAGACTGAAAAAAGCATTCGCTAAGTCAGGTACCGCATGGTACGTTCCTAGGACAGCAGCCAAGGTATTGAAGACGGTGGCACTGTTGGGCACAGACACATGGATGGGGCTTGTTCAACTCTCTGTAGTCCACGGTTATCCGCCATGAGCCATCTGGCTTTTTTACCAGCCATACCAGGCTGTTGAACGTACTATGGGCAGAACGTAGCATTCCCACTCAGTGCAGTTCTGGAATAGTTTCTTCTATTTCCTTAAGCCCCACCCACCCAGGCAATTTATATTGTTTGACAGTTTCCACTCTTCCCCGGGGGTGGCAGGCTTACCGTTCCCAGTTGGTGTTCCCCTCATCACTGGTTTGATTACTCTAACCCAGAGGCAGATTCGCAGACATAGGTTTGCAGAGCTTGACCTTGTGGGATATCAATGCCCACTATGTTCTCTGGTATTAGAGTGATAAAACTCTCATATTCTCTCTAGAAAAATGGTACAGATGAACCATCTGTAGGGCAGAAATAGAGACACAGATGTAGAGAACAAACATATGGACACCAAGGGGGGAAAGTGGCGGGGGTGTGGGATGAATTGGGAGATTAGGATTGACATATATAAACTAATATATATAAAATGGATAACTAATAAGAACCTGCTGTATAAAAAATAAAATTCAAAAAAAATCTCATTCTCAGGGTGTGGAGGGGCAGGGAGAATGCCCAATTTGCTGTATGAAAAGGACTTTCCTGACTATAACCATTTGCGCTCTGTAATTCAGTGGCGCTGAGGGGGTCAGAAAACTTCTGAGGGTGACCGTGTATTACACTACATCCGGGGAAATTCCCTGGCGGTCCAGTGGTTAGGACTCGGTGCTTTCACTGCTGTGGCCCGGGTTCAATCCCTGGTCGTGGAACTAATATCCAGCAAGCTGTGCGGCAGAGCCAAAAAAAAAAAAAAAAAAGGAAAAGAAAAAGAAATTAGAGTACATCTGGCTCCAGTATCCACCAGAGCTGTACTTTTTTTTTTTTTTTAATTATTTGGCTGCACCGGGTCTTAGTTGTGGTATGTGGGGTCTAGCTGCCTGACCAGGGATCGAACCTGGGCCCCCTGCATTGGGAGCGTGGAGTCTTAATCACTGGACCACAGGGAAGTCCCCAGAGCTGTCACCTTTTGTTTATTTCTGGAAGATCAACCAGTAGTGAGCTCCACAGGAGGCCTCCGACTGCCTCCAATGGGCCTCACCTGGAAGCAGTCTTGGCCTGCATCCTATAACCTGGGCATGTGGGAGGCACCCACCTCAAACAGGAGAATCCCTGAGGCCTCTGCTGGAGTGGGCAGGGCATCAGGGATGGTAGGGCCAAGTGGGCAGTTCTGAAATGTTATGCAGCTTTTAAGGCTTCCCACAGGCCAACCAACACAGCATTGGATGGCCGATGTATCTTTTCAGTTGCGTTCCCAGCAGCAATGAGGTCAAACCACGTTTGTTTCCGGGTTACTTTTACCAAACCCCTTACAGCCCTTCAGGATAGCCTTTTGGCTTTTCGAGCTCCCTCTCTGTCTTGGGTCTTTCCTGCAGGCCAGTATGTAACTGTTCCTGGGATTTGTTGGTTTCCTCTAGATCAGCAATGGATTGCCCAACATCACGAATGTCTTGTCCCACAACTGGGCTCGGCGTGGATATTAGTGTCCCATACCAGGTGATGGGGGCGGTCTGGAGTATCTTGGCTTTCATTCCTGCAGTGAATGTGGCCTGATCAGGCCCTTCAAAGATAGGAGCACAGATGGCCTGTCTCATTCCCAACTCCCTAAGGAGTTGTTGCACCTCCTCTATAGATTTCCAGGGTCCCACATGCCCAGGGAGACCCCCCATATTGGGACAAGCCTCCCTGCAGGTTAGAATAATCCAATCTATAAGGGAGTGAGGACCTCGAGCCCCCAAGTCCTATGCAGATGCTTCAGGAGGGCAGGCTGTGTGGTGATGTTGTCATATCACTGGTTCTGGGTGATGTGGAGAGCACTGCACGGGAGCCACGACACATGGCCTCTGTCCTTCCCTCCCCAGATGTCCCTGGAACACACAGGGCGTCAATTTTTCCATCTGTGAAATGGGGGCTTGGATGGAATTGTCCTGTGACCTCCCACATGAGGATCCTCAGACTGGGAGGTCGCCAGGAGGGCTCTGGGGACGCCGAAACCTAATTTAAGCGCTACCCTACGACCCCCACCTCCGTCCCCGCGATTTACGCAGGAAAGCCAGGTGTTAGTTCCGCCTTTGCCGCTGTCTCCTGAGGGACCTGGCTGAAGCCAACCTCTTCTCTCAGAGTCTGAAGGGCACCCGTGTGAAACGGGCTTTCAAGTCCGCCTTGACCTACTCGGCCCAGGCCCCGTGAGGCTGGGTTTTGGAAATAAGTTTCCGCGCATCTCCCAAGCCCCCGAGCTCCGCTCCTTAGCAATGCAGGCGTCCCACCCCATGAGAAGTCTCGCGAGAATCCCTCGCCGAACCGAAGTTGAGATGTTTGGCCTTTCTCAGGTTCCGTAGCTCGGAGTCGCAGCACCGGAACTAATGTTAACTGGTCGCGGCTGGGGAAGCCTTCGCGGTGGTGCAAGCGGAACCAAGGCCCGGAGCTCTCAGTAAGTAGGACCCGAGCCTGAGCGTCCCCCTTTAGTACCCTCCTCCGATTCCTTGAAGATCCCGGTGCCGCTCAGCAAGAGCGCCCAGGATTTCTGGATCCCCAGCCTTATGACTCAGGGGCTCCTGCCGAGTTTTCCCCTCCCGGGATTTCGATGCAATTCAGCGAATTCACCGCTCTGTCTGAGAAATGATAAAACCGAGATTTAGAGCACAGCCCCGAGGCGCCGTTTGCCAGGTCCCGTCCCCTCCCCCGGGTTCCTCTCGATCCGCAATGGGAACGCCATCCCTGCTCCAGGTCTCCCTCTCTTGGGTCCGAGTCCTCCTACAGTCTTCGGCCTCAGACACATACCACTCAGTAACCCTCGCCTCGTCTCCCTGACTGTCCGCAGGCCTGGGCAGCATGGCCGTATTCCGGTCGGGCCTCCTGGTGTTGACAACGCCGCTGACCTCCCTGGCCCCTCGCCTGGCCCCCATCCTGACCTCGGCGGCCCGGTTGGTGAATCACACGCTCTATGTACACCTGCAACCGGGCATGAGCCTGGGCGGCCCGGCTCAGCCCCAGTCCAGCCCCGTGCAGGCCACGTTTGAAGTTATCGATTTCATCACGCACCTCTACGCTGGCGCCGACGTCCACAGGCACCTGGACGTTAGAATTCTGCTGACCAATATCCGAACCCAGAGCTTTCTCCCTCCCCTGACCAGCTCAGTCCAGAACCTGGCCCACCCGCCGGAAGTGGTGCTGACCGACTTCCAGACCCTGGATGGAAGCCAGTACAACCCAGCCAAGCAACAGCTCGAGCGTTATGCTACCAGCTGTTACAGCTGTTGTCCGCAACTGTCTTCAGTGCTCCTATACCCCGATTATGGGCCTGGAGTTCTGCCCGTGGGGTCCCTGGACGTCCCCTTACCCTCCACCATCAGCCCAGCCTCCCCCGAGGGCAGGTCTGACAAGCAGCCAGTGCGTGGCCACCAGCGCGGTGCTGTGGGTGGCACCTTTGACCGCCTGCACAATGCCCACAAGGTGTTGCTCAGCGTCGCATGCCTCCTGGCTCAGGAGCAGCTTGTGGTGGGAGTAGCAGACAAAGACCTGTTGAAGAGTGAGTGACAGAGACTGAGTTAGGGCAGTCTTACCCTCCCCCCAGGCCAAGATTGAGGAAGGGTGGGACCATCCGTTACTTCCCACCACTCCCAAATGTCACAGTGCCTGGCGCTCAGTTGGCACCGAGGGAGTTTTGTTAAATGAATAAATGCAGCTTTCTAGGTGTGTGGTCTAGTCACCATTCAATCAGGATCCCCCAAATGTGTAGCCAAGGAACCTGCACTTTTAAACAAATTCTCCAGGTGATGAATCCTAAAGTTTGAGTCCCTGGGAATAAATGGACGAGTAAGTTGTAGGCAGCAGCGCCACAGGCAGTCAGAGGAGCCTCTCGGAATTCTCTGGCTCTTGGGATTCTCCATCTGACTCTGACGCCTCCTGGCGCTGCTAGTCCTCTGCACACGCGCCAGCCCTTGCAGCACTATTGTGCTTGCGGGCTGCCTCCTCATAGCTCCCCCGTCACAGGCCACTGCCCAGCTCCCCTCTGGAGATAGGATGCTTAGGGACAGTCTCCCCTAAACTGGCCCACACACTTCCTCCCCAGTAAAAAGATCTCACTGTTCTTCTGGGCTCCTTCCCCAGGCAAGTTGCTCCCTGAGCTGCTCCAACCCTACGCAGAACGCGTGGAACATCTGAGTGAGTTCCTGGTGGACATCAAGCCCTCCTTGACTTTTGATATCATCCCCCTGCTGGACCCCTATGGGCCCGCTGGCTCTGACCCCTCTCTGGAGTTCCTGGTGGTCAGCGAGGAGACCTATCGTGGGGGGATGGCCGTCAACCGCCTCCGCCTTGAGAATGTAACCCCTGAGGGAGACTGGCAGAGGGAGTGGATGGGGATGGGGAAGGCCACTGGGGGCTGTTGGAAGTACATGACCCCAGAGAAGGGAAGAGAGGGCTCAAGGTGGTGGGAAGAGGGAAGGAGGAACTTCCCAGCTTGCCCTCCGGGTAGGCAGGGGGGGATAAGGCGGTAGATGCGTCCTCACCTCACCCCTCCTTCTCCCTCCTCACTCTTCCTTTGCCTCAGGACCTGGAGGAGCTCACCTTGTACCAGATCCAGCTGCTGAAGGACCTAAACCACAAGGAAAACGAAGAGGACAAAGTCAGCTCCTCCAGCTTCCGCCAACAAATGCTGGGAAACCTGCTCCGGCCTCCACATGTAAGCCTAACCCACCCGCCTCCCGCCTCTTCCCCTGCATGGGTGGGCTGGGAATGCTGGAGAGGAGAGATGGAAGGGTTCAGCCTCAAACCTGAGTCTGGGGACCCTAGTAACTGGGGGCTTCCCTCTTATCTACCCGTAGAAGAGGCCAGAGCTCCCCCCAGGTTTCTACGTGATTGGGCTGACGGGCATCAGTGGCTCTGGGAAGAGCTCAGTAGCTCAGCGGCTGAAGGGCCTCGGGGCATATGTTATCGACAGTGACCACCTGGGCCACCGGGCCTATGCCCCGGGCGGTCCTGCCTACCAGCCGGTTGTGAAAGCCTTTGGAACAGGTAATAAGTGGGGAGGGCTGGAGGTGGCCTGACGTGAGGAGGTGGCCTGGCCTCC
Organism: Mesoplodon mirus; assembly: GCF_964341445.2. Taxonomy (NCBI): domain Eukaryota; kingdom Metazoa; phylum Chordata; class Mammalia; order Artiodactyla; family Ziphiidae; genus Mesoplodon; species Mesoplodon mirus. The sequence goes on from NC_138994.1 coordinate 6,029,160, forward strand.
TTGCCCAGTCCTCTGTCTCTGTCATCCAGATATTCTCCATAAAGATGGCATTATCAACAGGAAGGTCCTAGGCAGCCGGGTGTTTGGGAACAAGGTAAACACACACCTCTCCAAGGGCTCTGCAGCTGCTACTAGACCCAGAGGTTGGGACCCAGTGGACCTCTCTGGTCTGGCCCAGAATGCCAGTTTCCACTCAACTGTTCCCAACTACCTCCTCCCTCGGGCTGGCTCCATCTCCTCCGGGGGAGGGTAAACTCTGCCCACCCCTTCCCTCCCCTTTCTCAGAAGCAGCTGAAGATACTCACGGACATTACGTGGCCAGTTATCGCAAAGCTGGCCAGAGAGGAAATGGAGCAGGCTATGGCTGAGGGTGAGTGAGCAGCCCAAGGGAACAGCTAAGCAGAATCTCCCCCGGGAGCTTCCCCACCCTAAATCAGACCATCCGCTTTCCCTGGGACTGTGTTTCCTTGGCAAGGTGTGCTTGCTGGCAGTGACTGGGGTCTCCCCACAGGAAAGCATGTGTGCGTGATTGATGCCGCCATGCTGCTTGAAGCAGGCTGGCAGAACATGGTCCATGAGGTGTGGACCGTTGTCATCCCTGAGACTGAGGTATCTGGATCCCACCCCCCCACTCTATCCCCACTGTAGCCCGCATCCTGCTCTGAACCAGTGGGCTGATGAATGCCTTGTCTGCCCAGGCTGTACGACGCATTGTGGAGAGGGATGGCTTGAGTGAGGCTGCGGCTCAAAGCCGGCTGCAGAGCCAGATGAGTGGGCAGCAGCTTGTGGACCAGAGCCACGTGGTGCTGAGCACCCTGTGGGAGCCACACGTCACCCAGTGCCAGGTCGGTGCCCAGGGAGAGGCTGGGCTGTGGGGGGGGGGGAGCCTCCAGGGGATGCTTGTACGACCCTGTCCTCTCTTCTTCCCAACATTCTGGCCTGTCCAAAGGTGGAGAAAGCCTGGGCCCTCCTGCAGAAGCGCATCTCCGAGGCACCATCAGGCCCATGACGGACAATGAGTTCTCTGTGGGGCCGAACTGACCCCTGGAGCTGACAAGAGATCCAGTGATGATGGCGAATTGGGGCCTTGAAGCTCACCCTAGCTGGGGCCTAGAGGGCTCTGTGCTAAGCTGGGCAGGGCAGGGCTGGGCCTGCTGGACACAGGAAGCCTACCCAGCTTGCCAGTGTTTGGCCAACGCTGAGACCGTGGCTCTTGGGGGAGCAGGCCCCCTAGCGGTGTTCCATCCTCGCTCTTGCCCACAGGTCTGGGGCATCCACGGTGGGCTGGGGCCAGGGCACACACTGAAACTTGTTACAGAATTAAAGGTGAATGTTGCTAGGTGCTGCCTGTATGGTGCTTACTTCCTGCTCCAATGCCTTTGGGTATCTTTGCGACCCTTTAGCCACAAGTGCAGGGCCCAGGCCTGAGCTGCAAGCCAGGAATGCAGTGGTTAAGAGCATGGCTTTTGAAGCTAGCCAGACTGAGGGCAGTCTTGGCCCTATCACCGACTAGCTGTGTGCTTTTGGATACGTTCTGGACTTTGTAGGTACCTCAGTTTGCTTAGCTTACGAAGTAGCATGACTTGGCTAACAGGTTCTTTGAAAGCGTCAATTCCACAACTATCCTGCCAGACTTGGGCTGGGCGTTGGAGGAGCATCCTACAACAAGCCACGCGGGGCCTCTGGCCTCACAGAGGTTGCACCCCGGAGGGGTCGGACGAGGTGGCCAAGACTGCAGGTCCGGGAAACTCGTCCCGGTCCTCGGGAGCCGGCTGGCCTCGGCAGTGCGCGTGCGCGCAACTCTCTGCGACACTGCGGACAAGCCTTTTGCGGGGACCCCTTTTCACCGAATGTGCTTCATGTCGCGGCGGCTGGGACGCCTGCCCTGAGGAAGGGCAGGGACGGGCGGGTAGGACGGCCCCAAGACCGCCGGTGTCAACCCCGACACCAAACCGGATTCCCGGTCTCCACCGGCCGCGGCGGGTGTGGGGGGGGGGGCGGGGGGGCGGTGTTCTTCGATTCGCGCATGCGCAGCCGCCCCGCCCCCGCCCCCGGGCCGCGGGTTGGTGGGTTTGGGTCACGTGGGCGCGCCTCGCCGCTTTCTCGCCGCAGGGGGCCAGCCCGCGGGCAGGGTTCCGGTTCGGTGGGTCGGAGATGACGGAGCCGGGCGCCTCTCCGGAGGACCCCTGGGTCAAGGCAAGCCCCGTGGGCGCGCACGCCGGCGAGGGGAGGGCGGGTCGGGCTCGTGCACGTAGGGGGTCCGGAAGACGAGGGGACTCCCTGAAGTCCCCAGAGCTGCCCCCGCTCTCCGGGCCCCGGGGCTGCAGAGAAGACAGCTCTCACCCCGCGTGTGCCAAGGTGGGAAGACAACTGAGGCGTGTGCGCGCGGGTGTGAGGGGACGGGGCTGGAGGGCTGGGGGTGTGGAGTGGGCGGACGGGGTCCTGCCGAGGGGCGGCGCTCCCGCGGCCTAGCCACTCTTGGCTCTGGGGGAATCCTGCGGCTGCCCGCGCACCCCAGGGGTGGGTGGCTGTGTGTGTGTGTGTGTGTGTGTACGTGTGTGCACGCGCGCAGGGGCGGAGGTCTGACGGGCTTCTCCCTTGCTCGGTGCCGCAGGTCGAGTATGCGTACAGCGACAACAGCCTGGACCCCGGTGAGTGCATCCCCCACCGTCTTCAGCTCTGGAGGGACACTCCCATTTCAGCCCTATAGATTTAAGTGGCCTTGCCAGCCACACCTGAGCACAGTCCACTTGAGCTGAGCGGGCCTGAGCAGCGAGGGAGGAGGAGCTGGAGGACGGGGCAGGAAGCATCCGAGGGTGACACCTAGTTCCCTATGTCCTGGAGCAGGGACGTGATAGAAGTAGTGACAGCTGGTCACTCACCATCATCACGCCCAGATGCCACTTTGTGAGCCAGGAGGTATCACTGCAGGCCTGTGGAGCGGTGTAGCCACTAGGGACAGGAGCACTGCGGAATGGCACGACAGGAAGTGGGTGGCCCAGTATGGCTGGCTTTTGGGTTGAAGGGGAGAGGTCAGTATTTACGGCCCAGGAAGCCATTATGCCCACAGGTGTCTGAGGGCCTAGCAGGGCCCCTCCCTCTGTCCCACCCCTTAGTGACTGGGGCCTCTCTTTTCCAGGGCTCTTTGTAGAAAGCACCCGCAAGGGGAGTGTAGTGTCCAGGGCTAACAGCATCGGTTCCACCAGTGCCTCTTCTGTCCCCAACACAGGTAGGCAGCAGCGTCCCCCCACTCCGGGGAACCGGATGGGCCTTCATCTTAGTATCTCTTCTAGACAGGGCAGCTCCAGCCATCCACGTGGAGGCGCTGGAACCCTAGTGCTAGAAGCAGGGTATCGCGCCACCTCTCACCTCATCTGGGATATTAGGTTCTTGTAGCTACCTGCCATCTCTGGGCACCAGGTTCTTCTTCCCCGCTGGGGAAAAGCGGGCTAGATGGGCCCCACTGGGCCCCAGAATGACCTCTTCCTGCCCCCAACTCTGAGCGTAGATGACGAGGACAGCGATTACCACCAGGAATCCTACAAGGAGTCCTACAAGGACCGGCGGCGGCGAGCACACACTCAGGCTGAGCAGAAGAGGAGGGATGCCATCAAGGTGATTGGGGAGGCCTGCGCCTCAGCCAGCGCAGGAGGGCGCTGCACACTTCAGATCCACTCTGCCTTGACCCCGTCAGGCAGTCCCAAGCAGGCTTGGGGGCAGCTAGTCTAGGCCCTGGACATGAACTTCTCCCTCCTTCCCACTCCCTTTGAGTGAGTGAGCATGGAACTTGGTATCATGGAAGGAAAACTTTGTGCCCATTTGCCTTAACCCCTCAGTTAAGGAACCCGTGTCCCCTGCTCTCTCCACAGAGAGGCTATGACGACCTGCAGACCATCGTCCCCACCTGTCAGCAGCAGGACTTCTCCATTGGCTCCCAGAAGCTCAGCAAGGCCATCGTTCTGCAGAAGAGTATGGCCAGGAGAGCACCGGAGGGCCTGGAGCCAAGGGGGCTGTGAAGGCTAGCGCCTCAGAGCCGCTTTTGGCCCGGCCCTGGTGGGGTGGTTGTAACAGGAGAGGTGGGGTCTGGGGGAAGGGGAGACACAATCAGCCTGGTCCTTCTGGTTGTGCCCACGCCCTCTTCCCTCCCCCACTCCAGCCATTGACTACATCCAGTTTTTGCACAAGGAGAAGAAAAAGCAGGAGGAGGAGGTATCCACGCTACGCAAGGACGTCATGGCCCTAAAGATCATGAAAGTGTAAGGGGGGCGCTGGGCTGGGGGAACCAGGGCCTCTGGTTCTGAGGGGACTCTGAGGCCTCTTCAGTTCACGCCCTTCCATTTGTTCAAAGGCCACATCAGATAATATTCTCACTCTCATGTGGTAGGCAGGGCTCTATCCCAACTGTAGCGGATACTCTGGAAACGCCTGTGGGATTAATGAAGGGAAGGCCGGAGAGGGTGGGTCACCACTTCTGACCTCGAAGCAGTATCTAGCTGATGTTGAATACCTCCCCAAGGCTCTCCGGGAATCTCCTTCCCAGGGGAGTACGTCGGGTAGCGCTATTATTCTTCCTGGGCCGGTGGAGCTGCTCCCCTTAGCCCTGGCCTGTTCGCTTTCAGGAACTATGAGCAGATCGTGAAGGCACACCAGGACAACCCCCGTGAGGGGGAGGACCAGGTCTCTGACCAGGTGAAGTTCAACGTGTTTCAAGGCATCATGGACTCCCTCTTCCAGTCCTTCAATGCCTCTATCTCCGTGGCCAGCTTCCAGGAGCTGTCGGCCTGTGTCTTCAGCTGGATTGAGGAGCACTGTAAGCCTCAGGTATGGGGCAGCAGTGGACATGGGGTTGGGGGTCTTCCCTCAGGCACAGTGGCCCAAGCCATTGTTTGTTCAGAGAGACAGGGTAGCAGGTTTTAGGTTTCTTGAGGATATTTCTACAACTTTCAGTATTCTTGTTTCCCCCTTTGCCTTCTAGCCCAGTTTTTCCTGTTAAGGTTTCATTTGGCAAGGATTTGAGTACTCACTAATGCAAGGCCTAGCTCTTGGCCTTTGTTTCGCTCACAAAGTGGCAAGTAATGGCAGCCTCAGGCACTCCTCCTCGGCCGCCCAGCAAGTAAGCCCCGATCACTTGCAGCAGACTTACTTGGGGTTTTTGGAAAGATTCCTGGCCGCCGCCCCCAGGCCCACTAAAGTAGCTTTCCATGGGGTTTCTGATTATTATTTGTAATGGAGAGTGTGTTAATGGTTGCACTGAGTCTTCAATTTTTGAGGCCTGGTTGCTTTTTCTGAGGCTTGACTTGTATCTGAGATTCTCACTTTTTTGCTTCCCAACATTTTTTTAAATGTAATTTTTAAAAGTTACACTCCATTTACACTTATTACAAAAAACATTGGCTGCATTCCCCATGTTGTACAATACCTCCTTGCAGCCTTACACCCAGTAGTTTGTACCTCCCACTCCCCCACCCCAATACTGCCACTCAGCCCCACCCCCCACTGGTAACCACTAGCTTGTTCTCCGTATCTGTGAGTCTGCTGCTTTTTTGTTACATTCACTAGTTTGTTGTATTTTTTTAGATTCCACATATAAGTAATGTCATACACTTATATGTGGAATCTTTCTCTGACTTATTTCGCTTAGCATAATGCCCTCCAAGTCCATCCATGTTGCTGCAGATGGTAGAATTTCGTTTTTCTTTTTGGCTGAGGAGTATTCGTGTGTGTGTGTGTGTGTGTGTGTGTGTGTGTGTGTGTGTGTGTGTGTGTGTGTGTGTGTGTGTGTGTGTGTGTGTGTGTGTGTGTGTGTGTGTGTGTGTACACACCATCTTGGTTTTTTGCAGGGTTTTTTTGGTACTTTAAAAAATTTTATTAAAGTACAGTTGATTTACAATGTTGTGTTAATTTCTGCTGTACAGGAAGGTGACTCAGTTATACGTATATTCTTTTTCATATTCTTTTCCATTATGGTTTGTCACAAGATATTAAATATAGTTCCCTGTGCTCTACAGTGGGACCTTGTTGTTTATGCATCCATCCTATATACAGAAGTTTGCCTTTGCTAATCCCAAAGTCCCACCCCTTCCCTTCCCTACCTCCCCCACCCCCGCAGCCTCAAGGCTGTTCTCTGTGTCTGTGAGTCTGTTTCTGTTTCGTAGAGATGTTGATTTGTGTCATACTTAGATTCCACATATAAGTGATACCATATGGTATTTGTTTTTCTCTTTCTGATCTACTTTGCTTAGTATGATAATCTCTAGGTCCATCCATGTTGCTTCAAATGGCATTATTTCATTCTTTCTTTTATGGCTGAGTAATATTACATTGTATATATATACACCACATTTTCTTTATCCATTCACCTGTTGGTGGATGCTTAGGTTGCTTCCGTATCTTGGCAGTTGTAAATAATGCTGCTGGAACACTGGGGTTGCGTATATCTTTTCGAATTAGTATGTCTGTTTTTTTTTTGGATATATACCCGGGAGTGGAATTGCTAGATCATATGGTAGTTCTGTTTTTAGTTTTTTGAGAAACCTCCATACTGTTTTCCACAGTGGCTGCACCAGTTTACATTCCCACCAACAGGGTGCGAGGGTCCCCTTTCCTCCACATCCCCACCAGCATTTGTTATTTGTGTTCTTTTTGATGATCGCCATTCTCACAGATGTGAGGTGATACCTCATTGTGGGTTTTTTTTTTTTTTCTGGCTGCGCTGGGTCCATTGCGGCATGCGGGTTCTTCTTCATTGCAGTGCATGGGCTCAAGCTCACGGGCTCAGCAGTTGTGGCGCTTGGGCTTAGTTGCCCTGTGGCATGTGGGATCTTAGTTCCCCGACCAGATCTTACCCGCGTCCTCTGCATTGGAAGGTGGACTCTTAACCACTGGACCATCAGGGAAGTCCCTCATTGTGGTTTTGATTTGCATTTCTCTGATGATTCGCGATGTTGAGCATCTTTTCATGTGCCTGTTGGCCATCTGCATTTCCTCTTTGGAAAAATGTCTATTCAGTTCTGCCCTTTTTTTAAAAAATTTATTTTATTTTATTTATTTTTGGCTGTGTTGGGTCTTCGTTATTGCTCGCGGGGTTTCTCTAGTTGCGGATAGCGGAGCTGCTCTTTGTTGCTGTGCGTGGGCCTCTCATTGCGGTGGCTTCTCGTTGCAGAGCACGGGCTCTAGGCGCCCAGGCTTCAGTAGTTGTGGCACACGGGCTTAGTTGCCCCATGTCTGCCCTTTTTTTTTTTTTTGCGGTACGCGGGTCTTTCACTGTTGTGGCCTCTCCCATTGCGGAGCACAGGCTCCGGACGTGCAGGCTCAGTGGCCATGGCTCATGGGCCCAGCCGCTCCATGGCATGTGGGATCTTCCCGGACCGGGGCACGAACCCGTGTCCCCTGCATCGGCAGGCGGACTCTCAACCACTGCGCCACCAGGGAAGCCCCCTGCTCATTTTTTAATCGGGTTGTTTTTTGTTTTTTGGGCACACCATGTGGCTTGCAGGATCTTAAGTTCCCCAACCAGGGATAGAACCCAGGCCACAGCAGTGAAAGTGCCAAGTCCTAACCACTGGACTGCCAGGGAATTCCTTGGTTATTTTTTTGTTGCTGAGTTGTATGAGCTGTTTATATACGTTGGATATTAACCCCTTATCAGTTACATCATTTGCCAATATTTTCTCCTATTCAGTAGATTGTCCTTTCGTCAATGGTTTCCTTTGCAGTGCAAAAGCTTTTAAGTTTAATTAGGTCCCATTTGTTTATTTTCACTTTTATTTCCTTTAGATGGATCCAAAAAATATTGCTGCAGTTTATGAGTATTCTGCATATGTTTCCCTTTAGGAGTTTTATAGTATCCAGTCTTACATTTAGATCTTTAATCTATTTTACTTTTGTATATGGTGTGAGAAAATGGTCTAATTTCATTCTTTTACATGTAGCTGTACAGTTTTCCCAGCACCACTTACTGAACAGGCTGTTTTTTCTCCATTGTATTTTCTTGGCTCCTTTGTTGTAGATGAATTGACCATGAGTGTGTGGGTTTATTTCTGAGCTCTATATTCTGTTCCATTGATATATGTGTTTTTGTGCCAGTACCATACTGTTTTTTTGTTTGTTTGTTTATTTTTGGCTGCTTTGGGTCTTTGTTGCTGCGCACAGGCTTTCTCTAGTTGCGGTGAGTGGGGGCTACTCTTCATTGCAGTGCATGGGCTTCTCATTGCGGTGGCTTCTCTTGTTGTGGAGCACGGGCTCTAGGCGCGCAGGCTTCAGTAGTTGTGGCACGCAGGCTCAGTAGTTGTGGCTCGTGGGCTCTAGAGCGCAGGCTCAGTAGTTGTGGCACATGGGCTTAGTTGCTCCACGGCATGTGGGTTCTTCCTGGACCAGGGATCAAACCCGTGTCCCCTGCATTGGCAGGCAGATTCTTAACCACTGTGCCGCCGGGGAAGCCCACCATACTGTTTTGATTACTGTAGCTTTGTAGTATAGCCTGAAGCCAGGGAGCATGATACCTCCAGCTCTGTTCTTCTTTCTCAAGATTATTTTGCCTATTCGGGTTCTTTGTCTTTCCATACAAATTTTAAAATTATTTGTTCTAGTTCTGTGAAAAATGCCATTGGTATTTTGACAGGGACTGCAATGAATCTGTAGATTGCCTTGGGTAGTATGGTCGTTATAACAATATTGATTCTTCCAATCAAAGAACATGGTGTATCTTTCTATCTGTTTGTGTCATCTTCAATTACTTTCCATCAGAGTACAGGTCTTTTACCTCCTTAGGTAGGTTTATTCCTAGGTATTTTATTCTTTTTAATGTGATGGTAAATGGGATATTTTTCTTAATTTTTCTTTGATGCTTAAATGCAAGAGATTTCTGTACATTAATTTTATACCCTGCAACTTTACCAAATTCATTGCTGAGCTCTAGTAGTTTTCTGCTGACATCTTTAGGATTGTCCATGTTTAGTATTGTGTCATCTGCAAACAGTGATATTTTATTTCTTCCTTTCCAATTTGGATTCCTTTTATTTCTTCTTCTCTGATTGCCATGGCTAGGGCTTCCAAAACTATGTTGAATAAAAGTGGTGAAAGTGGGCATCCTTGTCTTGTTTGATCTTAGAGGAAATGTTTTCAGCTGAAAGCATGTCCCAACATTTTTATTGTGAAACACTGTAAACGTACTGCAGCACTGAGAGAATTTTATAATGAACATTCATATATCCCCCACCTAAAGTTTACCATTAACCTTTTTTGTATTTGCATCACATAGTAATGCATCTCTCCATCCCTGACTGACTCCATCCTGTTTTGGGGGCATTTGCAAACTGTAGACATCAGTGCTTCCCAGGTTTTTTGTTTTAACTGTACTCTAAAGAGTACACCTGGCTCAGGCAGGCATGACTGAGCGGCTCTGTGCCCTCCCTGAGCATGATCTCTCTCTTTCTCTGCTTCCCCTACCAGACCCTACGGGAAATTGTGATTGGTGTTCTACATCAATTGAAGAACCAGCTTTACTGACCAGCTCTTGGAACCTGCAGAACAGCCAACAAGAGGCCTTGAGTCTCCTACGTGGCCGTGGAGCCACTGGGCTTATGAGATTGGACTGTGACACTGCACACCAGTCAGCTGCTTTCTCCTCAGTGTTTGGCTCCCCAGCTCCCCCCTCCCCCTCAGCCCCATCTTCAGTGGGGCTGGGGAGGGGGGAAGGTTATTATGAAAGCTTTGATTAATTTATTATACTGACCATAGATCTCAAACCTACCTAGTCTTTCCCCCTCCCCATAGAAGTCCTCGGGATGGGGTCTGCTCTGGGAACCCTAAAAAGCTCCTGGCCTCTCCCTTTTTCTAAGCCTCAGATTTCTGCTCATATTTGGTAACTACTGTTTGCCTGTTTTGGTCTCTCTGGCAACATTTAGCCTGAGTTTGGCCATTTTGGCAGTAGTTGGATGGGAAGAAAGGAGTAAGGGAAAATACTCTCACAGCCATGAAAGGTGAAAGGTGGCCTCATGCCTAGGCTAGGGCTGCCTGGTCAGCCCAAGGTGAGGCCAGAGCTTTCTCTGGCCAGCTAAGGGCAGGGCTGCCAGGTTCCTGCCCTTGCCCCTACTCTGGGTGGTGGAGGGAAGCAACCTCCTCACCCACTCCTGCCCTCTGTGTCCCCACAGGCAGTAGCACTGCACAGCAAAGTCAAATATAACGCAACACTACATATTAAATTTTTTAATTTTTCTGAACACCAACAATGCAATTTTGCTAAAGTTACAATTTTGGAATATTGGCCTCAAGACCACTCCCAGGCTTTCTGTCAAGTGTATCTGGGTCTCTACCATCTCAGTGCTGCCTGCATTTCTCCCAGGACTTGGGGTGGGGTGACGGTGGGTAGAGAAGACTTTCTAAAGGTCTCCCGGAGTGGAAAGCCCCACAGAGTCCCGGGTGAGGCCCTGGGCTCCTTGAACGCTGTGCATAGTAGCCTCTCTCTGCTCTTGTCCCCCAGGCTCTCTTTGGCCTTCCTCAGGTTTGATATCTGGGAGGTTTGATTATCCAGAGGAAATTAAATATTTTTATATCAAATTATATTACAATAAATATTGCCAAATGCTTTCCTTTTGCATTGTTCCCCATCTAACTAACTGTTAAGTTCAGGCAGTCAAAACATGGATGATGAAATGAGTGAAACCATCCTCTCTGGGCCACCAGTGCTCCACCCAGTACCTTTGGTGTGTGCCCAAAAGTGGACAGCAGCAGGAACAACAAAAAAGCCGACCTAAACAAGGCAGCCAGTCCAGGACATCTCTCTTCCCAGGCCTGCCGGGGGGTCCTCAGGGATCTGGGAGCTTGAGGTTGTAATCTTCATCTGTCTCTATCCCAACTTCCTCCTGGGGGCGGGCAGCAAGACAAGTGAATGAGACCTCCCTGGACGCAGGCCCCAGAGAAGCAAGGAAGGGAGAACACCACTTACAAAAAACTGCTTCTTGCTCTTGGGGTATCCTTCAAGGATTGCATCAAACAGCTCTGTTGCCTGACAAGAAATAAAACCCCGCCCCCTTTCAGATGGGCAGTACCCGGCATGCCTGACAGGTCCCTGATACAGGGCGGCCCCGGTGGCTGCCGCTGTCCAGGGCCTGCCGGGAGTTCCCCCGCACTTACCATCCTCTTGCGCTTCCTCCACTCCTTGCAGTACCTCTGCCTCGCTCTGTACACCTAGACGGGGAAACAGGTTCCTCTGACCCCCTCAGCCCCACAGCAGCCGCTGGGGCCAACCCTCCTCACTTTGAACCTGCACAGGCAGCCCTCCCTGCTCCCCACTCCCTCCCCACCCACCTGCTCTTTCTCTTCTGGAGTCACGTGGTTGGTGGCAGCTTTGATGTTCTTCAGTCTCTCTGTGTAGCCAGCACATTCCTTCTTTAACTCCTGGATCTCTTTCTGCATCTCCGGTGTGGTCAGGGCACTAGTTAACTCCTTCAGCTCTAAAACCACATCCCCCGGAGAGGTCACTGGCTACCCTGAGGTAGGAGACCAGGCCTCCACCTTGCTCTGGGCTCTATACACAGGGTCCAGAATGGGTCCCATATTCTGGAAATCCTCGAGAGATTAAGGCTTACAGAATTGTCAGTTTATTCTAGTTTTCTTTCCTTCCCCATCTACAAATAGTTGAGGGGAATGAGTCTGAGTAGACTGTTAGCTGTAGTCAGTTAAAGCAGCGGAGTAAAGGGAAGTGTGGGAACCGTATACTGGTACTCACAGTAGGGAAGGCAAATGCCTGTCTTGCCCACTTGTCTTCAAAAGCCATTAGTTGTTAGACATTGATTTTAAGGTAATGCCTATGACAGCCCAGCAAAGGGATCTTTGCTGCAAGAAGACAACACTGCAGTCAACAAACCCTTCACTTGGTAATTCCTGACCTCAGACTGACCCTGACACTAGGGGTACCTTCTGGGGCTTGCCCGGTCCTACCAGCCTCCATGTGGCGGCAGCTCTGCTGCAAGCTCTGCACCTTAGCAGTCAGGGCCACGATTTTGGCATCCAGGACTTGGAGGTCAGCATCACTGACCATGTCAAATTGTTCCTGCCAGAGACAAAAGGACAAATAGAAGCAGGCTGATGGGAGAAACAAGAAGGGAACCCACATTTGGGGAGGCAACATTCATACACGAGAATCTGGTACTCCCCAGCCCTCCAGAGGGCCTGGAAAGACAGTGAGAGGGTACTTTTTTTTTTTTTTTTTTTTTTTTGCGATACGCGGGCCTCTCACTGTTGTGGCCTCTCCCATTGCGGAGCACAGGCTCCGGACGCGCAGGCTCAGCGGCCATGGCTCACGGGCCCAGCCGCTCCGCGGCATGTGGGACCTTCCCGGATCGGGGCACGAACCCGTGTCCCCTGCATCGGCAGGCGGACTCTCAACCACTGCGCCACCAGGGAAGCCCTGAGAGGGTACTTTTGAGCAGTCATTCAGTTTAGTACCAGGCCACTCAAAAAGCTGTAAAAGAACAAGTTGAAACCTGATACTTGTCCTCAAGGGGTTTTGAGGTGCAGGATACTGAATAATAGGAGAGAAATATCTTTCAGGTTACTGGCAAAACCACTCACTGGGCTGAAGGAGTAAAGGAACATCCTCCTCAAGGTGATGATACCTAATTATGGGTTTCCACAATAGGAAGAATCTGGACAGGTGAAGAGGCGTGGTGGGAGGTATTTAGATAAAGGATACCAGTGAAGTCTGAGGAACCCCTCCCATGAGACCAGCAGCTAGAAAAGGCCTGTGCTGGGGCTCAGTGGGGTCTTGTCAGTGGTGATGGGAAGCAGAATGGAAAGGATGGGAATGCCAGCCCGGGCAGTTTGGACTCTACGTTCAGGTGAGGTAAACCATTAGGGCAGGAGGCAGCAAACTACAGCCTGCAGGCCAAATCCTGCCCGATGCATGTTTTAGAAAAAAATTTATGGAAACGTAGCCACATCCACTTGCTTACATATTGTCCATGGCTGGTTTTGCTCTACAGTGGCAGACTTGAGTACTAGTGACAGTTGTGTAACTGGGACAAGAGACCATCTGACCTGCAAAGCATAAAAATATTAACTGGCCCTTTACAGAAAAACAAACAAACAAAAAAAGCCAACTTCTTTAAGGGATCTTCAATAGAGCAGTAATATAATGAAACCTATTTTAGGATAATTAGCCTTGACGGTGGATGTTAAATCCTGTGGGGTTACTGAGTAAAGGAAGAAATGGGGTCTGCCCCAGAACAGCTTCAGTTTTGTGAGGGAGACAAGTGAAAAGACAATTACAATAGAGTATGCCTCAAAAGAGGTAAGTGCCCGAAGAAGGCAGTTAGCTCATAGCATTCAGGGAAGGTTTCTGGAGGTGATGCCTGCGTGAAATCCTAAGGGATGAGTAAGAGTTAGCCGGGTGAACAGAAAGAAGGGACTCAAAAACTCTGAGCAGAGGAAGGACAATGAGCAAAGGCCACAGGAGTAAAACACATCTAAATGGTCTAGTATTGATGAATGGAGAAATAACAGGGACAGGAGAAGCTAGAGGCAGGCTGGGGCCAGGTCTCCAAGTGCCTTTTATCTGTTCTAGGGAGCACTAGAGTTTTCAGTAAGGAAACGGCATGACTAGATTTGTACGTACATAGATTATTTTGGCTGCAATGTTTAAGATATGTTTAAGGAGGCCAGGCCTTAGGAGGATATTGCAGTAGATGAGGAGCACCTAAACTAGAGCAGTGGTGGCAGCTGAAAAAGGAGAGGATGGATTCAAGAAGAGGAAAACAACTGGACTTGATGGCTGACTAGGCACGTGAAATAAGGGAAATTAAGAGTGATTCCCCGGGACTTCCCTGGTGGCGCAGTGGTTAAGCATCTGCCTAACAATGCAGCGGACACAGGTTTGATCCCTGGTCCAGGAAGATCCCACGTGCCACGGAGCAACTAAGCCCGTGCGCCACAACCACTGAGCCTGCACTCTAGAGCCCACGAGCCACAACTACTTAAGTCTACGCACCTAGAGCCTGTGCTCCACAACGAGAAGCCACCGCAATGAGAAGCCCACACACCGCAACAAAGAGTAGCCCCCACTCGCCGCAACTAGAGAAAGCCCGCACGCAGCAATGAAGACCCAATGCAGAAATAAACAAATGAATGAATGACTCCAGAGACTTCCCTGGTGGTCCAGTGGTTAAGAATCCGCCTTCCAATGCAGGGGATGGGGGTTCGATCCCTGGTCAGGGAACTAAGATCCCACGTGCGGGTGGGCGGGGGGCAATTAAGCCCCCCACCGCAACTAAGACCCAATGCAGCCAAAATAAACAAACAAAAAAAGAATGACTCCCCAGTCTCTGGCCTGGGTGAAGAGTGATTCCATTAAGGGAGAAGAATACACTGGGGAGAGATGAGGCATTCTACTTTGGCAATATTGATTCTGAATGGCCTGAAAGGCATCCAGGTGGAGGGGTCTGAACTGGAGATACAAAGTTAATGTCACATGTGTTTACGGAAGGGGGTGGAGACAGAAGGAAAATAATTTGGAAGACGGTGGTTCTCATCTAGATGACTGGGAATAAGAACTTCCAAGGATAAATGGACCTCGATAGCAACAACTCAGGATCTTCTGTCCTCTATCATATTTCAAGTCTGGAAATCTCGTGAAGTTTGGATGACAGCAAAAGGGGTCCACACTTTGACTTAAAGGCTGGCTGGGACCCTTTCATTGGCCTAAGACCGGTGAATTTCACAGGATGCGTCAATTCTCCCAAAGAGAGTTCATACCAGGGACTGATTCACCTAATGCCGGACTCTCACACACGTGCTAATCTGCGCGTTGCCCTCACCTGGTCAGCAAAGTATATCTTCTGCTTGCCGTACATCTTCTCTTTGATCTTGCCTTGTTGGGCCAGCTGGTCCAGCGCCTTCACCACCGCCTGGCAGAGGGGAGGGGGCGGAGAAGTCGGGGGAGTGACTTCGGGCCGGGCTGGGGAATGTCACCAATGATGCGGGAAGCGCCCGAAGAGGCTTAGGAAGCCCAAGGCCAGAATGGCAGCCTCGGGAGGGGAGGAACCCAGGCTGATTCAAGGGGTCCTAGGGGAGGAATCCCAGGAGAGGGTCCTCACCGCCTTGCCCAGTCCGTGTTCCCGCTGCAGGTTCCCGAACACGTCCTGGGCGCTGTAGGGCCTGTTCTGCTCCTGTAGGTACCTCAGCAGGATCCCGGAGGCTACGGAGAGAGACGAGGCGGGGAGGGGCTCCCTCAACCGACCCTGCCCGCCCTCCTCCCAGGTCTCCCGGCGCCCACGGCCGTTACCTCCCGCCACGGCTTCCGCCCGGCCTTTACTCATGTTTTTTACCGCCACCGAACTCCGAAAGCCGGAAGTGGAAGTTGCTCGGGGCAACGGCTCCTTCCGGCGATGGGCCGGGCTGGCCTCAAGTGGTGATTGGCGGAGGGAAGCCTTCGCGAGAGGCGGAGCAGCCCTTCCCGGACACCGTAGTTCAGCTCGGCCGGGAACTCGGGCGCCCACGTCTCGCCGGCCGGGTCCCGGTCTCTGCCGGGGAGGCGGGGCGCGCGCTTCGAACCTCTCCCTTACTCCCCTCGGAACCAGGGCTGTAGGGAATCACGCGCTGAAGTTTCGGGACCCAGTTCTAGCGGCCGCTGAGCACTCGTGACCTTGAACTGGGCTGAGTATTCGAACGGAAAGAAACCTCAGCATCACCTCCCGCTGGGCAAGCGACTTGCTCAAGGTCACAGGGCTAGTTACCTACGGACGTGTCCCCTCCCACGGCGCAAACCTTTCAGTCGGTTTTTCTCATTTTTTTGTAAAACGGCAACAAGAGGTGTTTGCAGGAGGGGGTTATGAAGACAATAGAAGGGGTAAGCGCCCTGGAAAGAATAACCCTGCCTTAATCTAACCGTTACCGGGCTTCGCACACAGAGGGCGCTCAGCCCATGCTGTGGTTGAAGGTAGGGTTGGGAGGGGGCTGCTCTTAAGCCACAATGCTTGTAGAAGTTTCCTCTTGGCCGAGACAATCTTATGGCAACACCTGGCAGGTGCTTTCCATTCCTGCCCACATCGGCCAATGGGACAAAGCCTGAAATAAGTATTTCTAGTTTCTGAGGTCAACTGAAGGCCAAAGAGCAGCTGTTGAGTTGCAGGTTCAAACAATTCAGAGGGGCATGGTGCTGCTTTTTAAAGCTTCTATTACTTAAAATCTAATTAGCCATTGAAACCTGTGCTTGTCTTCACACGTTTAGGGGACAGTATTAAGAATTAGAAATGATGGAACTGCGGGCTAGAGGCCAGCCAAGAGTGCCGGTTCTGCTCACATCTGGGCTCTCCTGGAGAGGGGAAGTAGCCTCCCACCATGGTGATTGTTCTGGCCATCACAAGGAAATACAGGGATGGGCAGGTGGGTCCCTCACACATGGGCTTCCTCTTTTGAGGCTATCACCCCCTCAAATTAATATCATCTCAGATTAACAAGACCTATCAAAGGATAAGGCACCATTCAACATCCGTCTCTTAAAAGACTGTTCTCATACAAGATTTATTCCCCAGCACCCCTCCCTCCCTCATCCCCATCCCAATTCACAGTGGAGGACTAAGGAGATTCAGAGCAGGATCCGCAGGTACAAGAAACACCTTCCAAAGATTTTGCTCTCCTTCCTTCCCTCCCTCTTGCCAATTCCCAAGGCCCGAAGCTAAACACACTCATGCAAACACACAAAGTCCCACTCCTTTCCCACACCTCCTGTTTTTTCCCACATCAGAGCTCACTTGTAAGACATCTGGGCTCTGGGAAGAGAGAAGGTATCCGAAGTCTGTTCGAGAACACTGAAGTGGGGAGAGGTCGTTATCCTAACCTTCCACAAAGGGAAGTGACTATGAATCAGACACCTAGCTCTTCTCCCTTCTCACCGTTGACTGTTTTCACTCCTTGGCCTCTACCTTGTCCATCAACCAAGAGCAAACATGTTACCACACCCCCACCTGCAGCACGTGAAGATGGGCTCTGCCAGCATCCCTCACCCAGCTATAGGGGTGCTGGGGGAGTGGTCCCTGAGGATCAGCAAAGGGTTAATGCAGAGGGAAAGAGGACAGAAGAGTTCAGCTTGAGCTCTGACTGGGGAGGCACAGGTTTAGAACTAATGACCTTTTTAAATTTTTGTCTCACATGATTTTATTAGGGGCAGAACAGATACCCTTTCCAGGGGTCTCTGCTGATTATAGACACATTCTTGCTAACTGGGCTCATCCTTAAAAGAAGCCCTGCCAAACTGGGAAGGAGTTGAAAACAAAATTATTCAAGGAGCTGAACAAGGAGTAAGAATAGCTGGTGCAAGAAGAGCTGATGGCTCCTGGGATGAACGCCACTGAGCCGTTTGTCAAGTGCTACTCGGACATTGCCCATGTGGGATTACTGCTTCTCCAAAGGAGGAGCAGGGGAAGGAACAGGAACATGGAAATGGGCATGGTATGGTATTGCTTTGCTCACTGCTCAGGCTGACAGGCAAATGGAGCCAGGGGTTAGCAGCACCAAAAATAACCAGGCAGCTCCAAAAGATTCAGTGAGACCATGAGATATAGAGGCACTCACCCTCCCAGCCAGCTGACCCCATGGCCCAAAGTAATGTGGAAGAGGCCCACCCCCACCTCATGTTCACATTCTTAAATTTCACAAGCAATATTTTGGAGCACTGGAGGTTAGGCCTCAAGAAATGAGGACGGGCTGGGGCAGAGGGAACAGGCCTGCTCTGCAGAACCAAAGGACAAGCTTGCTTAGAAAAAGGCAAATCAAAGCATGGCTTAGCAAAAGAGGAAGATGACAGTGTAACTCTCCCAGCTGCCTGACTTGGAGCTCTCGGGAGATGATAAAGGGAGGAAGGAAGGAAGGGATCTATCACTGAGGGCTTCTGAGCACCCATACTTAGAAGCACACAGCAGCATCCCCTCAAAAGGGAACCAATACCCCTGACTACTTTGTTCCCCAAAAATACCACCATCCTGATGGAGACGTGTCCCTCAGGGGAGCACATTCTCACTTCAGTGACTTGAGCTTAGAAATCAGTGTCCAGCTGGTAGCACAGGAGTGAGTATCCTGTCTCATCAGGCCTCTGAGCATCTGCCAGGCTACTGAGCAAACACATATAATTCAAGGGCTGGGACCTGGGTTCCTCCCTTGCCCCTTCACCTTAAGTGGAATGGGGAGCAAAAAAACCTAAACCACAATGACCCCCAAGGGGAGCCTCTGCCTCAGTGGCTCCTGGAACTGGCAGGGTCCAGCTGATTCAGCTCCGACTGGTCCAGAAGTTCAAAGTCATCCCCCTCAGCGTCAGTGTCCAGGTCTGAACTGGGGGCCCGGAGGACACCTCTTGTGGTTCTCCGGGGAGGTAGGCCAGCAGGGCCTGGCTGGGAGGCCCCTGACAGGGCCAGCTGGATCATGCCCTGGGAGACCAGGCTAGCAAGGTTGCTGGTGAGGTTGGATCCTGCAGGCAGGGCGCCAAGCAAAAGCTCCGGCAGTGCAGCCTCATCCCGGCTGGCAGGGGGGCCCTGAGGCTCCTCGGCCCCTGGTGGGGAACGGTACATCAAGCTGGGCATCCCGATGCTGGTATCGTCCTCATCATCCAGGCCAGCAGGATCCACATTAATGGAAGGAAAGTCTGGAAGGTCTCTGGCAAAGGATTCCTCTGGATCACTGTGACCATCTAGGTCTGGGAGAACAGAGGAGTGTCTGAGACATGGCAACTGCCTGGCCTTCCTGTGCCCCAGCCCCACCAAGTCATCTCCAAGTAACCAGATGTTTCCACCCTGGATTTCTGGCACTGGTCAGCTTTCCCCCTCCACTTATAGACTGCTGTGACCTCTACTGGCCAGAGAACTCCCCCTTTCTTCCTCTGCTATGTCCCCCATAAGCTGAGAATCTGAGGCCACTAAGGGACTGAGGATTTCTAGGAGAGCAGCAGTGCCATCGGGCTGGAGCCATACCCCTGCTCTGCCACTGATCCACAGCTCAGAAAACAGGAAAAGCGGGGGCAGTGTCCCCGCTGCCCGGGAAGCTGAGAGGCAACAGTCAGGGCCAATGTCAACTTGGGTCCAAGGTTCCTCTACCTTCAGAGCCTTCTGTTAGAGGTGTCTGGCCCCGTGAAAGATTGAATGTGCCGTTGTCTGTACAGGAGACCTCAGCATCCGAGTGCTCAGAGTCTGTGATGGCCAATTCCCTGGCAACAGTAGAATCATCGAGCTTAGGAAAAGAAAAGACCAACACGCCTGAAGAGATGGTGCCATTAGAAACAAGCGCAGTTCCCCAGTTACAGCTACACCAGTGAGCTGGCCCTAAAGGCTGCCCTAAGGCAAACGGTGTAACCAGGCATGCATGGGGACTTGAGTCAAAATCTTGACCCCTTTTAGGCTGCTCCCCCAGGGAAAACACCCTTTTTCATCAGTCTTGAGCACAGGAAGGAAAGCAGTCTTGGGTGTCAACCAGCCACTGACTCTTAAGCAAATAACTGATCCAGAGAATACTTTTCACGGGTGGCCAGGAGGATACACACATTGCCTGACCTAAGGCAAGCTGGGCTGTTTAAAAGTGATCACGCCAGTTGCAGAAGTTCTGCCATGATGGCAGGGGTTAAAAGGAGGCATGGAAGAGGGCGTGCTGGTCACCAGGCTCAAACTGAGATTCTACATACGAAGTCCCTATATAAAACTAGCTTCTCTCCTCACTGCTCTTGGGGCAGTGAGGTCCTTGGAAAGGGGCAAGAAGCTGTGTCCCTGGAGAGCCCACGGGGAGCTTGAAAACCTGGTTACTGTCTAAACATGAGTGCCGGATGGTTAAAAAGGAGCTAAAAAAAAACTGGCCAGTGATGCAGCTCCCCCACCCAAGATACCTGAGGACAGAAGGCAGCAAGCTCCTCTTCACTGTCACTGTGGTTGTCCCCAGCGCGTTCTGGGTGTAGACCTCTGCGGCGCACTGTGTGGAAAGAGCAAGAACGCCTTGACACCTTCCCTTGAGGGGAAACCCCTGCCCCTTCTGGATTTCAAAGGCATAAAATCAGAACACAAGAATGAACCCCCTAAGCCTACATAACAACGCCTGAGGGAGGAGCTGCTGAGCCTAAGTGGCAAGGTAAGCTGATAACACAGGAGAAAGATCTCTCTTCCAACATCCCTCCCTTTTTGTTCTGGTCAGATGATCAACTACCAGGCCTGTCAACAACTCTCAGGATCAGCTGGGGACAGACCAGATGTCAATGTGTAAAGCGGACACTGTCACAGAGAGGGCAAAGGGAGATGTCCCACCTGGGCTGAATCAGCCTCTTGAGGACTGGTACTAGTCGACTGGCTGCGTCAGGGAGAGCTGGGCCTTGGTGCCCATGTGCAGGGCTCTTAGAAGGCCAGGGTTTAATGAAAACCCAACCTGACCATACCACAGAAGAGAGGGAAAAGTTCGCACGACTGTCACTCGTGTGTTGGAGGATCCTGGGCTAGTACACTTCTGGCTTCTGAAGCCAGTTTTAAATCTCTTTTGGAAGGCAGCTTTCAGTACTGAATGGAGGCCGAGCTTAGGAGTTTGAAAGACCTGCTCTGCCATTTACTAACCGTGAGCCTCCGTTTCCTCAACCAGAAAAAGATAATACCACCCTCTTCTCAAGGTTGTTATAAACGTTAAATAAGACAACGTATGCAGAGCAGTCCGCACACAGGACGTGATTCATAAAAAGAAGCGAACACTGGGAATATCTTCACTGTCTGTCTTTTGGTTGACTTGGGAGAACTTTTCTCGTTATTTGTTTAAAATGGGAGCGTCTGGAATTCCAAACGGGAAAAACTAGTAAGCCTGCATAGATTTCCCTGGAATAGAAGGTCACTTTTACCACCAACCCCCTACACACCAACCACATCCCACTTCTCCATGTTCAAGGACCTATTATGTCAGACCTACGGGCTTCTCCTTCTCCTCCCCAAATTGTCCAAGTGGAAGGAAGCTTCCCCTTGACACTTACATTGTCTCTCTCTCTGCTTGGACATCATGTAGCCACGGACACTGAAGTCCAGCCGCTGCAGAGCTGGCTTCAGCCGTACATACACTCGATCCCACAGTCGGTGGTACACAGCAAGGGGCCACATCATGACAGTGACAACTGAGAGGAGTGGGAAAGAGTGGCAAAATGGAGAAAGGGCTGCGTGAAACAGTCCTGACTGTCCCTCTGCTATCGGGTCCTTAGGGCTTAGACACAACACATTCTAGTTCTGCTGGTCACCTTCACGGATGTGAAGGTTCCGGAGGGCAGAGACTTCTACGGTCACCTACAGGGCTGTGCAGAGCAGAGTACGCTGCTGACACATCGAGGGCAGAACCAGGCAGTGCTGTCACTTGCATATGGGTGTTGCTGAGCCATAAGCACGGCCAAATGGTAACAATGCCTCAGCAAATACACAACAAATCATGTGAGCTTCTGGTATATAATGGCCAGGGCCATCACTACTCAGTTCTTCCAGTCTCAAGCAGACAGAGTTCATGCCAATATGAAGCAACTAAATTTACAGAACTGTGCTCCAGGGGGAAAAAAAAGTGCTCCAGGGTAAACAGAACCTAGTAGGGGATCCCCTAAATAGAGGATCCCCTAAGTGTTATGTTCTACTGTTATACAATACACTGACTCTAAAAATTCCCTCCTGAAATAGGGACAGACAGTCCTTTATAGCTGGTAACACAATATATGTTAGTGGACCCTCATCAGTTTCTAAAGCTGACTTGGTAAGAAAAGGACTTTATATGGGGGGAGCCTGATACAGGTAAGAAGAAAGATACTTTCATGACACTAAACAGGACATGAAAATATAAAAAGGTCATTTCCTGGAGAACCAAATTATAAAAGTCCTCTCCCTAAACCCAGAGTTAGCTATGGCTGGAAAAGCTATGGGTAGGGTAAGCTTGTGGGGGAGGTATATACCATACTTACGAATTAAGTAGGAGAGCAGGAGCCCAGGGATGTAGCGGCCCAAGACAGCCAAAAAGGTCAGTATCCCACAGCTCAGCAAGCAGAACTGGGGGTGTCAGGAAACAGTATTAAGCTTCTGCTATACGGCAGGGGACTGGGTTGGGCATGGGGGGCGGGTAAGATGGAGATGTGATAGAAGTGATTCTTTATGACCTCTGAGTAAAGCATGGACATGTCAGAATGACATGTACCTAGCTACTGTTGCATCCAATGGTGATTCTGTTTGGGAGGAAAGGGAGGATGTCCACTTCTATTCAAACTCTTCTCACATGGCTAACCCCACAGGGCCGCACCTTTCATGCTGGCAAACTGGTTTGAATAGGACTCAGCCAAAAGTTCCCTCTGAAAACAAGTGTTGGTGGTGGGCTTTTTAAGTCAAAGTAAAATAAAATAAAAAACTCAACCACCTACCACATGTTTAATGACACAGAATGCACACAAGCAAGCTTTCTTTCCCATCTTGGGGCAGGAAGATGGCCTAATCTAAGTGGCAAGCACCCAAAGAAGGAGTCATCAAGCTCTTGCCTTAGTCTTAGTCAGAAGCCCCTTCCTACAACTTCCCTTGTCTATACAAACACCATGGTCTTTTCTTTCTTGAAGGAGGGTAGGTAGTAAACAGGCTGTTTCAGTTTAGCATGAACTGAACTGAGAGCCAGAAATGAGAGTGAAAAAGGGAAGAGTCTTACCTTGCCTGGGTTTTGCTTTTTGAAAAGCAAAAGGTTCCTTATGAAAATGGTCCCACTAACCCAGACTTCAGCTACGTGGTAGCAGAGCTCGGGCACGCTGAGCAACCGAGGGTGCACAAAGCCCCAGCTATGGGAGAGAGAAGGGGGAGCTGTGAAAGGAGGGTGTTGAAGGTTCCCCCCACATCTCACTGTGAAGGCAGCCAATCCTTCCCGGTTTAAATAGGGTCTGGGAAGTGGCTAGTCCTAGTTGCTCTGGAGGTGAAGCATGACTTTCTTCTTGGCTCACCAGGTTGAAACTGGAATTTAAGGACTAGGAGGGCAGACTTGTTCTGACAACTCCACCCTATGAGCAAGCAGCCCAATCCACGTGTGTAAACCTGCCACCAGCTCCAAGGCCCTTTGTGCTTAAAAACATCTTTCCTGGGCTCAGACCATTGCAATTCACTGTGATTGCAATCCAGGGAAAAAAGTAAAGCACAGTCTGATAGCACTGCTGCAGAGGCGGGAGGCAAAGGATGTGCCCCTCAGAGAGAAAACAAAGCAAAACCAAAATAAACCATGGCAAAGAAAATTCTTTGGGTCAAATATATGAGATGAATGAATTGAGAAATGAAAGCAGGAGCTGTAAGCCACAAGGGGAATCTTTGGCTTGCTGATGCCAGGAACCAATGTGTTTTCTGACCAGGAACTTTAAACAGCCGGAGGTTACAGAAAACACTAAATGACCTGGTATAAAAGCCAGGAGACAAATGAAGTAAGTTGCCTCCAAGTTTTCACACTAGAGCTGAATAATGCAGCCAATTCCTTGGTTATGTCAGGTTATGGGGCACTGTAATGCTTCTTTCTCAGAAACATCTTTTGTAAATACCAGAGGACACTAGCCATCTTAACATATTCCTTCCTGAACTTGAGGATTTGTTAAAATGATTATTTGCAACAGACTAGGTTCTCAGCTTATACTTTGTATCTAGAACATGGAGTTAACAACCTATAACCAGAATATTACAACAAGAGAATCAATCAGAGCAACAAAAAGGGATTTAATTAGTGTTCCATACCTCTCATTGTCTAATGCGTCGGGTCTTGGCACTACAATATTAAAACAAACACCAGCATTAGTTGGTAAGGAAAACTTAAACATGAAAATGTTAGGCTGTTGGTCTGATAGCTCAAGTTTTAATAGGTTTGGGGAAAAGGAAACAGTAATAGACAATAAAAAGGAGACACCACGTTATACTGCCAGAGTTAGGGAGCTGCAGACAAGGGAATGATGGCTGATGCCTGCTCTTTTCTCTGGTGGGATGGGGCGGGGATCCAAATGGAGCATTAGGGCCCCTTCTAATTACTACAGTTGAGAGCCAAGGTGCACATAAAAAAAGGTCCATGCCACCCCTCAAGAGTGTCTGGGTTACACGTATGCATCAATGTGTGCCAGGTTACGAAGGCATTATATGACTACTTCAACTCTAGAAATCTGCCTATTCTCTTTAAAAGGAGACCCATTAACTACAATCAATGATGTAAAGTCTTTTGACATTCACTAGCCGTAAGACAGGTGGGTGAACTACCTGATTCCTTGAAGTCTCTCCAAAATAGGATGGGAATGTATTTAAAAGCTGTATACTCTGGTCTGAATATTCTGCCAACACTTCAAAATTACCATGTCTGACCTACATCAATTTTCCTCTCTCTCACTCCCCACCCAAACCCACTGCCCTGCCTGACGTTGCCTACATCTAACTGTAATGCCACTGCTACTCTCCTAGCTTTGAAATCCCAAAGCTACTGTTATCCCTTACTCTCCTAACCTCTATTTATCAGTTTGACGTGTCTTCCTTCTTCACAGCTCTCCAAGCCATCCACCGTTTGTTTCCACTGATACCTCTCTGACTACTAATCACACAGATACAGCCAGAGTCTCCCTTCTTCACCCTTTTCTCTTTCCATGTGGTCGGGTAAAGTGCTATCAAATTAATCTTTAATATCTTCTCAGCATATAGCTCTAATAAAAGAATCATCAGGGACCACCCACTATCTATAGGATAAAGTCTAAACTTCTAAGCCTAACTTAAAGGCCCTTATAAAATCTAATCCCAACATACTTTCTTTCCTAGCACTCCCTTTAATGACCTCTCCACTCCTGTGAAAATGATCAATTCCCTGCCCTCAGGAGATGCTTTGCAGCTTCTGGTTCCTCAGACTAATCAAGCCTCTGACCCCCATAAAAACCCACTTATCTCTCTACCTGTCCAAATCTTTTGTTTCATTCAAGGCTTGAGCTAGGGCCAAAATACATGACAAACATACTGATCACATACTGCACTGTGACATCTCTGGTGCTGTTCTGTAGCTTTTTTTATGTTTACATATGTATCATCTTGGATAAAAGGAACCATATCTTAGAGGACTTTGTCTAAGTCATAATACCTTAGTGCTTTGCAAATAAACAATTTAAAAGAAATTCCTCAGAGGCAAATTGATACTGTCTTGGTAATGATGTAGCACCCAGTGAGGAGAATTATTTTTTAACAACTTGAGGACTATGTATTCCTCAGGCCAATTATGAGGGCAAGAATATCTCAGGTGGCGGATACAGATTTCCTAAGCTTAATAAACAATGAGAAGGACAGAACTCAGCTCTAAGGAACGACAGATGGGGCACTAGCCCTTCAAACGTCTCCTAAAGCAAAGAATTCAGACTTGAAAAGATATTCCCAGCTCCACATACTCTCCCAAAACCCCTAAAACTAAAGGTGAAAAGGACAGAAAAGCCATTTCCGGTTCAGACTGGTCTAAATGCTACCAGACTTACCTTTTATTTCAGGCCAGATTTTGCTCTTCCATTGATCTATACACACAATGATCATTGAGCTGAATGCAAGTAAAAACACAAGACGAAGGGATGTCAGGGCAAAGAACCTAAAGAGAAGGAAGAACAGAAGATCATTATCCAATTAAGCTAATTTCAGAAAAGACCAAATGTGCACCACTGGTCCTGTGGTAAACAGACTTAACTGTTAGTTATACACCTTGGGAAAAATCACTTAAACTTTCTGGACTTCAGCTATTTTACCTATGGTGCAGAGATAATAATTTGCTTCTGTAAAGGCAGAGGACTAAACCAAATAACCTCTTAAAGCCCATTTCAACTTTCAAGCCTGTGATTCTATTAATTTCAAGGAGAAATTCATTCTTTGTTTTTGTTTTTGCCACACCGCATGGCTTGTGGGATCTTAGTTCCCTGACCAGGGATTGAACCTGGGCCCTCAGCAGGGAAAAACGCAGAATCCTAACCACTGGACTGCCAGGGAATTCCCGAAATTCATTCTTGTACTGACCAAGTTGTTTTGATGAAAGCAAACATCTTTCTACCAAATTAGACCCTGGTTCGGGGCAACAAACTGACAGACATGCACTAAAGAGCACCTAATTCAATTAGATATCCTTTTACAGAGGAAGGAACTAAGGCTCAAAAAAGTAAAACGAGTTGGTCAAGGTCACACAGAAAGTGAGCACTGAAGCTACATCTAAAAGCCAGCTCTCCAGAATTAACACCAACCCTTCTCAAACTCCTCCCAAAAAATTGAAAAAAGAGAAAACACTTCTTGATTCATTTAATGAGGGCAACATTACTGTGATACCAAAGCCAGACAAAAACACTACAAGAAAACTAAAGTATATTGATACCTATGAATATAGATGCAAAAATCCTCAATAAAATATTATCAAAATGAATTCAGCAGCATATTAAAAGGACTACACACCATGACCAATTCCTGGAATTTACTCCAGGAATGCAAGGGTGGTTTAACATACAAAAACTCAACAGTTGTAATGTATCACGTTAAGAGAATAAAGGAAGAGCCAGTTCTTATTAGAAGGCATCAACCATAAAGAGATATTTACAAAAAATCTGGGAAATCTGAACACTGACAGTGCATCTGAAGATATTACAAATTATTGTAATTTTGGGGCTATGATGTTATGGAAGTAATGCTTTTAACGAGTCCCTATCTTTTAGAAATACATACTAAAATATTTATGAATGAAATGATATGATATCTGGGATTTGTGTCAAAACAATAGTTTGGCAAGGGAAAGGGTGTGAAAGAAGAGGAAACAAGATTGACTATGAGTTGATAACTGCGGAAGCTGGATGCTGAGTACTTGAGATTATTTATGCTATTCTCTCTACAACTATATATTTAAAATCTTTCACAATAAAATTTTTTTTCATGAAAAGCTAGCTCTTGAGTCTTTCTATGATCCCACTCTAAAGCCTCTAGGGCAATGCCCTGTGAGTGTCTGTAGTCCAGTGACGTTACCAGACTGTGAGGAAGTTAAGTATAGAAATTGAAAGAATTTAGAAATTTTTATAGCAATTTGACCAACTAATTTTGAATCTAAGGGTATATCTGGGCTTGTATTTTGTATGCATTTTAAATTTATCTAGTAACTCATTTATATTGTATTTTACAAAAGTATTGCTCAGAAATAGACTGGGGAAAACGACAACAGTAGTCCTTCACTGCAGACGGTTTGAGAAACAGTGTTCTAAGATCCTGAGGGAAGCCAAATGCATCACAAGAGGTGGTTCAGCAGGCATGGCTCTTAGACTGACTTGAGTTTATTTCTCTGAACAGCCACTCTGAGTTGATGACCTTGAATAAATTAGCTTGACCTCTTTAAGCCTCAGTTTCCTCATCTATATGTGATGTTAACAATAACAAATCAGGAGACTTTCCTGGCGGTCTAGTGGTAAAGAATCCGCCTTCCAATGCAGGCGACGCAGGTTCGATCCCTGGCCGGGGAACTAAGATCCTACTTGCCGCGGGGGCAACTAAGCCTGCGCGCTACAACTACTAAGCTCGCGCGCCTCAACTAGAGAGAGAAAAACCCACACGCCACAACTAGAGAGAAGCCCACACGCTGCAATGAAAGACCCTGCGTGCCTCAATGAAGATCCCGCATGCTGCAGCTAAGACCCAATGCAGACAAACAAATAAATATTTTTTAAAAAAATAACAAATCATGCAAGATTATTTGTAGGTATTAGAAACAACATACTTAATCACTTATAAAAATATCATAGTTGGGCTTCCCTGGTGGCACAGTGGTTAAGAATCTGCCTACCAATGTATGGGACATGGGTTCGAGCCCTGGCCTGGGAAGATCCCACATGCTGCGGAGGAACTAAGCGTGCGCCACCACTACTGAGCCCACGTGCCACAACTACTGAAGCCTGCGTGCCTAGAGCCCATGATCCGCAACGAGAAGCCACGAGAATGAGAAGCCTGCACACCACGATGAAGAGTAGCCCCCGCTCACCGCAACTAAAGAAAGCCCAGGCACAGCAACGAAGACACAACACAGCCATAAACAAACAAACAAATGTATTTTTAAAAAAAGAACAGAGAACTAGAAAAGCAGCAAGGAAACAACTAACAAAATTTTTAAAAAAAGAAAAAAAATCATAGTTGATCTTGCTAAAAAGACAAGAAAATACAAGGCACCTAATATATGCCTAATATATGTCCTATTCAGTTTTACAATGTAGAAGTGTTGTTAGCTATCATCACAGCAACTGATCAAACAAGAGTAAGGATGACCAAGAGTTGGTTATAAATGACCTCTTCTCTCAACACATGACCTAATGACATATTCACAGAACACCATACTAAGAGTATAATCCTCACAATAGAAAAAAAAAAGCTTTATCTGTATCTATGAATACGTATATGCAAGCAGGAATTGTCAGAGGAACTTTAATTTTGGTCTCTAGACGTTCCTGCACTGTTTTCAATAAACTGAATCTATGTCACATAATTTTTTAAACTATACAAAGAATGAGGGATGGAAGAAACCAAGAACTTAGAAATCCAGTCATCAATGACAACCCTATTCCAACATTTCCACTCCATCACTTAAAGGATACTGTAATTATATATGAGATTACAGAATGAAAGTAGTTTAATAGCCTCTAGAGCTGCCCCAGGCCATTAATTTTCTCTCCAAAGCCAGTTCATCATCCCAACAAGGAAATTGAAAAAGGCCAAGGAGAAGGGCTCGAGAGCATCTTGCTCCCCAGTGCTGCTGCTTCCACGTCCCAGCAGCAGGATGTGGCACGACTGTTTTCTCTGGAGTACTTGAAAGTGCTCTCTGGGGAGGCAATCCAGACTGTCTGCAATCTCTACTTCCCAAATCAGGATTACTAATACAAATATAAATTGGGGTAGGGAAAGGATACTAAGCTCTCCTAAGAAAGGTCAGTTTTCCAAAGATGATGGCAATAAAAATACTGTTTCTCCAAGAGCTGGACTATTTTAGTAACCTGTTAGAGCCCCCACCTATGCTTCAACTCAGTTCAAACATTTATTAATTGCCTATTATATGCTGAGGCCTTGTGGCAAGTAGGCCAATTACAGAAAAGAGTAAAACATGGACCATACTCTCAAGTGTATTTATGTCAGTACGTGTTTGTAATATAGCATGACAAGTTAACGACAACAAAGAGGACATCTAAGCTGGGATTTGAAAGATTAATGGTAAGACAACAGGGCAAAAGGATGCGGGAAAAGAGAGGACATTCAGATAGGGAGAAGAGCCAGCTGGAATGACGTATTTAGGGAACTGCAAGTAGTATGATAGGACTGAAACGTAAAGAACAGAGGGAGGGGGTGAGTATGGGGAGAGAGGCAGAAGTCAGATCATGAAGGGCCTTTCATGACAAAGGGCACTGGATTTTATCCTGCAGATAAAGGTGAATCAGCAAAGAGTTTTACAAAGGGTATATTTTCTGGATCATGAAGACTGAAACTGTGCGCATCTTCTTGAACCAGATTAATCCTGGTCCATAATTCAATTTTAGAGCCAGATATAAGATAACCTTTCCTTGAACAAGCCAATGCAGAAACTTACCTCTCCAAGGTAACTAGACAATTAATATCAAATATTATTAATTCCCTTAGGGGGTCTATCAAATATAAAAGAATATGGATAAGTGTGTGCTCCTTTCCTTCAGCCCTCAATACTAAATTCTTAAAAAGGAAATATCAATCTCAGATGCATGTGTTTGGGATATACTAAAGTCACATTACACTTTTATTTTATGGAGGTAACTTGGAAACCTACCTGTAAAAACTCTGCAGCTATGTACAAGGACAAGACAAAATTGAAGATAAAGTACTTGTGAGATTGGTATAGGTAAGGAATGAGGAAAAATAAGGGAGGATTATTCCTCTAGATTAGTTTAGTCCTGCAATGTCTATTCACGCAGGCCAAAAAATTCACATGCAGATATAACAGTGTACAAGTTTGATAAGACAACATGCAAAACATTTTTCAGCAACTATAATCAGCATGAGAACTTTCCAATTTAGCAAAAATAACTACAAATGCAGTCAACTCTGGATATTCACATGTGAATTATTTAATTTGGTTACTGCCCATAGCCCATTACTCCTTCTACCCATTGTAGGCTCACAATAGAATTTTCCTTAATTATATTTATTTTTTTCATATTTCTAAAGGCAAGCATGTTTACAGGAGAAATTTTAGAAAATATAATTACTAATTAAGGAAGAAAATAAAAATAAAATTAGTACACTGTCACCCGTACGAAACAGTCTTGCCAATAAAAAAAAAATTTTTTTTTTGAAACTAAATCTGATCAAGACTCTAGATTTAGCTACCAATTTACAGGAAATACACAGAGGAGCACAGGGCAACATGTTACGCCACAGGGATGCAATCAGCAAAATTCAATCTGTAGGACACTATACAGGACAAACTGGTTTCTTCAACAGATAAATTGCAAAGAGAAAAAAGACTGAAAGGGAACCAACAGAGTAAAAGAGATGTTAAAAACAGAACAATCGGTCACAATATGTGGACTTCATTTGGATGCTAACCCCAAAGAACTGTTTAAAAAACAAAGTGACATTTATGAGAAAATTTGAACACTGACTGGAACCATTAAGTTTTTATGTGATAATGGTAGTGATTTTTAAAAAAAATTTTTATTTTTCAGGGTCACATACTGAAATACTTTAAGAGATTAAATGACACGACGTCTAGGATTTCCCTCAAAACAAGAAAGGAGGCGGTGGAAAAGAACTGGGGTATAGAAGACACAAAATTGGCCATGAATTGAAAAATTTTAAAGCTGGGTACAACTGTAATACATACTATTATTCTGTCTGCTTATATATATGTTTTTAATTTTCCATAGTAAAAAGTTTAAAAAATAACCTATTATCTACACACATACCCTAAAATGGCAACAGAGGTTCTTCATTTAAAAAAATATTCAAATATAAAAACTCCATGGAAGTATATATAATATCTGGCTTAAAAACCTCCTCCTTCATTTAAAAATACATAGGCATGTTTTCCTTCATCACCAGAAAAGCATCCACAACTTGAAAATGATTACATCATACACAGATACAATTAGGTGTTTGTTTTTTTTTTTTTTTGGCTGCACTGGGTCTTCCTTGCTGCATGCGGGCTTTCTCTAGTTGCGGTGAGCAGGGGCTACTCTGTGTTGCGGTACGTGGGCTTCTCATTGCAGTGGCTTCTCTTGTTGTGGAGCACGAGCTCTAGGCGTGCAGGTTCAGTAGTTGTGGCATGCGGGCTCAGTAGTTGTGGCTCGTGGGCTCTAGAGCGCAGGCTCAGTAGTTGTGGCACACAGGTTTAGCTGCTCCACAGCATGTTGGATCTTCCCAGACCAGGGCTCAAACCCCTGTCTCCTGCATTGGCAGGAGGATTCTTAACCACTGTGCCACCAGGGAAGCCCCTACAATTAGTTTTCTAAACCTTTCCCTAATTGAACTGAGATGTTTCCAATTTTTGATGTAATAAAGCTGAACTACATATCACTGAGCATAAATCTTTGACCTTATTTATGATTAACCACTTTAAATGGAAGTACTAGGTCAAAAAGCATTTATTTTTTTTGTAACAGTATTATTGAGATACAGTTTGCATACCATAAAATATATCCTTTCAAACTAATTAAATGTTTTTTAGTATTCAGAGTTGTGTGACTATCACCATTATCTAATTTAGAACATTTTGATCAAGAAACCCATGCCCATTAGCAATCACTCCCCATTTCTCCCAGCCCCTGAAAAGGTAATAACTTTTTAAGTATCTTAATACATGTTGCTAAATTACTTTCCAGAAAGGCTGTTGAATTTATGTTCCTATCAACCATAAAGCAGTTTTTCCATATTGTGCCCGGAATTAAATACTATCATTTTTAAAAACCTGATAGGCAGGGGCTTCCCTGGTGGCACAGTGGTTGGGAGTCTGCCTGCCGATGCAGGGGACACGGGTTCGAGCCCTGGTCCAGGAAGATCCCACATGCCGCGGAGCGGCTGGGCCCGTGAGCCATGGCCGCTGAGCCTGCGCGTCCGGAGCCTGTGCTCCGCAACGGGAGAGGCCATCATAGTGAGAGGCCTGCGCACCGCGATGAAGAGTGGCCCCCGCTTGCCACAAGTAGAGAAAGCCCTCGCACAGAAACGAAGACGCAACACAGCAAAAATAAATAAATTAATTAAAACTCCTACCCCCAACATCTTCTTAAAAAAAAAAAAAACCTGATAGGCAGAAATTAGTAACTCACTGCCACTTATATTAGAATTTTTTATTACTAATATGTAAAAATTTATATATCCATTTATTATTATTTGGGTTTTTTTGTCTTTTTATAAACTGTCCATCCCCTTTATTATGGGCTAAAATCCAATTAATTATCAGTCTAAATAGAATACTCCTTGGAAAAACAATCTGGTGTCCAGAAAAATCATGAGAAATTTCAAAAATAAACAATTTTTCTGAGGTCAAATATACCATGGATCCTCATCATTAGTACAGATAAATTAAAGTTTGCTATAATCATAAACAAAAGAAAGATCCCAAGTCTATTTTCAATCAAAGAAGATACTATTTCTGGGTTCCTTTGTTATTATGGAGTAAGCTTCTCTCAGTGGCACTTCGAACAAAGCATCCCATCCTATAGGGACAGAAAGCCCATTATTGTACAGCACTTGTGGCTGCCTGGTTAATGAGCCAGTCACTGGTAAATTAGAATGAAAAAAAATTAACCCAACCAGTATCATGTGGTGATAGTTGTTGCTTGCACAAAACCAGAAATGAAACCAGCTAGCTGCAAATGACCTACCTTATGTTAATGGACAGAAAGCACCCAACCTATAAAAAAATAAATAAAATAAAGTTCAAAAAAAAAAAAAAGAAAGCACCCAACCTTATAATCAGAACAGATAAAATCTGATGGCAAAAGAGAGGCAAAAAAAAAAAAAAAAAAAGTAAGCCAAGGCATCTCTGGGGGTCTTCCCTGCTATCAAAAGCAACAAGAACCCTCCAAAAACTATCATCAGAAACATTTGCTCAATAGATTTCATCTGAAATTTGACATGTAGGTTTTTTTTTCACAGAACAAATGTTTCTACTTAAATAGGCCCTCCCTTCCATCTCCTATCTCTCACTACTACTTTTTACTCAAATTCTAACTTTAAAAAAATACATTTATTTATTTATTTGGCTGCGTCCAGTCTTAGTTGCGGCACACAGGATCTTTATTTGCTGCATGTGGGATCTTTTAGTTGCAGCATGCAGGCTCTTAGCTGCGACATGCGGGATGTAGTTCGCTGACCAGGGATCAAACCTCGGCCCCCTGCATTGGGAGCACTGAGTCTTAACCACTGGACCACCAGGGAAGTCCCTCAAATTCTAACCTTTTAGATCAGCACTGCGGTATACCTTTAATCACTTCTCCGGTCATTTTTTTTTTATTTGGGGGGATGGGGGGGATTGGTTAACTCAGACTAGTGACTGTAAAAGCAGATCCCAACAGAGATCTTAAAAAAACAGCTTGTGGATTGCTCTAAATCAATATTCCTAATTTAAAGACCATCTAGAATCACAGAATGCTAAAAACTGAAAAGGCGCTCAGCAGTCATCTAGCACTCCTTGAACATATGTACTTCATAGGAGGCGGTGCGAGGGCTTAGAGTTCACACACGTTTCCAGGGCTCCTTTGTCCTCCCCTCATCTTATGAGTCAAACTAAAAAGTTACTGAAACTCTTCTTTTCTGATCCTGTCATGACACACTCTTGCTGACTCATATTCTTCCCCCAAATCATTCATTTACACGTGGTGCTGAGGCTAATGAAAATATAGGCTATTGAGAAGGAAGGCCTGACATTTCTGTTATTACACTATAGAAAATAACATATAAGTGACCAGAAGCAATATAGGCCGGAAGATCTCTAATATGATCACTATAATTTTTCTGGAACCTGAAAATAAGAGTGAAAGCCTTGAAATACTATAGGAGCAAGGCATCTACACCTATCCCTACCTTTTATGTTGTTTTTTATTAATATGTAAGAGGGCACATTCACAAGTAAGGAAAAACCTTAAATGAGAAGACAGAACACTGAAAGTTAAGAGCTACCTACCTGAATTCTGATGATTTGTTTGTATTCCTATCCAGTCTTCTAATACCTCAAAATGTATAAAACACCTCAGTTAATGACATATCATTATTCAAAACAAATAATGAAAGAAAAGTAAAATGTTTCAGATTTGATTTTTCTCTGACCTGAGCTAACGGATCCGCCTGTGTTTCCTAAATTGCTTTTTTAAATAAAGTGAGAACAAAGCAGTTACTCTTCAACGTTCCTAAGCAAAACATCAACACCCATATTCAATCTGATGCTACTGGAATGTGAAGTCTAACTTTTATTTTGAACCTCACACTACCTTCCAAGGAAGCTCATTTCCTAGAACAAACAATCCTGTGAATTCCAATGTTAAAACTACCCTAGCCTCTGGGGTCAGTCATTTTGTACCCTTCACAGGTATGAGTCCTCTCCAAAAATGGCATACCCAATTGCCCTTTCATTCTCAAGAATCACACCCTCATTTTGCTACATCTCTCCCTCAGCTACTTAGAGCCTGATGGGAATGTAACAGGAGTAACTGCATTCTGGATACACAACAGGCAAGCTACCAGGAAATGCCAGAGATAAAGATCAATCACACTGATGCTTTAAGAGACTCAGAGTAGGAAAAGGGGATCTGAGTGAGATTCTAAACACAGCATATTAGTAAACTTAAGTAAATACTATTGGGAGCCAGTAAATTAAAGATAACTAACATTTAAAGATGCGTCTCAGTCAGAGTGGCTCCTTATGTGCAGACCTCAACCCCACATTCTACTTTGAAAATCTCTCTCAGGCAAGGGGGATGTGGAAAGCCCTCTCCTCAAAAATAACAACATACATGCTACTGATCTATTTGCATTAATACATAAATAAATGGTTTATCAGGATTCATTTAAATCCTGATAAAGTTTTTATATATCAGTCACACTCTGATACAAACTGGTTTATGATCAACTTATTTCCTAGGAGTACAAACCCAGTGTAGGAAATGAAGTTCTGACTAAACGGTCTGGGGTTAGAGGTTGGGACGGGGAGATGAGAGGAAAAGAAGAAAAGGTCATTTTGGAAAATGCTCCAGAATGAGGTGCTACAGTTAAGGTTTTAGACAGACAGCCAAGGAGAGAAGTAGGTACCTGGGGATCAAGGAAGAAACACTATCAAAAATAAATGAAGGGGCTTCCCTGGTGGCGCAGTGGTTGAGAGTCCGCCTGCCGATGCAGGGGACACGGGTTCGTGCCCCGGTCCGGGAAGATCCCACATGTCGCAGAGCGGCTGGGCCCGTGAGCCATGGCCGCTAAGCCTGCGCACCCGGAGCCTGCGCGTCTGGAGCCTGTGCTCCACAACGGGAGAGGCCACAACAGTGAGAGGCCCGCGTACCGCAAAATGAATGAATGAATGAATGAATGAATGAAGAGGGGCAGGGGACACGGGTTCGAGCCCTGGTCCGGGAAGATCCCACATGCCACGGAGCAACTAAGCCCATGCGCCACAACTACTGAGCCTACACTCTAGAGCCCACGAGCCACAACTACTGAAGCCTGTGCACCTAGAGCCCATGCTCTGCAACAAGAGAAGCCACCGCAATGAGAAGCCCGCACACTGCAATGAAGAGTAGCCCCCGCTCGCCGCAACTAGAGAAGGCCTGCATGCAGCAACAAAGACCTAATGCAGCCATAAATAAATAAATTTATTTTTTAAAATAACAAAATAAATAAATAAATGGGGCTTCCCTGGTGGCACAGTGGTTTAAGAATCCGCCTGCCAATGCAGGGGACACGGGTTCGAGTCCTGGTCCGGGAAGATCCCACATGCCACGAAGCAACTAAGCCCGTGCGCCACAACTACTGAGCCTGCGCTCTAGAGCCCGCGAGCCACAACTACTGAGCCCACATGCCACAACTACTGAAGCCCACATGCCTAGAGCCCGTGCTCCACAACAAGAGAAGCCACCGCAATGAGAAGCCTGCACACCGCAACGAAGAGTAGCCCCCGCCCGCCACAACTAGAGAACGCCCACACCCAGCAACGAAGACCCAAAGCAGCCAAAAATAAATACATTTTAAAAAAAGAACCCTTTAAAAAAGTCATGAGGGACACAAAATCATTTAAAAATGAATGAATGAATGAATGAATGAATGAAGCATGCTGTAGAAGTTTATCATCAAGTTTGCTCAAGACTCTAGAAGCAACAAGTGCTGTGTCACCTCTAACCTGAGTCTCCTTCAAACTGTGAGAGGATTAATGTAATAAGCACCAGTGTGTCTTCCTGTCAATGAACTTGGAATTATTCGTTTTGCTCCAGCTCACTGAAAGTCTTCTTTCAGACAAAGGATAATAAATGTTTTGGTTTTAAAGCCAAGAATTTCAAGAGGAAATGTATTTTTAGCAAAAACAATTTTGTTTTGGAAACACACACTTTGTTCTGTTTCAGACTAATCCAGAACAACTTTATTTCACTCAGCTGTAGAAGCCACCCTACACTTCAGTTCCCTTGGAATCTGATCAATAATACTTCCCTAGTTATTAAGAAATCCAAACTCTGCTTGGCAGATCTTATGAAGACCTAAGTCCACTTTAGGTGATGACAACTCAGAGAAGCAGCAGTTCCATTTTCACAGAGCATGACACAGACAGATTCTTAAAGCATACTCGTAGCCCCACTTTTCCAGCTCAGGAAACTACACACACTATTAGACACCCTCAATTTCCCTGGCTACAAACCGTGGCTAAGGATGCCTCTCTAATTCCCTGGAACAGGGAGGACTTGCCGTCATACGTGCCTTTGAAACGGGTGAAATCTCACAATCACTATTTCATAACTGTTCTTTAAAAGCTTACAATTTTCTTTCAAGTTGCAGCTATGGAGGCTCTCACGGACGCTCAGACTTCGCAAACTTCCCGAGTGGGCGAAAGGATATCTATCTAACATGCTAATTCAGATCGCTCAAGTTTGTTTTCTTATCACACCTATGTATACCTTTTCAAGATCTCACGCCTCACGCATCTACCCCAATAATAATTACTAAAATCTCTGGAGACAGTCTTCAAACCACTGTTGAGCAGACAAGAGAAGGGAGGCGATGGCCTTAACGGGACACAGCTTCCCCTGGCTAAAATGAGGCGCCCTCGCTCACTGCGAGCGGCTCAAGATGTTACGAGAAGCTCCTGCCAGATGTGCGGGGCGAGGGTGCGGGAGCAGGTAAAGCACGGGAAACAACTGGAAGGCCCTGGGGAGAACTGCGGTGCCAAAGCCGCAGGCGGGAAGGAGTGGAAGGTGAGGCAAAATTAGGCAGGTACAGGAAGGAGCCAGTGCAGCGAAGAAAATAAGGGGGGCGAGAGACAGAGCCTTAGAGAAACCTGACGAATTCGCGCCTCGGAGGGTTTCCGAGGATCCAGTTCTCTCACCAGAAAGCCGCGTTCAGCCCCAGGCACCACAGGGCGCTCCTGGCTGGCCGCTCCCACACCAGGGCTGCCTGCACCCGGCTCAGCAGAGGCTCGTAAGGCCCCAGCACCTCCACCAGGGCCCGCTGCGCCGCCTCAACCTGCTGGTCACGCTCCCAGGAGCCTGACATACTGCGGCGGCCCCTGAAAGTCTGCCCCGAAGCTGGGCCTGGGGCCACGGGCACCCCCTCAGCCTCTGCCATCTCCCCCCGGCGGCCACAACATCCGGGGCCACGGCCCGACAGTCACAATAACACCAACTGCGCAGGTGCAAGATTCGGCGGGAAGGCCCCTTCCCTCCACAGCGCGCCTGCGCGAAGGGTCTAACTGCTGTCCACCCAGAGAGAAGAACGCTGCGTCAAAGTACGTCACCGGCGCCCCAACCAGGAGCCGCGCACGCGCAGTCTGCAAGACTGAAACCAAGTGATTAAGGAAGTGCGGTCGGCAGAACTCAGTTCTCATTGGAGCGAAGAATGTTCGTGGGCGGAGCGAGTTGTTTGGCGCCTGCGTCGTCCGGCTAGCGGGCTAGCGAGCCGCGGCTTGGCTGGCGGGAGCGGCTGCAACGCAAGGTGCCTGAGGAGCGATGCCGAGGGAGATCATCACCCTACAGTTGGGCCAGTGCGGCAATCAGAGTGAGCGAACCTCCGGCCCCTCCACTAGCCAGGTTCCTTAGGTTCTATGGGATCTCGCTGTAGGATCCTGGACTCCATCGGCCCTTTCCAGAATCGTAGTTCTGCCCTGACCCAGTGTCCAGTTGCCCAACCCCGAGGGGCCGTCCCCTGCCCAGTCGCTGACATACAGCCCTTTCCTCTGACACGGAAGACTCCCGAAGCTTGACTTCCTATCCCTGGACCCAGGCGCTCAGTCCCCGCTCCTAGCTGGAACCTGCCCAGACCTAGATATCCTCTTTCTCCCCCGCCCGCCCCTCCCTACAGTTGGGTTCGAGTTCTGGAAACAGCTGTGCGCCGAGCATGGTATCAGCCCCGAGGGGATCGTGGAGGAGTTCGCCACCGAGGGCACTGACCGCAAGGACGTCTTTTTCTACCAGGTGCCCCCAGCGACTTGGCCAGGGCCGATAGTGGCCCAGGGGGCCTGAAGGGAAGGGCAGTGGCTTGGTACTGGGAACCCGCTGGGCAGAGGAGCCGGGGCGGCTGGCTTGAAGAGGGAGGGCAGGCAGGAGCCAGAGTTGGGAGGACTGGAGGACTGGGTGGGCCCGAGCTTATTGGGCCCGATCCTGGACTCCCCTTGACAGGCAGACGATGAGCACTACATCCCCAGGGCGGTGCTGCTGGACCTGGAGCCGCGGGTGATCCATTCCATCCTCAATTCCCCCTATGCCAAGCTCTACAACCCAGAGAACATCTACCTGTCAGAGCACGGAGGAGGAGCTGGCAACAACTGGGCCAGCGGATTCTCCCAGGTCATTTGCTGTTCCCTGGCAGAACAACTCCATTCCCGTGTGGGGACAGGCCCTATGACTTCCTAGAGAGAGATGAACCAGATGGAGGATGTGTGACTGTAGAGAGACATGGCTGAGGGGAGTTCTAAGCCAACTATGTAATATTGTTAAGAGACTGTATTAGCTAGTGCTGTGTACCAGGCCATACTAAATGCTTTACATATATTAACTTATTTAAACCTCCCAACAATCCTATAGGTAGGTACTACAGGTCCACAGGCTCTGTGGGTTTCCAGAATTAAAAAAAAAACCTCTGAAACCAAAAGACGATTTATAACTACTCATTTAGCAGCAAAACCAAATCTCAATGGAGACAAGTTATTTTATAGTTTCTTTGCAACTTATTGTCACTACTCATAACTTCCATTGCAGAAATATTAATGTATTTGATTAGCACCCCTCAGACCTCCACTGGCATTTTACTTGGTATGTATTATACATTCTATATTGCCTTCCTAGATCTGAAATACTTGAATTCCAAAACATAACTGGCCCCAAGGATTTTAGACAAGGAACTGTGGACCTGTATTAGTACCTTCATTATACAGATGAGGAAACTGAGGTATGGAGAGATGAAGTGTAACCTGCCCAGAGTCACCCAGCCAACTAGAACTAGAGCTAATATAGGAACCCAGGCAGTCTGGATG
Organism: Mesoplodon mirus; assembly: GCF_964341445.2. Taxonomy (NCBI): domain Eukaryota; kingdom Metazoa; phylum Chordata; class Mammalia; order Artiodactyla; family Ziphiidae; genus Mesoplodon; species Mesoplodon mirus. The sequence goes on from NC_138994.1 coordinate 6,068,841, forward strand.
TAGAGGGCCTGCTCGTAACCGCTAGGCTGTACTACCTCTCAGTGCAAATAAAAAGCAGGACCACTGTGCTCCAAAAAAGGACTTATAGGTGCTATAAGGAGAATCGAGGGTGGCTATTCTGAGGTCAGAGTCCTTGTCCCTTAGTCCCGTCCCACTCTGACGCCCCCCATGTCTGTACAGGGAGAGAAGATCCATGAGGACATTTTTGACATCATAGACCGGGAGGCAGATGGCAGTGACAGTCTAGAGGTGAGTGTCTCAGGAATGCTGGTGGGAGCCAACATGGGGAAGGCTCAGCAACACCCTTTAGAAGCCACCTGTTAGGTACGAGACCCTCCCATGTACGCTTTGCATTGGTCAGAAGCCACAGGGCCTTGCTGGAAACAAGGCAGAATCTCCTAAGCTGCATATGTGTGGCGGGGAGGGAAGTGGAGGAGAGGGCCTGGGAAGATAGGAGTCCAAGAAATTATGAGATGGGTCCAGCTTGAAATCCTGCTACTAGATATGTAGACACTGTCGGCCCCTTCCCCATGCAGGGCTTCGTGCTATGTCACTCCATCGCTGGGGGAACAGGCTCTGGCCTGGGCTCCTACCTGTTAGAACGGCTCAACGACAGGTAAGTCTGTGTTTTGAGGGGCTGGGAGGATTTGGTTTCCCAGGTGACTGGGAGGCCCTCCAGATAAAACCTTCCTATTTGCTGGAGCAGGAAAGGGCCCTTCTATTCCCTCCTGTATTGAGGAAAGACAAGGTACAATGACCAAGAACCCAATCACACTCCCAGTGGTTGGAAATGGAGTCTAGCATCTCAGCCTTAGATTAAAATTCAAGGAGTATGGCTGGTTTGGAGTTAGAAGCCTAGGTCCTAAGATGTCTCTCTACCCTTCCCCTCTTTTGGGTTACAGACTTCCAAATATCAAGTCTCCCTTCTCTGCTGTCCTGTGACCCCACCCCAATTTCCCCACCCTCACAGTCATTGGAAGCCCCAAGTTTACCAAGCCTCCAGTCTGTTGCCCTTGACCATCCTCTCTCAAACGCCTCTAGGTACCCCAAAAAGTTGGTGCAGACATACTCGGTGTTTCCCAATCAGGACGAGATGAGCGATGTGGTGGTCCAGCCCTACAACTCACTGCTCACGCTTAAGAGGCTGACCCAGAACGCAGACTGTGTGGTGAGTCCTGGATTCTCCCTTCTCCACTCCCAACCTTCCTATTTTATCATTTTCATGCATTTTTAAAAGTCCATCTGGAACCTTCCTGTGCCCCAGTCCTGTTCAAGTCCCTTTTGGATGGGTCTTTCTGGCGCCAAGGAAATTAAGCTTCAGAGCCCAGAATCAGGCAGAGCTCCTGTCCTTTCTGTCCCCATAAATCTGTCACCCTCTTCTGTCCCCGCAGGTGGTGCTGGACAACACAGCCCTGAACCGGATCGCCACAGACCGCCTGCACATCCAGAACCCGTCCTTCTCTCAGATCAACCAGCTGGTGAGCCCTCACTCCTAGACTCTTTTGGACTGGAACCCCGCCTTGCCGGAGTGCCATCTGGGGAAGGGAGGCCTCCCAGGACAAGGCCCTTGACACGGCACCCGTGTCCCCAGGTGTCCACCATCATGTCGGCCAGCACCACCACCCTGCGCTACCCCGGCTACATGAACAATGACCTCATCGGCCTCATCGCCTCGCTCATTCCCACACCGCGGCTCCACTTCCTCATGACTGGCTACACACCCCTCACCACGGACCAGTCGGTAAGAGCAGCCCTCAGGCCCAGCAGGCCCTGACTAGCCTTTCTCTTTTCCCTGCTGCCCCCGGAGCTGCCCCGTGCAGCCCCCAGAGGCCTTGCACTCAGGGACTGGCACAGGCTGGGCGACTTCCTGGCTGACGTGCTCTCCTCTTCCCTCTGCCTGTGGCTCCCTGCAGGGCTCAGGCTGTACGGGGTCTGCTGATGCTCCTGCCTGAGTTTGCTGAGCTTGGGAGCACTGAGATCCCTGATCCCACAGCAGAGGCTCAGTGTGGACCTGCATCTAAGGCCACTCCCCAGAGAGGCCAAACTACCCCGAGTCTGATGGGGACGTGTGTTGCCTACTGCTCTCTGTCCATGCATTTCTCGACTGTGCCTTGAGTGCTGGCCTGCCCCGTGGCCACTCTCCCCTCAGGTGGCCAGCGTGAGGAAGACCACGGTCCTGGATGTCATGAGGAGGCTGCTGCAGCCCAAGAACGTGATGGTGTCCACGGGCCGGGATCGCCAGACCAACCACTGCTACATCGCCATCCTCAACATCATCCAGGGGGAGGTGGACCCCACCCAGGTAGGTGAGGCCCCTTCGTTCTACCCCCAGAGGCCACAGGGGTAGAGGAGAGGCTACCACCACCACTCCTGTACCCACCCCAGGTCCACAAGAGCCTGCAGAGGATCCGGGAACGGAAGTTGGCCAACTTCATCCCCTGGGGCCCAGCCAGCATCCAGGTGGCCCTGTCCAGGAAGTCGCCCTACCTGCCTTCTGCCCACAGGGTCAGTGGGCTCATGATGGCCAACCACACCAGCATCTCCTCGGTGAGTCTCACAGTTGGCACATAATTACTGTCCTGGTTGTGCCTCACCTCTCTGCACCCCTGCTGCTCCTACTTCTGGCTTTTTTACTGTGGAGATAGCCCAGCCTTGGTCCCCTGGCTCTCTGGGCCACGTTGTTCCTTGAAGTTCTTTGTGACCCTTGCTTTCTGCACACCCCAAGCTCTTCGAGCGGACCTGTCGCCAGTACGACAAGCTGCGGAAGCGGGAGGCCTTCCTGGAGCAGTTCCGCAAGGAGGACATCTTCAAGGAGAACTTTGACGAGCTGGACACGTCCAGGGAGATTGTGCAGCAGCTCATCGACGAGTATCATGCAGCCACGCGGCCAGACTACATCTCCTGGGGCACCCAGGAGCAGTGAGTCCTCAGGATGGGGATCCTCATCTGCCTTACTGGTTGGCCCAGGCCCCACCTGCCTGACCACCCCCTCAGAGCACAGATCAGGGACCTCGCACCTCTTTCTTATAAACATATAAGTACATGGTCAGGAGACACATGTACTTCTCCTCTTTTGAGACTATTTATGTTTAATAAAGCACTGGCTATAAGTCAAGTCACTGGTCTCTTTGAAGCCTTGGAGAACTGGGGGAGGGGGATGCCTATTCTTTCTCCATCATTCTGACAGGGTCTTCCTCTACTTCCTACACCTTCAACTCTAAGCAAACGGCCTCCCCTAGCTTTTCCTCCTCCCGCCCAGTATTGGAGAACATGGGTGAGGTTGACCTGCCTGAGACGTTCCTTTCCAGGGCAAAAAGGTCCACAGATACTGCCTTGCTCTCTATCTGACACTCCACATCCCAGTTCCCTCTCACCCCTCCCTGTATGGAATCATCAGGTTCACATTCCCACATCAGTGTTCTGTTGGTCATCACAGCAGCAGGCCTGTGGCCACCACCACCCTCACCACCAAGCTCTGGACAAGCAATAGAGTCAGCCCAAGTGCCTTTAATCTTTCTGCAGGCAAAGCAGTGACAGAAAGCCAGTCCGGGAGAGCCCTGGTCAGGCAGCTGGAGTCTAGGACAATCAAATCAGGAGACCAAATCCAAAGCCTAGACTGTAAGCAGGGCCAAAATGGGCCCGTATCTGGGGCACCATAATTGTGTACTCAGGTGGTCTCCAGTTATTTCAAAGGTCAGAGCCTTCCACTTCCGGTGCAAGATTGCAGGGAAGTAGTCAACACATAGTGGCCTAAATCTTCAGGATCAAAAGGGCAAAGGATTGGGGCTGGCTGGGCTCAGCAAGCAGATGAAGCACCAGCCCAAGAAAGTTCCTGCAACTCTATGGAGGCTGAAGAGTACACAGGAGCTTTGGGTGAACTAAGACTTTTCCTTCTTGTTTCCTGTTAGCCTGGGGACACACTTTTCCTTCCACGAACCAATTTATCTTTTTTTTTTTTTTTTTTTTTTTTTTTTTTTGCGTTACGTGGGCCTCTCACTGTTGTGGCCTCTCCCGTTGTGGAGCACAGGCTCCGGACACACAGGCTCAGCGGCCATGGCTCACAGGCCCAGCCGCTCCGCGGCATGTGGGATCCTCCCGGACCGGGGCACGAACCCGTGTCCCCTGCATCGGCAGGCGGACTCTCAACCACTGCGCCACCAGGGAAGCCCCAATTTATCTTTTATAAAGCTCTGGATGTGAACAAAGTGAGCAATATACAGGCCGGTCCTTCGTGAACAAAGGGGACACAGGACTGATGGGCAGAGAATGCACAGTCACAAGCCAGGTCCTGGGCTGCCTGAGGGGTGGCAGGGAGGCCGCAAGCCTGTCACCACCACCGTCAAAGCACGAGCCTGTCACTTTTGGTTGCCAGGGTCTGTAGGTGGCTGACTAGGGAGATCCAGCCTGGTTGGTGGCAGCCAGCCTCCTCCCTTCATCCAGTAGGGAGGAAGATGACTTCAGGGAAAACCTATGGGCACCGGGTCCCTTCTCAGCTCTACCCCTGACCCCTGCACCACTGCATACCTTGCCTGGCTCCTGTTCCTGCCCCTGATGACCAGCCTTTCATCACTTGGGGCATCTGCACGAGTGGCTGGTGCTGAGTAGGGGATCATGAGCTGGCAGATGGGGTGAGCCTGCTATATGTGAATAGCAGCTGGTCCCCCTCCGGGCCGCAAGCCATCCCAGGGCCCTCCTTTGCAAGACCTAGTTAAAGAGTGTGGAGCCCAGGGGGAGGGAACACCTAGGTAGTCCGGAGTAAAGTTGTGTGTGGATATTACTACAGTCACCAACCCAGAGGGGTGAATACCATACCTGGGAGGGAGAACTGGACTTAACAAAGATGCCTCCTTTTCTGGACCGCTGAGTGTCTAAGCGCAGACAAACACCTCAATGCCAGCTTCAGAGCCAGGCCCCTCCCCCAAGGCTATTTCCAGATCACGCATCACCCCACACCAGCGCAGCCCCTCCCTGTTCTTGGCCAGCAGCACACCCCAAAGTATGTCAACCAGAGGGCAGCGAGGAAGCCAGGTGGAAAGGGAGGGAGGCCTCTGGGAATCAGGGTGGCAGATGGTGCTGGTGGTGAAAAATCCCTGCAGTCTGAGAGCCTGCCAGCCACAGAAGTAACAGTGAGACGAGGGCTGCTGCAGAAGAGCTGGCGAGAGCAGAATGCTCAAGCCCGGAACAGGAACCTCTCTTGACTAAACAAATCAGAGAAAATGAGCCATTTAAAGGTAATGCTCCTAGAACACTCCAGTGTGATGTGACCCCAGGGACCCGCAGACATGCATGAGGCAGAGATCTAGCAGCAGGAAGCACTTTAAAAATAGAGTGGTATAAACCAATCTGAAACTTCAGGATTGTAATTTTGGAAAGCGTGTGGAGATGAAGGCAAGAGGTAATGAGCACAAGGGTAGGGAGGCTCAGGGTGAGCAAAGCCGCTGCACCGAGCTGGTGAATCGTCTAGCAAGACTTATCCCTGGTCTCCACTGGACACAAATATTCTAGAAATCCCTGGAAATGGGCACTCTGCAGTAGATACTCAGAGTGCCCAGACTGTATGCTAAAATCCAACATACAGGGCTCCCCTGGTGGCGCAGTGGTTGGGAGTCCATCTGCCGATGCAGGGGACGCAGGTTCGTGCCCCAGTCCGGGAAGATCCCACGTGCCGTGGAGCGGCTGGGCCCGTGAGCCATGGCCGCTGAGCCTGCGCGTCCGGAGCCTGTGCTCCGCAATGGGAGAGGCCACAACAGTGAGAGGCCCGTATACCGCAAAAAAAAAAAAAAAATCCAACATACAGTCCCCCCTCCAGCAATGCCCACCCCTCCACCACTTGCTCACTTTCCAGTCCCACGTGAGGATCTGAAGCAGGTAAGGGGCTGCCCTAGGAAAGTCGCAGGAACATTTAACTTGACATTCTGATTTACTAATCCATCATGTATACGTTTAAATTAAATTCCCTAGGGCCTGATCACTAAGTGTGACTTGGTAAAACTGAGTTCCTTGCAAAGCTGCAGGCCCCATCAGTCAGGGTCTAACACCCCCATGAGACCCAGTTGGAAACACCATCTGCATATCTGTGGCATCGCTAGAGTGGTAACCTTGGCCATGGAATCCAGAGGTAGGCAGTTCTTCTAGATAACCCTCAACCCTCAAATCCAGTGGTACTGAATTATCACCTGGGTGACCAACTCATCCTGGTTTTAGTAATGAATGTCCTGAGTCCCAAGAACCCCCTCAGATTCGGTTTTAAAACTAAAATTCCCATATTCCCTCATTCCTGGGAAAACCAGGACAGTTGGTCACCCTAAATTAAAGAACACCATAGAGAATGATTGGAAAATCTCAAAGCAGTACAGGTGAGTGATCAGGGCTGAATTAAGGCCGAGTAGACATCAGTTCATTTGTTCACTAATTAAGCAAGCATTTATTAAAAACAGAGACCAAGTTGCCCATTAAGCTTCACAATGGACCCTACCTAAGGGGGTTTCCAATTTTATTGGGAGTGGGTAATATAACATATAGTGTAATTTATATTATGTATTTATAAAATATTAATAATATTTTGCATGTATTGTTTTTCTTAATTAATGTCTCAAACTATGTTGTCCAATTTTAAGTGCTATATGTAAAATATAATACAAAATAATTTGAAATCATTGTTGAGCATTTAATATACACTAAACACTGTTCTAAGCACTTTACATATATGAGCTCACTTAATTTTGACAATAACCCTATAGATAGGTACTGTTTTAGCCCAATTTTTACAAACAAGGAAACTGAAGCTCAGAGGAAAGTGAAGCTCAGGGTCACATGGCTAGTAAGTAGTCTTTCCCCACCTGAAAAGAAAAGACTTAGGAGGAGATGTGGTAACTGCCAAATATATGATGGGCTGTCAGCTGCAAGGGGGAGGGGACTCATTCTGTGACACTCCAGGGAGCAGAATGAGGACCAGTGGAGGGAACTATGGGGGGGGGCAGGGTCCAGCTCTGCAGCAGGAAGAACTTCCCCATGATCAATACTGTCTACCAGGTGCAATGAGTGGCCACATGGACCGTGAGTCCCCCTCCACTGAACTTGGTCAAGCAGATTCTGCATGACAACTTGCCTGGAATGGACGGATCCTAGGAGACGGATGAGGTGACCTTTTTTTTCTTTCACATCATGCGGGATCTTTGTTCCCTGACCAGGGATTGAACCCGTGCTCCCTGCAGTGGAAGAGCAGAGTCCTAACCGCTGGACCACCAGGGAATTCCCAGATGAGGTGACCTTTAATGTGCCTTCCAGCGTTAAAGACTGTTAGGAATTTCTTGAAAATCACTTTCTTTTATAGTAAAGCTTATTCATTTTCAAAACAAATATATTAAGGGCTTACCGCATGCCTGAACTTTTCTGGGAATTGGGGATACCTAAATGGATAAACTAAGGTGCCGAATCTCAAAAAATTCATAGCCCAAGACATCTACACAGAAAGTGACAGTCAAGGTGGTAACCAAACATCAGAAGGATCACAACAGTGTGTGCTCAATAAATATTTGTTGAGGATTTCCCTGGTGGTACAGTGGTTAAGAATCCTCCTGCCAATGCAGAGGACACGGGTTTGAGCCCTGGTCCAGGAAGATCTCACATGCCGTGGAGCAACTAAGCCCGTGCGCCACAACTACTGAGACTGTGCTCTAGAGCCCAAGAGCCACAGCTACTGAAGCCCGCGTGCCTAGAGCCCGTGCTCCACAACAAGAGAAGCCACTACAATGAGAAGCCCACGCACCACAACGAAGAGTAGCCCCCGCTCGCTGCAACTAGAGAAAGCCCGCACGCAGCAATGAAGACCCAACGCAGCCAAAAATAAGTAAATAAATAATTTTTTTAAAAGAGCTAAAATATATATATATAATTTGTTGAATACTTGCAAGAACGAAAGGCTGTGAGAGGCCAGTGTGGGAGTCACAGAGAGGAACAATCATTTGACAGGGTCTTGAATTCTGAGGGAAAGCTTTCTAAGTGGAGACGTACGAGAGAGCAGGAGGGCAGGCATGTGCAAAGGCCCCGGCTGGGCAGGGGAGTGCGAGTTGCAGCTCACCTCTCTTCTGAAGCTCAACCACTCCCTTCCCATCAGTGGCCGCGAAGGGAAGCTCACACCAGGCAAATGAGGCCACCAGGGCTCACCTGGGGCTGAAGGGAGACCAAAGGCAGAGATAAGGGGGTTGTGGCCCAACCCAGGTATGATAGTAGGCTTCACAGAGAGAAACCAGCAGGGCCTTGTATGCCGGGGAGCAGTTAACGCACTGACATCCAGAGGGAAGAGCACCTGAGAGAGGAGGGAGCCCCCAAAACAGGACAGGGTTCTGGAAGCTGCACAGGCTCCGAGGTGCATTTGGGGGAGCAACAGGAGACCAGGTCAGGGAGACATTCCAAGACCAGACAGGTCATGTAGGGCCTTTTATGCCATGTAGAGTTTGGACTTTATTCTCGGAGCAAAGGGGAACCCCTGAAGGCCACCTGGGAAGCTCCAGTCACCAGCCTGCCCTTTCTGGACTTTTCCCCCCACATGACCCCCACGCCCCCTCCTGCTTTCTTTCTTTTTTTTTTTTTCCTCTTCCATTATGGTTTATTACAGGATATTGAATATAATTCCCTGTCTTATACAGTAGGACCTTGTTGTTTATCTATTTTATATATAGTAGCTTGTATCTGCTAATCCTGAACTCCTAATTTATTCCTCCCCCACCCCCTGTCCTCTTGGGTAACCATACGTTTGTTTTCTACGTCTGTGAGTCTGTTTCTGTTTCATAAATAAGTTCATTTGTGTCATATTTTAGATTCCACATATAAGTGATATCATATGGTATTTGTCTTTTTCTGACTTACTTCACTTAGTATGATAATCTCTAGGTCCATCCATGTTGCTGCAAGTCACATTATTTCATTCTTTTTTATGGCTGAGTAGTATTCCATTGTGTATATATACCGTATCTTCTTTATTCATTCATCTATCGATGGACAGTTAGGTTAATTCCACGTCTTGGCTATTGTAAATAGTGCTGCTATGAACACTGGGGTGCATGTATTTTTTCGAATTAGAGTTTTCCCCAGATATGTGCCCAGGAGTGGGATTGCTGGGTCATATGGCAACTCTATTTTTAGTTTTTTAAGGAACCTCCATACTGTTTTCCATAGTGGCTGCACCAATTTACATTCCCACGAACAGTGTAGGAGGGTTCCTTTTTCTCCACACCCTCCCTAGCATTTGTTATCTGCAGACTTTTTTTTTTAAGTTTATTTATTTATTTATTTATTTGTTTGTTTATTTGGCTGCATTGGGTCTTCGTTGCTGCATGTGGGCTTTCTCTAGTTGCGGTGAGCAGGGGCTACTCCTTATTGCAGTGAGCAGGCTTCTCATTGTGGTGGCCTCTCTTGTGTGGAGCACGGGCTCTAGGCACACGGGCTTCAGTAGTTGTGGCACGCAGGCTTTGTAGCTCCACAGCACGTGGGATCTTCCCAGACCAGGGCTCGAACCCATGTCCCCTGCATTGGCAGGTGGATTCTTAACCACTGCACCACCAGGGAAGCCCCATTGTAGACTTTTTAATGATGGCCATTCTGACCAGTGTGAGGTGGTACTTCACTGTAGTTTTGATTTACATTTCTCTAATAATTAGAGATGTTGAGCATCTTTTCATGTGCCTGTTGGCTATCTGGATGTCTTCTTTGGAGAAATGTCTATTTAGGTCTTCTGCCCACTTTTTGATTGGGTTGTTTTTTTGTTGTTATTGAGCTATATGAGCTGTTTGTATATTTTGGAAATTAAGCCCTTGTCGGTCACATCATTTGCAAATATTTTCTCCCAGTCCTGTAGGTTGTCTTTTGGTTTTGTTTATGGTTTCCTTTGCTGTGCAAAGTTTGATTAGGTCCCATTTGTTTATTTTTGCTTTTATTTCTATTGCCTTGCTCATCCCCTGCTTTCTATTCTCTCCTGTTCCCTAACTTTTTTTTGCAACCAATATTTGGCAAATCTGATGTCAAAACTCTTGTCTATGCCCTGCCACTCCTTTCTGAAGGTGGATTCTTAGATGCTGTTGCTAGCACGCTGACGGCCTGCTCTTTATCATTTTTTTCTGAGGAGCCATGGCCTGCCCTGCCCTAAGCTGCCCCAGACCAGTTCTGCTCAGCAGCCTGCCTGCCCTGCTTCCTTCCCTCCCCCAAAGCCCTCAAATCATTCCTGACAGGCTCAGCCGGGCCTCCTCCCCCGAGCTCAACCACAACATTCCCCTTTCTGTCTGCAGTTCACCAGATGCATAATTTCACAATATTTTGTTAGTGTTATAATTATATTTTTGTCATGTAATTTCCTTTTCTGAACTCTCAAACACAACCCCATGTAGTCCATAAAATGCTTTGGCATTCTTGCAATAATTAAGTTCCAACAAATGAAGTTGTTTTTGAAATGTACCCCCTTCCTTAGCAGTTGACTCTATAATTAAGACAGTTTCTTCAGTTCATTTTTTAAAGTAATCAAGACTTGGATATGAAACATGGACATTCTATTTTTTCATTAAAAATGAAAATATAAAGGAAAAGGCAGGATACAAAACTCTAGCTACAGACTGATTTTTTTTTTTTTTTTTTTTTTAGTTTGAAACGATAGATTCACAGGAAAGTGCAAAGAAATATACAGGGAGGTCTTTGACACCCTTCACCCAGCCTCCCCCGATGTTAACATCTTGCATAACTATAGTACAATAGCAAAACTAGGAAACTGACATTGGCACAATCCACAGAGCATAAGCAGACTTCACCTGTTACATATAGTTCGCTCATTTGTGTGTGCAGCCCTATGCAATTTTATCACATGTGTACTTTCATGTAACCACCACAATAAACATGATACTTCATTGTGACAATATCCCACGACTCCTTCATGCCACCCTTTTATATCCACACTCACCCTCCTCTCAGCCTGATTTAAATATGAAAAAATATTAAATGGAGCACAGAAAAATTGCTGAGAGAAAATACAGTAAAATGATTGTCAATAATGTCTGGATTGTGGGATAATGCTTGATTTATTTTTTATTTTACTTTTTATTTTTACAATTTCCAGTCTTTTCCATTTTTCTTCAGTGAGAATCCATTACTTTAATGAGGATAATATCTTGAAGAAATTTATAACATATACCATAGTATTTATAATAGCGTGATCCAACAATTTTCAAATTGGAAAAAATTCTGGTAGATTTTAACTTGTTTTGAAGTTTACTTTACCAACAGATCAAAATAAGCCCTTCCTTTCCAGGTGTAAAATTTTTTCCATCTCCCACAGAGCAATTTACAAAGTAAAACATCTAAGCGTTGTTCATAATTCTATCTTAGCCCGTCTTTATAAGGTTAAACTTGAACACAGTAAAAGGGCATTGTTTCAGTTATTATTATTATTATTATTATTTATTTTTTTTGGCAGTACACGGGCCTTTCACTGTTGTGGCCTCTCCCGTTGCGGAGCACAGGCTCCTGACGCGCAGGCTCAGCGGCCATGGCTCACGGGCCCAGCCGCTCCGCGGCATGTGGGATCTTCCCAGACCAGGGCACGAACCCGTGTCCCCTGCATTGGCAGGCAGACTCTCAACCACTGCGCCACCAGGGAAGCCCTCAGTTATTTATTGATTGCATAAAAATTCATCGCAAAACGTAGAGGCAAAAAATATTGATTTATTGTTTCTCTTGATTCTGTTAGTTGATTGCAAAGTTTTTTTCTGGCTCACTTGGGCTACTACAGATGGTTGGAACAGCTGGAAATTTATTCCAAGTTGGCCTCATTCACAAGTCTGGCAGCTGGTGCTGGGCAGGGAGTCTCAGTTCTTCTTGTGACCTCCCAACCTCCAGTAGACTAGACACTGGTCCAGGACAGTGTTCCAAGAGGGCAAGTCCCAGTGCATAAGCGCTTATCCTCCCGTGTTTGTGTGATTCATGAGTCTCTTGGTCAAGCCCGAAGTTGATTAGGGAGGGAGCTACACAAAGGCAGGAATACTGGGAGTCAGGTTCATTAGGGGCCACCAAATGCAACAATCTACAACAGATATGAAGGCTTGCCCCTTTATAAGAATGTAAATATGGGCAAAATAAAATATTGCTTTGGGTCCAGGGGTAAGGTTGAAGAAGGCAATTATAAGGTAATTTCTAATCGTCATACAACCATGATTCAATCAAGATAATAGAAAAGGCCAATTTCCCCATGGCTAACTTAAGAACTAGTGCCTTGTTAAGTGAGTTGAATAATACAGTTACATAATCAACTAGATGTTACATTCCTATATCTATTTCCATAGTAGAAAGTAATATAGATAAGAAATTCTCTTTTCTTAATATTCACCAAACATAATTTTGCTTTTTTTTTTTTTGGCCACACCAAGGCACATGGGATCTTAGTTCCCAAACCAGGGATCGGTCACCCGAGCCCATGCAGTAGAAGCGTGGAGTCTTACCACCAGATTGCCAGGGAAGTCCCCATAATTTAGCTCTTTATTTTAAAAAAGATTTGTTGGAATTCCCTGGCAGTCCAGTGGTTAGGACTCTGTGCTCTCACTGCCGAGGACCCGGGTTCAGTCCCTGGTAGGGGATCTGAAATCCTACAAGCCTTGCAGAGCGGCCAAAAAAATAAAATAAATTTAAAAAAAAGATTTATTGTTTAAAAACAAGTATTTGTGAAAACTCTAATTCCTAAGAGTTATACATTAAATCAAACTTTGCCTCAGAACTAATTTCTACAAATACAGGAAATATAAAAATGGATATGTTGGGACTTCCCTGGTGGCGCAGTGGTTAAGAATCCGCCTGCCAGTTCAGGGGATACGGGTTCGAGCCCTGGTCCTGGAAGATCCCACATGCCGCGGAGCAACTAAGCCCATGCGCCACAACTACGGAGCCTGTGCTCTAGAGCCTGCAAGCCACAACTACTGAGCCTGAGTGCCACAACTACTGAAGCCCACGTGCCTAAAGCCTGTGCTCTGCAACAAGAGAAGCCACCCAATGAGAAGCCTGCGAACCACAATGAAGAGTAGCCCCCGCTCGCCGCAACTAGAGAAAGCCCACGCGCAGCAACAAAGACCCAAGGCAGCCAAAAAAAAAATAATAATAAAAATTTTAAAAATGGATATGTTGGAACTTCCTTGGTGGCGCAGTGGTTAAGAATCCGCCTGCCAATGCAGGGGATATGGGTTCGAGCCCTGGTTGGGGAAATAGGATCCCACATGCTGCACAGTGCAGCAAAAAAAAAAAAAAAAAGAAAGAAAAGAAATGTCCCACAGGTGAATGTAAATACGAGGCAGAAAGAAAACTAAAGAAAGGCACTGTGGATAGCCAAGTTTACGGGGGTGGGCTTAGTTGCCCCGCGGCATGTGGGATCTTAGTCCCCAACCAGGGATCAAACCTACATCCCCTACATTGGAAGGCAGATTCTTAACCACTGGGCCAGCAGGGAAGTCCCTGTACTGTCAAGTGTTGACCCATAGTCTACTTACTCTTACTTTAAACAAAATCTGATCTTTTTAGGGCTTCCCTGGTGGCGCAGTGATTAAGAATCCGCCTGGCAATGCAGGGGACACAGGTTCGAACCCTTCTCCGGGAAGATCCCACATGCCTTGGAGTAACTAAGTCCATGCGCCACGACTACTGAGCCTGCACTCTAGAGCCCATGAGCCACAACTGCTGAGCCTGTGTGCTTCAACTACTGAAGCCCGCATGCCTAGAGCCCGGGCTCCTCAACAAGAGAAGTCACCACAATGAGAAGCCCGTGCACCACACGAAGAGTAGCCCCCGCTCGCTGCAACTAGAGAAAGCCCACGCACAGCAACAAAGACCCAATTCAGCCATAAGTAAATTAAAAAAAATTTTTTAATCCTTTAAAAAAAAAAAAAGTCTGTCCTGTTTAGATACATGAATTCCTAGACCAACACAAATTTGAAAGGAGAAAGGAGAGAGCTACTAGGGACTGTCAAGTAAAAGCAGTCAGGACCAGCACAATCATCCTGATAAGGAGAGAAGAAACAGAAACATTACCAAAAGCCATAAGGAAGGGCCATTTGGCTTAGGGGAGAACTTAAGAGTCTTTGGGCGGCACAGCCAAACTCAAAGCCTAGCGTTCACCCAGTGCCTCGAGTCAACGAGAAAAGATTGAATTTCATTCAGTATATTCCAAAAAGAGAAGAGAAGAGTACATTTTACATATACTCCCATCAAAATATATATATATTTTTTAATGTTTTAAGTTCTGGGACCTAAAGAGATAAGCCTGGTTATCTGGAAAATCCAATTATCTACATGGAAAATCTTTTTTTTTTTTTCCTGTTAAATAGTGAGGGACTACTGATTTTCCACTGAAATAGGTGGTATCTTTCCTCTGGGATACCAGCCCCCTGTTCACTGCTCTCCTGGCAATTACTCCACTACATTTCAATTAATGATTCACTTCTCTGTCTCCCCCGCTGGCCTATGCATTTCTTGTGGGCTGGGAGAGGGTCTTTTATCTCTGTAGCCCTGATATCTACCGCAGGCCTAGCACATTGTAACCGTTCAACAAACATCTGTTAAATAAGTGAAAGAACAGTGTCAAGGCCATAGCTTCTACTGTCTTTCCTTTAACAAGGAGACATTAAAAGGCTTGCCACACAATCACATAATAGTGTACCCCAGGATAAATTCGTGTGTTCACTACATTGGCCTTCAGATCAAGAACATTGTGACTTTAATCCCAGACCATTTTCAAAAAGGAGGGAAAAGGGGGCAAGAGACATCATTTCTGCAACTTACAGAGACAAATTTTTTTCAATTCCTTTTATGCATGACGTAAGAAAAGATATCCCCAGATTCTTACACTGAATAGCTTTATGGTATCAGGAACCAAGTGGCTTGTTGTAGCTGAATTTCTGATATTTGATCCTTTGGAAATCTTCCCAATGGATACATTATACAATGTGCCATTAGCGCCTGAATGGAAACAAACTAGTGACTAGGAGTATTTTACTTCCTACAAGATCAAATAATAGTCATGAATTATGAACTAGGTCTGTAGACGGCTGCCCCAAAACAGAAAATCAGTGGAAGGTATGGCAGTTCCAAGGCCCTCCCTGCAAAGTCAGGTGGGAAAGAGGGCGTCAGAACTGGCACAGCGGGAAGGTCACCCACAGGGTAAAACAAAGTTGCCAACTGGATGTGTTCCTTTGAAACAACTTTGCAGTGGCTTGCCTTTCTCAAGGAGCGGAGCCGCAGCCAAGAGACGACAGAAAGGAGGAGGTGAGGAGTGAGAGCCAGCCTCATCGACACCCAACTACAGCTGGTTGGGCCAATGAGAAAAACACTGGGTCAAAGAGCCCCAAACCTTGCCCAGAGACTTGAAAATGATCCAAGGAAAATGAAAATTTTCCTTTCCCCAACCTACAGTCCTCCCTGAGAGGTCCTACTCCCACCATGTCCCATTCTTCCTTAGGATTCCAGAACCTAGAGAGAACCACTCCCCAAAACTTTTCTCTTGCCCACTTAGATTCCAGTTCTGGAAATGGTACTATTCTGAGGATCCTATCAGCGGGGAGGACCCCAAGGGCAGAAAGGAATCACACAGGGCACTGGCCACAGAGTTGGTGTGAAAAAAACACCAAGAGCAAGACCATTGTGACTTTAATCCCAGACCATTTTCAAAAAGGAGGGAGGGGCTTCCCTGGATCCTTTCATGAAAAGGACCAACTAGCGATGAGCATACTAGGGTTTATGTCAAGGAGCTAATGAAGGCCAGACTACTACCTCTGCTTCTAGGACATAACTATAGACAATAAAGCTTAAGAGGGTCCCCCACCCAAAGCCCGGGGACAACCTTAACGGAAGTCTAGTGTGGCCCCTGGAAATCCTTGTGGCCTCACTCTCTCGTGGATTGTAAATGGACTCCTGAGAGCGCTGGGATACTCTGCTCTGGCGTCCAGTTGTGTTCAGGGATCTCTCCATAGTGACTCTTCTCTTCCAAACAGCTATGTTCCCTTGGCCTCACACTATTTATTTCTCTGTATACACTGCAGTTGTCCCTTGCTCATTCAGTACGTTTCTGACCACTGCCTCTAACCCACATGTGAGTGCATGCCTTCAGGTAAGTTCTGTTATCAGGAGATGCAGCAGCTGTTAATCCGTAGGCCCTGAGCCACTAAACGGATTTTCCTACCCTGCCATACTCCATTCACTTATATCCTTGCCATGTGAACGGCAAGGCCCCCTATAAATGCAAGCGTTCCTTCTGCTTCCCCTACACCAAGAGTTCTTAACCTTTGCTGGTGCATGGATCACTTTGAGAATCTGTTATGAACCTTTCCCAAGAAAAAAGTAAACATATGAATTTGAAAATAACGTTAAGGGGTTCTTGACGCCTAAAGCCCATCCTTTGGACTCCAACCCAATGCTAACAATTCCTGATGGCAAGAAATGATGACCCTTCTAAAGAGACAGGCAGTCAGAAGAGTGAGCTCTGGGGAATTCCCTGGCAGTGCAGTGGTTAGGACTCAGCGCTCTCACTGCTGGGCCTGGGTTCAATCCCTGGTCAGGGAACTAAGATCCCACAAGCCACACAGCGCGGCCAAAAAAAAAATTAAAAAAGAGCAACAGCTTAACCTACTTGCTCTCCATATGCATAAAAGCCTGCAGAGGATTTGGGGACGAAAGTTTGTCAATTTCTTCCTTGAGGTCCAGCCAGGTGCTGTGCTCAGCTGTCCACCCAGCTCAGGCAGCAGGCTAGGCTCATAATGACCAACCGAGGCAACATCTCCTCGTTGAGGCTGGCAGACACAGGCCCCTGCCCTTGCCCACACCAACACACTCCCCCCTATGGGGCTAGCCCAGACCTTACACACCTTTCCCCTATGGCCATCCAGGCAAGTCAGGTGACTCTGGTGCTACCTGGTCACCTTGAAATAGTGGATGAAAAGGACTTCCTCCAGGTCTGCCAGGCCACACCTTTTCTATATTTCCTTCTTCTACCTTCATCTCTCTCTCTCTCTCTCTCACACACACACAGACACACACACAGACACACACACACACACACACACACACACTCCAGGAGAACAGCCAGTGTCAGCATCTTGAGGCCCCCCTGGAGCACTTCTCCCAGAGCACATCTTCAGGGACGACTCTGCTGAGCTCAGTCATGACTGCCACCCAGCCACTGTCCAGATTACATTTCCTGGGTCACTGTGACCTCTCAAAGGCCACAGCCATCACTGAGCTGGTATTCTCATGCTGACATTCTACTCCCACCCTCTCTGCCTCAAAACAGAACAAAACAGCCTTGATCTTGGCACAAAACTAAGTGGTCGTCACATACACAGAGGGTTGCCACCAACCTTCCCCAACCAATGCGCAAAATGATTACATATCTTTTTAAAAAAAATAATCAATAATGTATTGCATGGCATTCATAACATTTTTTGGTTATAAATTTATCTATTTATTTATTTTTGGCTGCGTTGCGTCTTCATTGCTGCACGCAGGCTTTCTCTAGTTGCGGCGAGCAGAGGCTACTCTTCATTGCTGTGCACGAGCTTCTCATTGTGGTGGCTTCTCTTGCTGTGAAGCATGGGCTCTAGGTGCACGGGCTTCAGTAGCTGTGGCACACGGGCTCAGTAGTTGTGGCTCACGGGCTGTAGAGCGCAGGCTCAGTAGTTGTGGCACACGGGCTGTAGAGCGCAGGCTCAGTAGTTGTGACTCACGGGCTGTGGAGCGCAGGCTCGGTAGTTGTGGCCACGGGCTTAGGTGCTCTGCAGAATGTGGCATCTTCCCAGACCAGGGCTCGAACCCGTGTCCTCTCCATTGGCAGGCAGATGCTTAACCACTGTGCCACCAGGGAAGTCCCTGATTGCATATTTCTAACAAAGACTGACCATGAACATAATCTAGAGTCTGTAGACCCCAGGGATGGGGAGAGATTTCCCTGCCCTTCCATAGACTAGGGACTTCTCCCACTCTAGCCTTTCCCAATCATGGGAAAGCTTCCTCCTCCCCACATATACCATCTTTCCTACTGGTAGAGCATTTCATCCTTGAGGTCCAGCCAGGAGAAACAAAACTTTAAGGTACCAAAAAAACCCTCTCAGGATGGACCTCAGAGTCAATTCTTGATGCTGTGGACCCTCACATGAATTAGAAATCCATGTGAATAACGTGTCACCAGAGTTTTATTCCAAGATCCAGTCCAATTCTGGCCTCTCCCGACATGCTGTCAAGCAGTGCAATGTACTTAAAATGTTATCATAACCTATGTCTCAGAACGCTGTTACTAACTAGATTTGTGATCTTGGGCAGGGCACTTCCTGTCCCTGGGCCTCTGTTTCATCATTCATTCACTCAACAAACATTTATTGAGAATCTAGGAGGCTCCAGGCACTGTGCTAAGTGCTAACGACAACAAAGATGAGCAAGATATAGACTGGCTGAAGAACTTCCCACTCTATTGTTTATGTATTAATGTAAATAACTCATCACATGGCTGCATGAGTTATTTACATTAACACATAATTAGGGCAATAACACACTAGGGCAATAATGGAGGCCAGACAAGGTACTAGAGGAAAACTGGGAGGAGAGCGCCTGTGTCTGACTGGGGCAGAGGGGTCTGTAAAAATAAGGGGGTTGGACTTCCAGATGAAAGAGTCTGTTATTCTAAGATCATGATGCATTCCAAAAGGGCCCAGCAGCCATTTGGATATCTCACTTCAGGGAAATGTGTGCAAACCACCCTCCACTAGTGCAGATAAGGCATTTACCATTGGCAGTTTACCATTTGGCACCAATACCTCTTTCAAATTGAATAGAGGCCAGATTCTCATTATCAGACCTTTGCAATATCCAATTCTAATGATTACCTATGAGTGTAAATGACACTTGGTGAAATCAAGTCTCTTCCAACTCAAAGGTCAGAAAACACATTATGTACACTTGTGCCATACATATACTTAACCAGTTGATGAAACAAAGGCATCATTTAGGAGGGGGAAAAAAACCAAACCCATACACACATAAAATGAATCTATCATAAGGTTTGCTTTCAAACAAAAACCAGAAATAAAACCTATTGATCTGTGATTGCTGGGAACTCATTCACCCTGAGATGCTACTGAACTAAAGTCGGCTAATTGTGGCTTACAATTAACTCACAAGCACTAGTTAATACAATTTAAATCCTCAAATACTGAGAGGAACAGAGTTGTGAATGCCTAAAAGGGCAATATCAATCCTTCCAAGTTATTTTCTTTTTCTGCTTACCTGTTTTTTCTATATCTACTACAATAAATATTTTAATTAATTAATTAATTAATTAATTTCTGGCTGCGTTGGGTCTTTGTTGCTGTGCGCGGGCTTTCTCTAGTTGCGGCAGGCGGTGGTTACTCTTCGTTGTGGCCCACGGGCTTCTCATTGCGGTGGCTTCTCTTGTTGCAGAGCACGGGCTCTAGGGCATGAGGGTTTCAGTAACTGTGGCGCACGGGCTTCACTAGTTGTGGCGCACGGGCTTAGTTGCTCCGTGGCATGCGGGATCTTCCCAGACCAGGGCTCAAACCCGTGTGCCCTGCATTGGCAGGCAGATTCTTAACCACTGAGCCACCAGGGAAGCCCAATATATGTTTTGATGTTGTAATATTTAAACCTGGTAAGGTCATTATTTTACATAGAATAAAGTGTGTCCTCTCCCACTAAAATATTTATTAGTTTTTCCTGTCTTCCCAAGGTAGTGTGTGGAATCTGATACTGCCACATGCAAAATGACTGGTAATTCAGTTATATCTACAATTCAGTGCTTAGATTTTGTTCTATCTTGAAGTAGGAATACAGGTAAAATACAAGGCTTCCCCATCCCATTTTCAATTCTTCATCAGTTTTATATATATATATATATATATATATATATATATATATATCGTTGCGGAGCACAGGCTCCGGACGCGCAGGCTCAGTGGCCATGGCTCATGGGCCCAGCTGCTCCACAGCATGTGGGATCTTCCCAGACCGGGGCACGAACCCGTGTCCCATGCGTCGGCAGGCGGACACTCAACCACTGCGCCACCAGGGAAGCCCTATATATATATTTTTTTTTATAAAAGTATATCTATGTATATTTGATATATATTTATAAAAAATATGTATTTATCAAAAATTTTACGTGTTAAGAAGCCACCTTGATTGTTGCACACCGATGTGAATGTACTTACTGAATATTACACGTAAAAATTACACTGAGGGCTTCCCTGGTGGCGCAGTGGTTAAGAATCCGCCTGCCAATGCAGGAGACATGGGTTTGAGCCCTGGTCCAGGAAGATCCCACATGCCGTGGGGCAACTAAGCCTGTGCACCACAACTACTGAGCCTGCGCTTTAGAGCCCACGTGCCACAACTACTGAACCCGTGTGGCTAGAGCCTGTGCTCCACAACAAGAGGAGCCACCACAATGAGAAGCCCATGCACCGCAATGAAGAGTAGCCTCTGCTTGACACAACTAGAGAAAGCCCACGTGCAGCAACGAAGACTCAATGCAGCCAAAAAAAAAATTACACTGAACTGTACACATAAAAATGGTTAAAAGAGTAAATTTTATGTGATGTATCTTTTACCACATTAAAAAAATAATTTAAAATGTTTTATTTTAAAAAATGCAATTGACTTGTGTATATGGACCTCGTAGTGTCATCTTTCTAAACTCCCTTATTAGTTCCAGTAGCTTTTGAAGGAATAGTCCTTAGGATGTTCTATGTACAATCATGTCTTATGTCTTCTGTAAATACAGTTTTATTCCTTTCTTAAAAAAAAAGATATCTCTACATTAACAAAGACTACCAGAATATAAAATCTTCTTTTCTGTACACTAAAATGCTTTTAAGATATGCCAAAGAGGAAGAATCATGACACAACAGATGTCAACTCAGATTAGGGAAGATAAGATTAAAATTACTTTGATTCAACACATGAGAACAATTTGAGAATGACTTTGCTTCAACATGTGATTAACAGAAAAACACCATTAAGTCATGTATCATTCCTGAGCCACAGAGGAACTATGGCAGAGGGAAGTGGACACAGGCTTTCCAGCGTTCCTTGGACTATCATCTTATTTGATCACGGGGTGATTCAACCAGGGAGCCCTGTTTGGTCTTGATCCATCCAGAAGACACACTCGATGACTTGCTTCTATCACAAATTTACAGATGGAGTTGAAGTAAGTAAGGGAAGGGACTCTGACAGTTCTCACTCGGAATCCTCAGAATAGACGCAGATCCCCCCTGAGAGCCTGCACAAAGGGACTGTCTGAGACCTGCAAACCCTGGGGTTCAACCGCCAAAGTCTTAAACTGGAGAGGTAAGGAGCCCGAGGGGCAGGCAGGCCAGGACTAAGAAAACAAGAACTCCAAAACACACAAACAAAAACCATTAATAAAAAGTGCTAGGGGGGAGGGGGAAGGGTAAGCTGTGACAAAGCGAAAGAGAGGCATGGACATATATACAGTACCAAACGTAAGGTAGATAGATAGTGGGAAGCAGCTGCATAGCACAGGGAGATCAGCTCGGTGCTTTGTGACCGCCTGGAGGGGTGGGATAGGGAGGGTGGGAGGGAGGGAGATGCAAGAGGGAAGGGATGTGGGAACAGATGTACATGTATGACTGATTCACTTTGTTATAAAGCAGAAACTAATAAAAAAAAAAGTGCTAGGGCTGGATTTTCCAATTCTCAGTTAGACTGTTAAATAACTATTCTTAGAAATTTGTTGGGCTGATTTAACAAACCAAATGATAGAGATCAGGAAACTAAAACCATGTCAAAAGTTAATTTTTGGGCTTCCCTGGTGGCGCAGTGGTTGGGAGTCCGCCTGCCGATGCAGAGGACATGGGTTCGTGCCCCGGTCTGGGAGGATCCCACATGCCGCGGAGCGGCTGGGCCCGTGAGCCATGGCTGCTAAGCCTGCGCGTCCGGAGCCTGTGCTCCGCAACGGGAGAGGCCACAGCAGTGAGAGGCCCGCGTATCGCAAAAAAAAAAAAAAAAAAAAAAGTTAATTTTTAATAATCTCCCAAATAGCTTTAATTAGCCAAATATACTAGCCCGGCATAGCTGGAGAGACATATTGAGAGCATAATAAACACCAGTAGAATCAAAATGGACTACAAATTTCAACATACATATAAAAACAGTGGAAGCCCTAGAAATAATAACTTAGTCCCAGATACTTGAGGAGATCAAATTATTAAATATAACATATTAAAGCAGTAACAGAAGATATTACATCTTACCACAGTGGAAATATTTTTTTTATTTCATCAGAAAAAAAAGCTGATTTAATTTTTTCATGGCTGGGAAAATAGGATCTTAAAAAGGAACTCTGACAAGAGCACCAACACAAATATGTCATGACTTAAACAGAAATCATCTTTACTGTAAGAAGGAGAAAAAAATACAACTTTCACAATACAGAAAATACAGACCATGCACAATATTATTACCAGTAGATCATGCAAAGATATTTTTTGAAAAAGAAACAAGCCTCAGTTTCCTCATTCATGAAATGAAAAGTTGAAATAGACTGAGTATTTAGTGATCAAAATTTTTATGTGTTAACAACGCTATCTTGGACTTCCCTGGTGGCGCAGTGGTTAAGAATCCGCCTGCCCATGCAGGGGACACAGGTTCGAGCCCTGGTCCAGGAAGTTCCCACATGCCACGGAGCAACTAAGCCTGTGTGCCACAACTACTGAAGCCCACGCGCGTAGAGCCCGTGCTCCACAAAAAAGAGAAGCCACCGCAATGAGAAGCCCACGGGCCACAACGAAGAGTAGCCCCCACTCGCCGCAACTAGAGAAAGCCCGCGCGCAGCAATGAAGACCCAACGCAGCCAAAAGTAAATAAATAAATAAATTTATAAAACAAAAAAACAAAAAACAAGCCATCTCGGGGGATAGGGAAGGATGGATTGGGAGTTTGGGGTTAGCAGATGCAAACGACTGCATATAGAATGGATAAAAAACAAGGTCCTACTGTATAGCACAGGGAACTATATTCAATTTCCTGTGATAAACCATAATGGAAAGAATATTAAAAAATGTATATATATGTATAACTGAATCGCTTTGCTATACAGCAGAAATTAACACATTATAAATTAACTATACTTCAATAAAAAAGAAAAAAAGAAGATATCTCGATGGTTGCACATCAGTGTGAATGCCACTGAACTGTACATTTAAAAATAGTTATAATGGTAAATGAGCTATAGGGGTGACAGGAGTCCCCAGGCAACCCCTCCCGAGGAGAACTGCCTCTACCCTTCCCTTTCCTTAGGGTGTGGTTGTCATTTTCTCTGTGAACACTGTGGGGGAAAGGTTGAGAAGGCTTAATTAATAAATGATCTTTAGGTCCCATCCAGCTGTAGCATGTTGTCACTATGCGTCCAATAAATGAACAGCGTAATGCACAGTGACAACAATTTGAACAGACAGAACCCCCGTTCTACACAAAGGAGTTATAACAGATAATGAAAATGACAGAAACATTTCTATTTCCCTAAAAGCTACTTTTCTGGAAAGTACATTTAAAGAATATCAAGATTAAAAAAATTAAATACACTTTAAAGCAGGCATTCCTAGCAAAATGTGTTTTAGGGCAGACTGAAATGAGGGCCTAAGGTCATCCAGTTGATGGCTGTAACTGTAGCAATTACCGACTAAGAAAATGTCGCCATTACATTCTCCCCAGCCACAGTTACAGGGACAACATGGACATGAACTAAGGACAAACACAGAATCCTGAAACTGTCATCATGAAATACATAATTTCCAATAAGTAGTATAAAAAAAGGACGCAAAAAATACATAATAAAATCAAAAAATTGAAATTTGCCCCTATCCTTTCTCTAGTGGGTATAAAGATATTAAAACACAATCATTTATTCTTTTTTTATAAATTTATTTATTTGTTTGTTTATTTTTGGCTGCATTGGGTTTTTGTTGCTGCAAGCGGGCTTTTCTCTTTAGTTGCAGCGAGTGGGGGCTACTCTTCGTTGCAGTGCGCAGGCTTCTCATTAAGGTGGCTTCTCTTGTTGTGGAGCACGGGCTGTAGGTGCGCATGCTTCAGTAGTTGTGGCACATGGGCTCAGTAGTTGTGGCTCAAGGGCTCTAGAGCGCAGCCTCAGTAGTTGCAGCGCACAGGCTTAGGTGCTCAGCAGCATGTGGGATCTTCCCAGACCAGGGCTCGAACCCGTGTCCCCTGCGTTGGCAGGCGGATTCTTAACCACTGAGTCACCAGGGAAGCCCCAATCATTTATTCTTAAAATAGTGCATGATTTTTTTACAGAGCAGTGATGGCATACACAAATTTACCTTAGCATTCAAGAGATTCCTAAAAGAATGTTCTCAAATTTATACCTAGGATAAGTGCTTCACTTGAAATCAAGTATGAAGTACATAGGCTGCAATTATATGATCCTTGCTACTTTCTATGTTTTTAAATGTCCAAAATCAAAAGTTTGAAAGTTTAATTGTAGATTATATCTTTTTTTTTTTTTTTTTTTTTTGCAATATGTGGGCCTCTCACTGTTGTGGAGCACAGGCTCCGGGCACGCAGGCTCAGTGGCCATGGCTCACGGGCCCAGCTGCTCTGTGGCATGTGGGATCTTCCCGGACCGGGGCACGAACCTGTGTCCCCTGCATTGGCAGGCGGACTCTCAACCACTGCGCCACCAGGGAAGCCCCTCTTGTTATTTTTTAACAAGTCTCTAAGTGATGCTGATCCTGCTGGGCCAGAACCATATCTGAGGAGCACAGCTAGAGAGCAACGGCTTTCAAACTGAGATGCGTGAGAATCATGGGGAGGGCTCCTTAAACCAGATTGTTGGGCCCCACCCCCAGATCTGAGGTGGGGTATGAAATTCTACATTACTTTTTTTTTTTTTTTTTTTGGTCGCATTGCAAGGTTTATGAGATCTTAGTTCCCTGACCACGGATTGAACCCAGGCAGTGAAAGCACCAAGTCCTAACAACTGGACTGCCAGGGAATTCCCTGCATTTCTAACAAGTTCCCAGGCAATGCTGATGTTGCTTGTCTGGGATCCACACTTTGAGAATCACTGCTCTCAAGGAAAGAATATTAGATTGGGAGAGAGAACACCTGGGTCTAACCTCCTCTCTGTTACTAACTGGCCCTCTGACTCTATCAGGTAGAAATGCAGTCAGCTGCAATTAAAAGAGCATTCAATTAAGAGTAGCTTAAATAAATTGTAGTTTGTTTTTCTCACTTGGTAAATCCAGAGGTGGGGAGTCCAGGGTTGAGGTACCTATTAGGAAGCCATCAAGGACACATGGCCTTTCTATCTTTGTGCTCTTCCATCACTAATGTGTGGCTTTTTGTGCTCATGGACACAAGACAGCTGTTGAACCAAGTTCCAAGCAGAAGGAAGGGAATAGAGCAAAGGTGGAAGGGGCAACCGGCTGCACTTGCCCTTCTGAAAAAGTTTTCTCAGGAGTCTCGCTCCATGGCTCCTGCTTACATCTCACTGGCCAGAACTGAGGCAACCATAGACCAATCATTGGAAGGTGACTAGACAGAGGGGATTGGACTCGCCAACCAACAAAGTCTACCACAGTGATCTAAGACACAGACACAGATCTTAATATAACAACAAGACAAACAGAAGCTCCAAAACCTAAGTACACATCTCAGCTCTCTGATCCCCAGTCTCCTCATTTGTAAAGTGTATGAGGTACACTACTGGCATTTTGGCAGGACAATTCACCCACAGTGTGGGTCTGTCCTGTACATTGCAGGACATTTAGTATCTCTGATCTCTAGGTACTCAGTATTGCCCACCCCCACCTTTGTGATAAAACCAAATAGGCCTCTGCTGTTTTGCTGCTGATGCCTCCAGTTGGGGTGGAGCACGGTAGGGGACTATCTTCTGGGGTTGGAAACCATCGTACTATATGGTGTCTGGTCCAAAATCAAGTGATTCTTCCTGGCCTCTTCGATAAAGGCTAGTGTTTTTTTGTTTTTTTTTCTTTTGTTTGTTTGTTTGTTTGAAGCCCTGGCTACACAGCAGGAGCATGGGTCCTCACTTTTCACCTCATGGTGGGTAGGCATTTTTCATCTCCTTATTACTATTTTTAGACATTACTTTTTTTTTTTGAAGTATAGTTTATTTACAATGTTGTGTTAGTTTCTGGTGTATAGCAAAGTGATTCAGATATATATAGATATACAGGTATATTGTTTTTCAGATTCTTTTCTATTATAGTTTATTGTAAGATATTGAATATAGTTCCCTGTGCTATACAGTAGGACCTCATTGTTTATCCATTCTAAATGTAATAGTTTGCATCTACCAACCCCAAACTCCCAGTCCATCCCTCTCCCCGCTTCCCCCTTGGCAACCAGAAGTCTGATCTCTATGTCTATGAGTCTATTTCTATTTTGTAGACAGGTTCATTTGTGCCATTTATATTCCACATATAAGTGAAATCATATGGTATTTGTCTTTCTCTTTCTGACTTACTTCACTTAGTATGCTAGTGTCTAGGTCCATCCATGTTGCCGCAAGTGGCATTATTTCATTCTTTTTTATGGCTGAGTAATAATCCATTGTGTATGTGTACCACATCTTATTTATCCATTCATCTGTTGGACATTTAGGTTGCTTCCATGTCTTGGCTATTGTAAATAGTGCTGCTATGAACACTGGGGTGTATGTATTTTTTCAAATTAGAGTTATCTCTGGATATGTGCCCAGGAGTGGAATTGCTGGATCATATGGCAACTCTATTTTTAGTTTTTTAAGGAACCTTCATACTGTTCTCCACAGTGGCTGCACCAATTTACATTCACACCAGCAGTGTAGAAGGGCTCCTTTTTCTCCACATCCTCTCCAGCATTTGTTATTTGTAGACCAGGCCATCCTGACTGGTGTGAGGTGGTACTTCATTGTAGTTTTGATTTACATTTCTCTAATAATTAGAGATGTTGAGCATCTTTTCATGTGCCTATTGGCTATCTGGATTCCTCTTTGGAGAAATGTCTATTTGGGTCTTCTGCCCACTTTTGATTGGGTTGTGGTTTTTT
Source organism: Mesoplodon mirus (assembly GCF_964341445.2). Classification (NCBI taxonomy): domain Eukaryota; kingdom Metazoa; phylum Chordata; class Mammalia; order Artiodactyla; family Ziphiidae; genus Mesoplodon; species Mesoplodon mirus. The sequence goes on from NC_138994.1 coordinate 6,095,952, forward strand.
TGTTATTGAGCTGTATGAGCTGTTTGTATATTTTGAAAATTAAGCCCTTGTCAGTTGCATTGTTTGTAAATATTTTCTCCCAGTCCATAGGTTTAGACAATTACCCTTTTACCTTGTTGAAAAAGCCCTCCTCCTCCTTTTTTTAAATAAATTTATTTATTTTTGGCTGTGTTGGGTCTTCATTGCTGCACGCAGGCTTTCTCTAGTTGCAGTGAGTGGAGGCTACTCTTTGATGCGGTGTGCGGGCTTCTCACTGTGGCAGCTTCTCTTGTTGCAGAGCACGGGCTCTAGGCATGCAGGCTTCAGTAGTTGCAGCATGTGGGCTCAGTAGTTGTGGCTCGCAGGCTCTAGAGCACAGTCTCAGTAGTTGTGGCACATGGACTTAGTTGCTCCGTGGCATGTGGGATCTTTGCGGACCAGGGCTTGAACCCATGTCCCCTGCATTGGCAGGTGGATTCTTAACCACTGCGCTACCAGGGAAGCACCCCTCCTCCTCCTTTGAGGCACCTGTTATCCACCACCACACTCTTCTACTGCTTGCTCCAAAGACCTACCTACTTCCAAATCATTCTTCCACATTCTCCAGACCTTCCTCTCCACTCCAAGCCTCACCATCCTATGGATGGTCCTGACTGTACTGGCTGTTCCCTGACCTCCTCACCTCCAATGCCCTTTACCACTTCTCTACTTGTCACCCACACTATGGACAGACCTCAGCACTTGCCATCCCACAAACTATTCCTTAACTTCAAACTTGACTGGCTCATTCTTGCACCACAGTTTCCTGCACCTCCACCTTCTCATTCCCTTTGTCCCATTCTTCTTTGAAATGTTGATTTCACTCTCCCAAGCAATCAGCCCCTTCCTAGCTTTACATTCTTGTCCGGGGAGTCTGGATAATCGGATCCATCCCTCCTTTATTCCCCAGATCTTTACCTCATCCTCCTGGTAAAACCCAGCCCTGGCTCTCACTGGTCTGCCTCTGACACCCACATTTGGGCAGCTGAACACTGCCCGAGGCAGCGTACCCCACCCCGCGGACTATTGCCTTGACATCCTGATGGTCCCTAACTGCCCCAACCTTCTCCAGCCACTGGGCTGGGAGTCCTTCTACTTGTCCTTGTCAGCCCTCTCTTCTGCTCCCTACCTTTGTCACCTCCCCTCTCACTCTCACTCGAAGCAGATAACTTCACTCCTACTTGACAGTGAAAATAGAAGCCACCAGGCAGAATCCCCCTCAACTTCCTGCCCCCCACTCCCACCCCACTAAAACACTTATTTTTATCCGCATGCATCCTTTCCTCCCTTTCATTGTGGGAAAAGCTTCCTTCCTGTAGTTAATCCCTCCACCTGAGCCCTGCATCCCAATAGCTCCAGTCTCCTCAGGGACTTGGTTCTTAAAATCCTCTCTGTCCCTTCAGTATTTCAACATGATGTTGAAATACGGAGGCTTTTGCAAGCTTCTCCCATGTTCTAAAAAGCAGTGTTCCCCAGACACTACATTCCCACCTCCTCTGTAAAAGTCTCCCTTTCTCTCTTTTCCCCTTTAAAGCTGGAATTCTTAAACTTTTTTCACACCACGGATGCTTTTGGCAGTCTGGTAGATTTCTGAATGCATACAACAATATACATAGAATTACCATGGAAACCAATTATATTGAAATACAGTTGTTACAATAGATTAAAATTTGTGACACAGTAATACATGTGCTTCTTTCATTTTATTTTTCTGTCATCCATGAATGCATTAAATAATGAGATACTGGGACTTACCTGGTGGTCCAGGGGCTAAGACTCCGAGCTCCCAATGCAGGGGGCCCGGGTTAGATTCCTGGTCAGTGAACTAGATCCCACATGCCGCAACTAAGAGTTAGCAGGCTGCAACTAAAGATCCTGCATGCCACAACTAAAAGATCTGACACATGGCGACGAAGATCTCACACGCTGCAACTGAGACTCGATGCAGCCAAATAAATAAATAAATATTTTTAAAAGAAAATAAATACATAAGATCTTGAAGTGAGTCTAATAACTCCCATATTCGCAAGCAGTGATGATTATAAACAATATCTTGCAACATCTGCATCAACTGTCATGTGATCTAAAAATAGCTGTGATTTTTACAGGTGACAAAGTCACAGTCACTGCTAATACTCGTGAAGTGTGATGCCTACAGTTATAATGGAAGGGAAGGCTACATTTTAATTAGAGGTGAGTGAAAAATCAAAATATAATTTTCTTCTCATCCAAGTTCATGGATTCCCCTGAATTCTATTCATAGACCCCTTGGAGGGGATCAGTGAGCCCCAGATTAAAGCCCCTGTTTTAAAGTCTATACTCCCTGCCCACCTCATCTTTCATTCATGTCTTAATTTTAGGATTTATTAGTGCCAACTATGTATAAGGGTAAGTAACCTTTTGCAATCTAGTTTTTTTTTTTTTCTTTTTTGCGGTACACAGGCCTCTCACTGTTGTGGCCTCTCCCGTTGTGGAGCACAGGCTCCGGACGTGCAGGCTCAGCGGCCATGGCTCACGGGCGCAGCCGCTCCGCGACATGTGGGATCTTCCCGGACCGGGGCACGCACCCGTGTCCCCTGCATCGGCAGGCGGACCCTCAACCACTGCGCCACCAGGGAAGCCCTGCAATCTCGTTTTTATTCTCGTCGTCCGGGGTCACTATCCTCATCCAAGTCACCAGTGCTCCCCCACACTAGAAGGACGCTTTTCTATCTCCAGATGACTCCATCTCCCTGCAGCCTCAAATGTCACATCATTTCCTCCTTGGAAATTTCTCCTTCCTAGGCTTCTGCAGTATCCTTCTCTATGGCCATGCCTCCAGCTGCGAGTAAAAAAAAAAATTTTTTAAAAAGATTTAAACTATAAGGAAATATCCCACATTTTAATAGGTCCAGATATGAGGCAGCTCCAGGGCTGATTCATTGGATGGCTCAGCAGCAGCATCAGGGACCCAGGTGCCTTCCATCTTTCTGCTCTACCACCCTCAGCACGATGGCTCATCCTCAAGATGCTCTCTGCACAGTTAAAAGAAGACTGTTGCGGGCTTCCTTGGTGGCGCAGTGGTTGAGAGTCCGCCTGCCGATGCAGGGGACACGGGTTCGTGCCCCGGTCCGGGAAGATCCCACATGCCGTGGAGCGGCTGGGCCCGTGAGCCATGGCTGCTGAGCCATGGCTGCTGAGCCTGTGCATCCGGAGCCTGTGCTCCGCAATGGCAGAGGCCACAGCAGTGAGAGGCCCGCGTACCGCCAAAAAAAAAAAAAAAAAAAAGACTGTTGCAGTTCCAGGTGCCAACATGCAATTTTTAAAATAAATGTATTTATTTTATTGACTTATTTTTGGCTGCATTGGGTCTTCATGGCTGCACACGCGGGCTTTCTCTAGTTGAGCAGGGGCTACTCTTCGTTGCTATGCACGGGCTTCTCATTGCAGTGGCTTCTCTTGTTGGGAGCACGGGCTCTAGGTGCGTGGGCTTCAGTAGTTGTGGCTCACGGGCTCTAGAGCGCAGGTCAGTAGTTGTGGTGCATGGGCTTAGTTGCTCCGCGGCATGGGGATTTTCCCGGAGTAGGGCTCAAACCTGTGTTCTTTTTAAAAAATTTATTTATTTTAATTAATTTATTTTTGGCTGCATTGTGTCTTCATTGCTGCACGTGGGCTTTCTCTAGTTGCGGCGAGTGGGGTCTTCTCTTGTGGAGCACGGGCTCTAGGCGCGCAGGCTTCAGTAGTTGTGGCACGAGGGCTCACCAGTTGTGGCTCACAGGCTCTAGAGTGCAGGCTCAGTAGTTGTGGAGCACAGGCTTAGCTGCTCCGCGGCATGTGTGATCTTCCCGGACCAGGGCTCGAACCTGTGTCCCCTGCATTGGCAGGTAGATTCTTAATCACTGCATCACCAGGGAAGCCCCCCAACATGCAATGGAAGAAGAGAGTGTGTCTCTTCCTTTCTTTTCTTTTTGGCCACGCCTCGCACCTTGCAGGATCTTAGTTCCCCCCCGCCCAGAGATTGAACTCGGGCCTCAGCAGTGAAAGCGCCGAAAGCTAACCACTGGACCGCTAGGGAATTCCCTCTTCCTATCTATTTTTATCCAGTGAGGAGACATTCCCCAGAAGACCCCAGAAGTCTTTCCTTACATCTCACTGACCTAAATTGCATCACATGTCCCTTCCTACATCAGTCGCTGGCAAGGAAACTGTGATAACCATAGTTGGCTTGGATTAATCAGGATTTACTGCTGCTTGGAGGAAAGGTGGAATGCAGAACAAAATCAGGGCTCTGCCAGGAATGAAGAGGGTAGGCAATCAAACCTCACTGATGTGCACTAGTTTTTCTTCTGCCTTTTGCTTGCTCCTTCATTTTTCTTTGCAATACAGTCTTCCTACCCCTTAGGTGTTGTATTCTATCAGGTTCTATTCCAGTCCTCTTCCAAGCTAGGACCATCCCACACCATGCAGTCTCCCTGAGTGACCCCATTCAGGCCTATAGCTTTAACTGCCACTTGGGTACAGCCGACTCTCCACCCAGACATTGCTCCTTAGTTCTAGGCCTGTGTATTCCCTGCTGCGTACTGGCCCCTGACTTCCATCTGGATATTCTTCAGGCCTCTCGAACTCAACCTGTGCAAACACACTCCTCCTGAGTTCCCTGTGTCTCAGTACATGGCCCTACCTTCACCCAACATCCCAAGATTGAAACCTGTCCACTCAGACTCTTCCCTCTCCCTTACTCCCATGACACGTTCAGTCGTCTTGAACTGCTGTAGATTCTCTCCACTCAGTATCTCTAAACTCTGTCCCTTGGGCAGGGCCCTCCTCATTTCAGGCCTGGCTGGTAACCTTGCCTCTTGCTCCACTCCATGCCTGTCTTGCTGACACCAGCTGATACCTCCCAGTCCCTGAGACACACCCTCATTTCCAAACCTCACACCTCTGCCTCCTTACTTCCCAAGATACCCATGCTCCTGGCATACTGCGGGCCTGGCATCCAGGAAAGGCCAGAGACGAAGGTGCATCCAAAATAATGTCTTATTGGGAATTCCCTGGCGGTCCAGTGGTTAGGACCCCGTGCTTTCACTGCCGAGGGCCCAGGTTCAATCCCTGGTTGTAGAACTAAGATCCCTCATGCCACAAGGTGAGGCAAAAAAAAAAAAAAAAAGTCAAAATTATGTCTTATTCAACCTGGAATGTTCAATAAATGCTTAGGACATATACAAACTTGTTAGTTGACAAATGCTACATTTATTATCCGACACAAACCAAGGCCTCAGACAAAGGAATGCCGCATCCCATTACATTATCATAACCTGGATCAGAGAATATGGAGCCAAGCAAATTAAACTCAACACTCAATAATCAAGCCATGGGTAATGAACTTGAGACCCTATGAGAAGGACCACAAACCTGGGCCTTCTGTTCAACCTCAACAGAAGTCAGATCTGAAACTGAATCTGTAGGATCATCACAAAGTAATTAGGTTTTAATTTTTTCAAATGTATTTAAAGCAATCACTCATTTTGTTTTTACTCTGAATAAGATCTTCATCTGTAGCAGCAGCTGCCAAGCTACACCTGAGTTCCAATTGCATCTCGTGATAATAACAGTGGCTAATATTTGTTGAGCGTTGACTATGTCAGGCACTGTGCTAAGTGCGCATGCATCATCTCATTTAACCCAGATAAACAGGTCAGTTCTCAGCAGAAATGGAAAGCACAGCCTGCTAATAACTGGGAGGATTTATGTTCAGCTCTGCTAATGTACACAAGCATCTCAGTTTCCAACCCATTTCTACAGACTTGGAGGAGGCTCTAACTTGTCAGAGATGGCTTCTTAGAGAAAACTTACACTGCAACTTCTCCAACTCAGAGAAATTCACACGTTCTAACCTGTTTGCCTGTAAACTAAGGTTTGAAGGAAGCTTTCCCACTTCTGGGAGACTAGAAGGAGGAGCAAGGCACTGTTATTAACCAAGAAAAGGCTGAAATTAAAGTCTCGCGTTTCACAAGTGTTCATAAACTGCTTTCAGCTTATTATTTTAAAGGAAGCAAACAGCCGTTCCAGAGTCACAAGGAGGGGAGGGCTGGCAAGTTCACCCGCACCTCAGAAGCCTTCCACTTCACCTGGGCAGACTCGGAGAGGGGCCTGGCTAAGCCTCTGAAGACAGGCAGCCCCAAGGAGCGGATCTGTCGGGGGAGGGGAGCTTCGGGGCTGAAGGAGGAGCTCCGTCCCCACCCTCAAACTTCAAAGGGAGCAGCCAGATCTTCCCTGAAAAGGCTGGGCTGCAGATCCTCCAGGAGGTCGCTGGAGCTCTTCCGACAGCCCGGCGGGAGCTGGAGGGAGCGGGCGGGGAGGCCCGGTGGGGTGAGGGGAGGGAAACTGAGCCCAGGATGGGGCAGGCGTGGGGCGAGCCAGAGCCTTCTAAAGAAGCCCTGGGGCTTCCCTGGTGGTGCAGTGGTTGAGAATCTACCTGCCAATGCAGGGGACATGGGTTCGAGCCCTGGTCTGGGAAGATCCCACATGCCGCGGAGCAGCTAGCCCCGTGAGCCACAATTACTGAGCCTGCGCGTCTGGAGCCTGTGCTCCGCAACAAGAGAGGCCACGATAGTGAGAGGCCCGAGCACCGCGATGAGGAGTGGCCCCCACTTGCCGCAACTAGAGAAAGCCCTCGCACAGAAACGAAGACCCAACACAGCCATAAATAAATAAATAAAAATTTTTAAAAAGAAAAAAAAAAATAAAAAGAAGCCCTGAAGATTCTTGGCGGCCGGAGCTGGAAGGCGGCCGAGTTCTCTTTTGAAAAAAGAGAGAGAGAGAAAACAACAACAACAACAAAGAAACCCAAAAAACAGCTCGTCTGAGCATGACTCTTGGCCGTGGTGCTTTCACTAGCGCCTCTGCAACGGCTCCCAGAGAAAGCTCGCCAGACGGGGGCAGACCGACAGCCCAACTGAGCGGAAGAGCGGCCAGAAGCCGGCCCAGGTCGGAGCGGGTGCTTGGAAGTTTGGGGTGGGGGTGAGGGCGGACTGCACCGACGCTGCCATAATTGGTTCAGAGACAATTGGCCATCCATATGGAAAAGATAAGGTAGATCCCTATCTTACAGCAGGCCTCCAAATAAGTTCCAGATGCACTAAAGACCTACAGGAAACAAGCAAAACTACTATGGGGCTTTGGGAAGAAAACACAGGACAGCTTTATAATAGTGGGAGAAGGGACAGTTCCTTTAACAAGGTCTAAAACGTGCAAAATGTAAATGAAGAGATGGATAACTTTGTCTACGTTAAAATGAAAATCGTCTCTAAGGCAAAAGATATCACACCAAAGTGTAAAGACAAGCCACAGACCCCATAATATTTGCAACCCATACAACCAAGAAGAAATTCGTAGAATATCTTAAAATGTCTAAGAGGAACAGCTCAATAGAAAAAAAAAAAATGGGCAAAGGAAATGAACAGGCAATTCCAGAAGGTCAGTTACAAAAGAAAATTGAATCAACTTTACTTGTGATCATAACTGGAAGTTACAACCATGAGATTCCATTGAGCATCTGTGGGATTGACAAAAATTAAGATCTGATAACCTGTGTGGAACTGAGTACAGAGAAATGAGAATTATGTTGCTAGTAAAAGTGTAAATTGTACAACCATCTAGGAAAAAATATGCCAAACCTTGTAAAGTTGAAGCTGCACAAGCTCTTGGTAGAGATGTTTTCCTTCACATTCACAAGTGGACGAGTCCTGTACTCACTCGATGTAAGAGAGAATAGTGGAAACAATCTAACTGGCCCTGTGTGGAAATAGAATAGACTGGTTTTATTCATCCAATGAAATACTTTGAAGCAGTTAAAAGGAATGAAATAAATCTACATGTGTCAACATGGCTAAATCACAAAATCTAATGTAGGGTGAAAAAAACCAGGTTACAAAAGGATATCACACTCTGATACCATTTATGTAAAATTTCAAAACAAAAAATATATAGTAAAAATATAAAATCATGCTTGTATGTTTAAAAATTTTTTTAATTTAGAATAAAATAGAAAAAAAATAAAAAATAAAATAAAATAGAAACCACAATGAGATACCACTTCACAGTCATTAAGATGTCTACTTTTTTCTTTTTTAAGTAACAAGTGTTGGCAAGGATGTGGAGAATTTGGAACTCTTGTGCATTGCTGGTGGGAAATGTAAAATGGTGCACCCACTGTGGAAAATGGTATGGCAATTCCTCAAAAAAAGTAAACACAGAATTATCCTATGATCCAGCAATTCTGCTTCTGGGCATATACCCAGAAGAATTGAAAGTAGGCAGTCAAACAGATATTTGTACACCCATGTTCATAGCAGCATTATTCACAATAGCTAATAGGTGGAAGCAACTCCAGTGTCCATGGATGGATGGATTAAACACAATATGTGGTATATGCATACAACAGAATATTATACAGCCTTAACAAGGAATAAAATTCTGATATATTCTGTAACATGGACTAACCTTGATGACATTATGCTAAATGAAATTAGACAGACACAAAAGGACAAAACGGTATGAGTCCACTTATATGAGTTACTTAGAGTAGTCAAATTCATAGACACAGAAAGTAGAATGGCGATGGGGGCGGGGTTACTGTTCAAGGGGGTACAGTTTCAGCTTGGGAAGGTGACAGTTCTGGAGATGAATGGTGGTGACAGTTGCAGAATGTGTATGTACTTAATCCCACAGAATTGTAGTTAAAAATGGTTAAAATGGGGCTTCCCTGGTGGCGCAGTGGTTGAGAGTCCGCCTGCCGATGCAGGGGACACGGGTTCGTGTCCCGGTCCGGGAAGATCCCACGTGCCGCGGAGCGGCTGGGCCCGTGAGCCATGGCCGCTGAGCCTGCGCGTCCGGAGCCTGTGCTCCGCAACGGGAGAGACCACAGCAGTGAGAGGCCCGCGTACCGCAAAAAAAAAAAAAAAAAAAAAAAAAAGGTTAAAATGGTAAACTTTGTTAGGTACATTTAATTTAAAAATAGAAATTTAAAAGAAGAAAATTGGCTTGAACCCAGCCCCTCTACCTAGCAGAGCGGGCAGAGCCGCTCACCTACCTGTGAAGTGCGGCTGACTCCAGACACCTGGATCGCCCCGCCCCTCCCCTCCCCTCCCCTCCCCTCCCCTCCCCTCCCCTCCCCTCCCCTCCCCTCCCCTCCCCTCCCCTCCCCCACACCCAGTCGCTACCCCGCGGCCTGGCAAGTCTCACTACGCAGACGCGGAGCTGGGGTGGGTGGGCGGGAGGGGGCGTGGCCTCACTCTGCGCCTGTGCGGAATTCCAGCTGCAACTGCTGTGGGGGAGAAGATGCTCAGGTTGGGCTCCGCGGCCGCCGGCCGAGGGGAGACCCGCACTGCACACGCGCAGACTGAGCATCCGCGTCAAAAGCCGAAGAGAGCGCGCGCTCCCCACGTCCTGCGCGTCCGGCTGCCAGGCATTAGTCCCTGCCGTGACTCCCGCTGGGCCCGGACGGGCTGGCGCGCCCTCGTCTGAAAAGCAATGCCCCGGGAGATCATCACCCTGCAACTGGGCCAGTGCGGCAACCAGAGTGAGCGAACGATCGCCGGGCCCAGCCAGTCTCCGGTTCTGCCCCTTCGGGTCCCACCCGAGGGCTTCGCATCCTCCAGCCCCCCCTTTCCCTTCCATGAACCCCCTGCCCTACTGCGCATGATGAACCAAGTCCCGGACCCCAGACCGAGAGCCCTGCCTCCAGCCCCCGGCTGTCACGGCTCCCAGACTCTTGGGCCCACCCTCTGAGAGTGACAGCCTCTGAGCCTCACCCTGGGCTCCTGAGGCCTTACGGCTCTAGCAGATCCAGGCGTCTCTCCTCTCCCCCCAGTTGGGTTCGAGTTCTGGAAACAGCTGTGCGCCGAGCATGGTATCAGCCCCGAGGGCATCGTGGAGGAGTTCGCCACCGAGGGCACTGACCGCAAGGACGTCTTTTTCTACCAGGTGCCCCCAGCGACTTGGCCAGGGCCGGTAGTGGCCCGGGGGCCTGAAGGGAAGGGCAGTGGCTTGGTACTGGGAACCCGCTGGGCAGAGGAGCCGGGGCGGCTGGCTTGAAGAGGGAGGGCAGGCAGGAGCCAGAGTTGGGAGGACTGGAGGACTGGGTGGGCCCGAGCTTATTGGGCCCGATCCTGGACTCCCCTTGACAGGCAGACGATGAGCACTACATCCCCAGGGCGGTGCTGCTGGACCTGGAGCCGCGGGTGATCCATTCCATCCTCAATTCCCCCTATGCCAAGCTCTACAACCCAGAGAACATCTACCTGTCAGAGCACGGAGGAGGAGCTGGCAACAACTGGGCCAGCGGATTCTCCCAGGTATCCAGGTGGCCATCCCAGAGATTCTTGTTGTTCCCTTCCTGGGGCAAGGCAGGCACAAGCAGTCTGGGGATTTGACCACACTGACAATAAATAAGAGACAAGGGGATTACCCTAATAAGAGGGACAGCCAGAGAGAGGTTTATGCAAACTTTGTGCAAACCATTTGCAAAGTAGCACTTCTGGGGGGAGGGCCACAGCCCTCTGTTTGAGGCGGCAGCAGTGTCCGAGAGTAGAATTATTGGTGCTGAAAAGAGATGCTTTCCAGAAACTTCATCCTCATCCTCCCTCCTCACGTCTCTATACAGGGTGAGAAAATCCATGAAGACATCTTTGACATCATAGACCGAGAAGCAGATGGAAGTGACAGCCTAGAGGTGAGGCTGCCCCCCTGGGGGTGGGGGTGAGGAGGAAGCTGAAAAGTGCTGGGGAAAGGTCAGGAGGTAGCCTGATCAGATGTGTGATGGGGGCAATTCAATTCAAAACTCTTCCACTGAGCATCAGGTGTGAGATAGTGAGGTAAATAAGGTACAGTCCTTGTCCTCAAGGAGATCCTAATCTGGATGGCATCAGCTCCTTCCTTCTCAAGGAGCCTCAGTCTGGATGGACATAGAGGAAGCCATGATACATTAGCGTGTTGGCAGTGGGGAATGACACAAGCCTGAAGCCTCTCCGCCAGATCCCTGGAGACTGCCTCTCCATCCCTCCCTTGCAGGGCTTCGTGCTGTGTCATTCCATCGCTGGGGGCACCGGTTCTGGCCTGGGTTCCTACCTCCTAGAGCGACTGAATGACAGGTAAGCCTGTGTCTGGGAGAGGGCATTAGCCCTGTTTCCCTGGGTAATGTCTTTCCCTTTTATCGCTTTTTTCTTTCGGACTGGAAGGCCCTGCCACTACCACCTTTGAGTCATAGGTAGGAACAGAGCCTGGCCACCCAGGGGACATCTTGGAAGCAGTAACTCCCAGGTGGGGGGTTTGCCTGGAGGGAGAAGGGGACCTACGAGGGTTGATGCTTTAGGCTTATCGGCTCTGAAGACTCAGTTCTGCCCTCATCCCTTCTGTATAAGACGTTGGTGGCACTTGGAAAGGAATGGCCCGTTATCCCTAGAGAAGATAGAGATGGGCAGTGATGGGAGTCCTTCCAATTCACTGTGTCACCTTCCCCTTTCCCTCTTCCTTACCCCCAGGTACCCCAAGAAGCTGGTGCAGACATACTCAGTGTTTCCCAACCAGGATGAGATGAGCGATGTGGTGGTCCAGCCCTACAACTCACTGCTCACGCTCAAGAGGCTGACCCAGAACGCAGACTGTGTGGTGAGCATGCGAGGAGGGAGTGGGGGCTTTGGTCGACCTCCCCAGACCAGAGAGACACCTACACCCTGCCCTTCCCAAGCCCTTGCCCAGAGAACAGAGGACCAACAAAGCCATACCTGGTAGACCAAATTATGAAATAAGGACCTGATCCCAAGTTTCTTGTAGTCCCTTTAGGCAGCAAGACTCTCAGCAAAGTGAATAACACGCCCCCACCCCACGTGTCTCCACTTAGCCTGTTTTTCTTTTTTTAATTAATTAATTATTTTATTTTTGGCTGCGTTGAGTCTTCATTGCTGCGCACGGGCTTTCTCTAGTTGCAGTGAGCGGGGCTACTCTCCGTTGTGGCGTGCGGGCTTCTCATTGTGGTGGCTTCTCTTGTTGCAGAGCACAGGCTCTAGGCGCACGAGCTTCAGTAGTTGTGGCACGCGGGCTGAGTAGCTGTGGCTCACGGGCTTAGTTGCTCCACGGCATGTGGGATCTTCCCGGACCAGGGCTCGAACCTGTGTCCCCCTGCATTGGCAGGCGGATTCTTGACCACTGCGCCACCAGGGAAGCCGCTCCTCTTAGCCTGTTTAATGCCTACTCATGCTTACGTTCTCAGCCCAAGGGTCACTTTCTTAGCAAAACCTTCCCTGACCACCCAGACAAGGTCAAATTCCTTTGTGCATATTTCAGGCTATAACTATACTTTTCGGTTGTTTTACATTTAATGTCGGTCTCCCTCCTCTAGACTACAGATGTGGTGAGGGGGAAGACCATGCCTGTTTTACTCTCCATAGTTTCTCTAGGCACCATGCCTGGCACATGTTGGACAATCAAATATTTGTTTAATGCACTGGGTGGTAGAAACGTGTCTCCTGATGCCCCAGAGACAGTACTTGCCCTTTAAATTAGCACACCTACTTCCTAGTTTTGGAGTTCTTCCTAGTGTTGGAGTTTAGAGGGGGACTAAGCAAATAACTTATTTCTCTGCCCCCTTTCTCCTCAAAAAGGTGCCGTGACCCTCTTCTGTCCCCCCAGGTGGTGCTGGACAACACAGCCCTGAACCGGATCGCCACAGACCGCCTGCACATCCAGAACCCGTCCTTCTCTCAGATCAACCAGCTGGTGAGCCCTCACTCCTAGACTCTTTTGGACTGGAACCCCGCCTTGCCGGAGTGCCATCTGGGGAAGGGAGGCCTCCCAGGACAAGGCCCTTGACACGGCACCCGTGTCCCCAGGTGTCCACCATCATGTCGGCCAGCACCACCACCCTGCGCTATCCCGGCTACATGAACAACGACCTCATCGGCCTCATCGCCTCACTCATTCCCACACCACGGCTCCACTTCCTCATGACTGGCTACACACCCCTCACCACGGACCAGTCGGTAAGAGCAGCCCTCAGGCCCAGCAGGCCCTGACTAGCCTTCCTCTTTTCCCTGCTGCCCCCGGAGCTGCCCCGTGCAGCCCCCAGAGGCCCTGCGCTCAGGGACTGGCACAGGCTGGGCGACTTCCTGGCTGACGTGCTCTCCTCTTCCCTCTGCCTGTGGCTCCCTGCAGGGCCCAGGCTGTACGGGGTCTGCTGATGCTCCTGCACAAGGGCCTGAGTTTGCTGAGCTCGGGAGCACTGAGATCCCTGATCCCACAGCAGAGGCTCAGTGTGGACCTGCATCTAAGGCCACTCCTCAGAGAGGCCAAACTACCCCGAGTCTGATGGGGACGTGTGTTGCCTACTGCTCTCTGTCCATGCGTTTCTCGACTGTGCCCTGAGTGCTGGCCTGCCCCGTCCGTGGCCACTCTCCCCTCAGGTGGCCAGCGTGAGGAAGACCACGGTCCTGGATGTCATGAGGAGGCTGCTGCAGCCCAAGAACGTGATGGTGTCCACGGGCCGGGATCGCCAGACCAACCACTGCTACATTGCCATCCTCAACATCATCCAGGGGGAGGTGGACCCCACCCAGGTAGGTGAGGCCCCTTCGTTCTACCCCCAGAGCCCACAGGGGTAGAGGAGAGGCTACCACCACCACTCCTGTGCCCACCCCAGGTCCACAAGAGCCTGCAGAGGATCCGGGAACGGAAGTTGGCCAACTTCATCCCCTGGGGCCCAGCCAGCATCCAGGTGGCCCTGTCCAGGAAGTCGCCCTACCTGCCTTCTGCCCACAGGGTCAGCGGGCTCATGATGGCCAACCACACCAGCATCTCCTCGGTGAGCCTAGCCTCCTGGTCTTCTTTGGCCACTCTCTTCCGCTAGCCACCTTCCTCATTCTCCCCCAGATCCATTCCAACCCCTTGTCTTGCACTGGCTCCTGGAGATTTCTATCTCTTGCAGCTCTTTGAAAGTTCCTGCCAGCAGTATGACAAGCTGCGGAAGCGGGAGGCCTTCCTGGAGCAGTTCCGCAAGGAGGACATCTTCAAGGAGAACTTTGACGAGCTGGACAGGTCCAGGGAGGTCGTGCAGGAGCTTATTGATGAGTACCATGCAGCCACGCGGCCAGACTACATCTCCTGGGGCACCCAGGAGCAGTGACTTCCTCCCCACTGCACCCCCTGGACAGTAAGCACAGCCCCCATCATGCCTGGCCCCTCTGGTCCAAATTCCCCTCACCAACAACCTGTCTAGGTTCTTCCTCAGCCCAGGAGTTGGCCCTGCTTCCTCCCTTCCATGCCTGACCCTTGATATGCTTATTTAGCTCTAATAAAGTAATAAAGCTTCATTGTGAATATAGTCAGGCCTTGGTCTGTGAATATGGGGGACAATAAAAATATCTCCATGGTGCCTCACAGTTCCCAGGCATGTGTTGGTAGGGTGGCCTTTACCTGCTCTAGCTTAGTCCCGGTCTTTGTGTGTCCACTGTTTCCATGAGCATCCCTTACCTAGAACCAAGCTGTTCTACTGGAGCCAGTCTTACTCTCACGACTATAGAGGATTACTGATATCTGCCGTCTCCTCAGTGCCTAAGCTCCTGCCCCAGGGTGGATCAGTATTGCCCATACTGCCCCAGCCTCCTCCACTCAGGGCAGAGGCTGTAGAGGCTACTGAAGGACGGCCTGCAGCATTCTGAGCAGGTCAAGAAAGCCAAGACTGTATTCCCAGGCACAAGGCGATTAGATCCTCAGGAGTCAATCTAATTCAGCCCAATCTGATAAAAGTAGGGCTGAGCCCATCCCGATAAATTCTTTATCTGTGCCAGAGAAGTTCTTGGGTCTGATCCTGCCCCAAGCTTCTTCCGTTCCAGTCCCAAAGCAGTAGGCACATTAAAGATGGACCCAACCAAGACCCAGAAGCTAGACACCAGGGTAGGACTGGGTAGTACCAGTCCTGATGACTCACTGTCCTCGGGCCTCAGGGATGCCAAGAGGCCACCCCTATGCCACTCAGTGGAAGAAGGATGAGTAATTGCCAGCTTCCAAAACTGTCCTCTGCCTGTCCCACCCACCACCCTAGGGCAGCATACAGGCCAGGAGGAGGTTAAATCCAGAAGGTCACAGAGGGTGGAGCCCTGTGGTGTTCAGACTCCCCTCAGTGCTGGTAAAAGCCCAGAGTGTGGGCATCCCCGGAGGTGGAGCTCTGAGCTCTGGGGCTCCAACTTGTCCCACTGACAACACTCCCACAGAAAGGGTTTGTGTAAATAAGCAATTTTTGTGTGTGTGTCTTCTCTTCTACAAATAAATTAAGAAACAAACTAGAAAATTGTCTGCACCCATTGCAGCCCTTGGGTGTGGGGTGTGCCCTGTCCCTGCAGGGCCAAAAGGGTCCATGGTTCCCTGAAATCGCAGAGCAGTCCAAGTCCAGGATGGAGGCAAGAGGGAGGTCGTGACCTCTTGGCAAGCTCAGTCCTGCAGCTGCCCCAAACAGCCAGACTGTCCCTGGGGCTCGTCCAGGCCCGGGTGCTGGCTGGGAGGGGAGGTGTCTGGCAGGTCTTGGCATGGAGGAGGACTACTGCTGGGCCTCTCGGGGGAGGGGTTGGCCAAGTAGGCATTCACCAGCTGCATGATCTCTTCCACCTAAGGGAGGGCAGAGGTCAGAGTACACAAGGGGCCACTGGGTTCTCCTTTTCCTCAACCTCCACCCAGGCTCCTTCCCAAGGCCTTACATGAGCTGCCGCCTACAATCTTTCCTTCCTCATCATCGCCCTCCCTCCCTCACAATGTGCCAACCACACTCGCTTCTTTCTGCTCCTATAATATCCTAAGGTTATTCTCAACTCAGGGCCTTTGCGCTTGCAAGTCCCTCTACCTGGAACGCTGTGCCCCCAGATCTTCCTTCGTCTAGCTCAAGCGTCACTGTCATTGCATATCCTTTCCTGGCCGTCCTACCTAATGCTACGGCCCCCCTCCAATCACTTCCTGTCGCACTACCCTTCCCTTCATAGCATTTGTCACTGTCTTAAATAGTCTTTGAGGGGGCTTCCCTGGCTATCCCGTGGTTGAGACGCCACACTTCCACTGCAGGGGGCATGGGTTCCAGCCCTGGTCAGGGAACTAAGATCCCACGTGCCGCCTGGTGTGGCCAAGAAAATTAGAAAACAAAAAAGAAAAAAAGTCTTTGATTCCTTGTTTAGTGTCTGATCGCTGGCTCTGATGCAAGCTCCTTTAGTCGGTCTTTGATCATTGTTGGATCCGCAGGGTCCAGAGCTGTACCTGGCCCACGCTCCGTGCTTAACAAATGTTTCTTGACATCCTTTCCCTTCCTTCCTCCTTCTACAGCCTCTTCCCACTCACCTGGGGACTCTGCAGGAGGAGCTGGCTCTCTCCCACCCTCAATGCCAGGGTGTGGGGGCCCATTAGTTGGCAGGCGGCCACACGGCCATAGCTGACACTGTGAACGGGCTGTGTCTCACCCGGTCGGGAGAGGGACATGGCCTTGGCTCCCAGGCCCAGGCATAGCTTCTGTGGAGCGCCCCCACCAGGCTCCTGCAGACAGACAGGCAGAGTCAGGGTGGAAGGAGGCGACCCTGCAGCATTATTTTTGGTGTGGGGAGATGGCTGTGAGCAAGAAGTTTCCGGCCCCCCCCCATAATCCACAGCTCCACAGAGGTGAGGGCCCCAGGGCCAGTGACTCCTGGGGCTTGAGATGGGCAGCTGTGCTGGGTGTAGGGAGTGAAGTGACCCACAGTGGGGGCCTGTGGCTCTGGGGCAAAGGTGTGGGGCTCGGGCCGCCAGAGTCCCCCTCTCCCTTCTCCCCCTCACCGTGCTCAGCTCCAGAACGTCATACCGAGCAGCGCCGAACCCTGGACACTGCGCCGCCAGAGCCAGGTAGGCAGCCATGGCCTCAGCTCGGCCCATGCCCCGTAGCCGCTTCCAGCCTCCCAGCACAGCAGCCGCCGTGCCGGCGCCACCTCCTCCCTCGCGGGCCACGCTTCCCGCCGTGCGTCCGGCCCCGCCGCGCCGGGCCCGCTCCGCCCGCCTCTTGGCCAGGGCCGGACTCCAGATTGCCCCGGCCAGCAGGGCGGCGGAGCGGGGAGGCCTGGGCACCGGGCGGAGAGGGTCTTCACGCGGCGGGGCCGGGGTGGGCAGCAAGCGGTCCAGGCGCGGCAGGGGCGGCCGCGGGGAGAAGTCTCGGTGCAGGCTCCGCAGGCGCAGCGCCGCCTGGGCGCGCAGCGTGTCGTCGGGCGGGGACGGCCGGCCGCGCAGCAGCAGAGCTTGAGCCTACGGGGAGGCAGGGGTCATCAGCGCGGGAGCGGCAGGGTACCGTCGCGAAGACACCTCGGGGTGTGGAACCTGAGGTCTGGGTTCGAGCACCGCCTCCCCCGGGGTTGCCATAACGACGAAATGCGATGGCCCAGAAAGGGAGGGGTTCAGGCTCGCGGGTCTTCGCTGGGCGTGAATGCCGGAGATCTTCACCTGCTCAAAGAGGAAGGGCAGTTCGTGACCGTCTGGGGACAGCCCCTCAGGGTGCAGAGGTCCGTGGAGACGCAGACACAGTCTCCATCCGGAGTCCGGCGGGTCCTCCAGCCCGGCTTCCTCCGCCGCCAAGCTGCAGAATAAAGAAGGCCACGATGCGTCCGGGAAGCAGGGGCCCCCAAGGCGCGGGCCCAGGGGAAAGAGGCGGGGCCAGATGTTTGGGGCGGGGCCCGGGCGGAACGGACAGAGGAGGCGAGCCTTGGAGCCTGACTGCAAACCGCCGGCGGACAAGAACCCATCTGTGAACCAGTGAAATTTACTGTGCTGTGCAAGTGGCAGGCGCTCGGTAAACGTTTGCTTAGGGATTGACCGAAGCCGAGAGGCGCATGGGCTAACGGAGAGCAGGGCTGGGGCTGGACATTTACTTCTCAAACCTGGTGAGCACGTCGGCCACGAGAGTCCCCCCGGCCAGGGCTCGCTCCTGGGCCCCTCGCTGCTCGTACAGCGCGAATGCATTGCGGCTCCGGGTCAAGCCCAGCCGCCCCACCAGCTCTCGAGCAACCTGGAGGGGTGAGAACATAAGAGGAAAGTCAGACCCAGACCGCGCAGGGGTCTTGCCAGTACTTCTGGAGGGGTCCAACTGGAGGGGTCTTTCAGGTCTCTTAGTTCCGCCACACACAGCCGTTACCCAACTGATGACTCTCAGACTCGGGCAAACCCTAGGGCCCAGGCACCAGGAGAGCCAGGCATGGGAAGCTGGGAGGAAGTTTGAGGTTTCAGGGGTTTTCTCTGTGGTCTTACCTCTCCCGCCGTGGTGTGGGAGTCTATGGCCACAGGGCAGGCACCAGCCCCCGGACAGTGCACGGTGCACAACAACTCCTGCCGTCGGCTCAGCGCGGAAATCTCTGCCAGCGAGGGCACCAGCTCCCGGCCGCGCGTCCGGCCCAGCGCTTTTCGTATGAAGCGCGCATATTCCGCCAGTTCCGAGTCCGGGAGCGCCTGCTCAGTCCTGGGTTAGGGAGAACTGGAGAGTCAGTGCTCCAAGGGCTTTCCTTCACCTCCCCGCTATTGCCTTCTTACTTTATAGTTTATTTCGCCTCGCCGGCTCCCTCCCCTCCAACTCTAAGTTCCTTGAAGGCAGCGCGGCCAGCTCTTCTGAATCTACCCCGATGCTCTGTATGGAGCAGAATTACTTTCTAAGGCCCCTGGCAGCTTTCTCCTTACTGCCTCCTCCCACTTCCCAAAGTTTCCATGATCCTCCTTCGGGTTGAAATCCAAACTCCAGCCGCATTCTTCTTTCCAACCTAAAAGCCCTGGCGCTGGACTGCATCAGCTCCGAGAAAAACAGCCTTTTAATAATTCCGCTGCCCAAAGTGGGAGCCTTTTTGTAATTCCTCCGCCCGCAAGTGGTGTATGATCTTGTAATTCCCACAAAGGCACTATGCATGTTAGCAGAGCCCTGACCTTGGGGCAAGTCCCTTCCCTTGTCTGGGTCCAAGTTCTCCATCTGCCAAACTCTTTGGCAAGACCTGCCATTCTTTTCCAGCCCCTTAGCTCCCTTGCCTTGGCCTTACCCCCACGCCTCCCCTCTCACCTCTCCAGATGCCCCAGGAGGTGCCCCCGTACAGGTCCGCCAGGCCGGAAGGTACAGCTCATGCAAGTGAGGAGCTGCCAGTACCGCAGGGCCGCGGGGTCTCGGGTAGCTGGAGGCCCGGGGGGGCCTGCGGGGCCCGAGGTCTGCTTAGCCAGCTGCAGGAAGAGCTCGTCTCGGAGCGCGGGCAGGTCCCGGCAGGTCTGGAGCACACCCTGCATCAGGGGCCCGGGGCGCCGCGCCCCCTCCAGGGCCTGCAGCGCCAGGAACAGCCGCACCGCCTCCTCGCGCAAGGGAGCGTAGCCCGGACCTGCGGGGACGGCGGGGGCGGAGGGACGGTTTGGAGAGGGGACACAGAGCTGGGCCCTGGGAGGAAGGCGTGAACCAGGGGAAGGTCAGAGGGAGTGTAAGGGGACAGGGGTGGCAAGGAGGGGAGAGTGCGAAGGACAGGAAGAGTGAAGGGAAAGCAGTCGTCCCCACAGAGCCAAATTCAACCCCTGCCTCCCAGGAATCTCCCCCTCCAGATCCCCTAAGGTTGCACTTTGAGTTAGTAACTTGGAGGGATGGACCATAAGGACACAGGGTCAACCTTCAGATTCTGTAATTGGGTACTGACAGCTACCACCACGGGCCAGAAAACTGGTTGGACCGCGAGTCAGAAAACCAGGGTTCTTCTCCCAGCTCCCCTTAATCCTCTAGCTTGAGGACCTGGGCCTGTCACTATTCCCTTTTGGGGAGAGGTATAACTAGATGAGGTCAGCACATTCTCCCAAGGTGGTGGCTTTTCCACCACTTGTAAAGGCGGTATGCCATGGTGTTGAGAGTACAATGAAAGAACAAAATAGAGGGTATAAAAAACTCATGAAGGAACATCAGTAGTCAGAATGAGATCCAGAGAAGGTGGTCAAAGGGAGCCTTTACTTTCTGTGCTGGCTTTCCTCCCCCTCTACCTTGGGTATCAGTCTGCTCAGCTTCTGGTTTCATCTTCATCCTTTGAAAAATGAGGGGCTGGTAGGCCCCCTGAGGACTCCTAGATCCCTGTCAGGTGAGGCATTCAGATTCCCCATCCAAGGGACTTGGGCCATGGCACCACTCACCTGGGGCACTGACTCCGTAGGGCAGGGGCAGGAGTGGGGCATACAGGGCCCCACTAGTGTGCCTCAGAATTGGGTTCCGTCTGTAAATAAGGGCCACAGCTTCCGGGTCCCCACAACTCTCCTAGAGGCCGTGGAAATGATCAAAGTGATGGAGAAGGGGGCTCACCATGAACCCAGAAAGTTCATGGGTCCACCACCCTCCTCTTTCTCCATGGAGTTCCCTCCCTCGCACCTGAATGTCCCTGAGCAGCAGCTGGGTGGGGGTCTCCAGCGGCGCCTTGGAGGCTATCACTTCGCGCAGCGCCACCCCCCAGCACTCTGCCTCAGCCTGGCGGGGCGAGCAGAGCCGGACGCTATGCTTCCGGCCAGACACGGTCACTGACCACAGACCTTGGGGAAAGAGAGGCCGCGGAGGTCAATCAGGGCTGGCTGGGGCAGCTACCTAGGGAGGTAGGAGAATCCCCATGAGGTCTCACCGGTCTCCTTGGGCCTGCGCTCAGGGCCGGTCACCGAGCACAGGCTGGTGAGCACGAGGCTCCCGAGGCGCCGCGCCCCCTTCCCGCTGCTGCTGAACTGGTCCAAGGAGTCCCGGGTGAGCACGAACCAGGCTCGGCGCGGGGGCAACCAGGGCCGCGCCCCTCCTCCGCGGGGCTCTCGGTACAGCCAACCTGCGGGGAGAAGGAGGGAAAGGGGATCGCAGGAGAGGACATTATCCCGTGGAGGATTGGGATTGGGGCCTCTAGAGCGCATGAGGTGGATCCCCACCTTTCACGACGACGTCTGGGTCGTCTTCTGACGGCCCCTTCTCCGGGATGAGGCTCCGTGTCTCCTCCCAGCTTTGCAGCCTGGGCAAGAAGGGAGCGAGGGTTGGGCAAGCCTGCAGGTCCTGCACCCCGCCTCCAGGAGGCTCCTCTCTAAGGGCTCCCCAGACCGCGAGGGGTGCCTACTCCCCGGGCTGGGCACCCCTCCCCCAGGCTGTGGGAACCGCTGGGCCGTTCTGACCTCGCACCAGAAATAGCCCGGACCCCCCCCTTCCTCCCCGCGCCCCCAGCCGGACCGCCCCCCGGGACCCCGGCCAAACCACAGCGTCCGGCGTAAGGCCTTTCCCTTATTGCACAACCGCGGGAGGGAAGCCGGTGAAGATGGGGGTCCCAGACCATGGGACGCAGGGGCTGAGTTCACCTGTCTGAGACTGGCCCGCTCCTCACAGGCTGAGTCAGCGTCACATCCAGGGGGCCCTGGGGAAACAGGCAGGGCGGCCCTCAGGCTAAGAACCCTCCTCGCAGGATGCCAGTGGCTTCTGGCCCAGGACAGCGCTGCTCAGGGGATTGGGGAATCAAGGAGTGGGATGGTGACTGTGACGGAGCGAGCTGAAGCCACTGGGCTCGCCCCTTCCACCAGTCTCTACAGAACAGCCCAAGCTAAGACGCCAAGACTCTCGCCTGGTCTCTGTGATTCTTTAAAGAGGCAATCAGGTGTTGGGGTAGAGTAGAAAAAGCACTGGGCAGAGAGTCAGGAGACCTGGGTTCTAATACCGGCTCAACCGCTAACTCGGATCTACAAACTTGCTGAGGAACCCTGGCAAGCCCCTTCGAGTCTTTGGGCCTTAGGTTCCCAATCTGTGAAGAGGGAGAGGTGGATAAAGTCCTTTCTTGCTCTGGCAGTCGAAGTCACCCCCTCCTCCTCATTTCCCTTCACTGGCTGGCGGGCGTTCAGGCTGGCAGGCAGGCGGTAGGCACGGAGGTGAATGAAGGGAAGAGGGACCCTTTCGGTATAGGGCTTTGTCCAAGAGCTTCTTATACCCTCCCACAGGGACCCCTGAAACTCAGTAGGAAGTAAAGACCCTGTCCTTTTGCTGGGGCTCAGGCCAGGCTGAAGAATACTCTCCATGGGAGGTACAGTCCAGGACTTTGCCCTCCCCCTACCACCCCCTGTGCCCTGGAACTTCTACTGTAGACTGGGGTCTAAGAAAGGCCTAAAACCCTACTAGGAGCCAGGTCAGGAGGGAACTGTGCCATGGTCCCATTGCATCCAGGCAGCTAAAGTCAGGAGGAGGAGGTGGGGGAAGGGGGCCAGGGACACCTGTCCCCAAGCTCCGAGGAGGGGGGCGGTGGTGGAGGTGGAGCATGAGGGAGGCAATGGCAGTGGTTCACAAAGCTGACCCTGCTCAGGCTGGAACCTTGGGGACGCCTGGGTCCTGCGCCTTCGGGGGCGCAGATCCTCTTATCTTCTGGAGGGTCTGAGAGGGGCACTCAGACACACCAGCATAAGGGCAGGTGCTGACCCCTCTCTTAGACCAACTCCCCTAATCGCAGTCCCCTGATTCCCTCCCTCCCCGCCCCCCCTCTATATTTATCCGCCCTCCGCCTCCGCCAGGTGCTGGCGCCGGCCCCAGCGGCGCAGCCCGCCCCACCCGGGCACTGAGCCACCGGGCCTGCTGGGGACCCCTGAGCGGGGGAAGGGAGCCTGACCCCGGCCACAGCACACGCGAGTCTGATTGCCCGAAGTTTGCTTGCTGGAGTGCAGGGGCATCAGAGAGGGGACGTCAGGGGATTATGGTCTCCCACACCAATAGAGCCTCAGTTTCGCCACGGGGAGATTCGACAAAACCCGGGAGCCGAGTGTCCCTCACCATTCCCTCAGGGATTCCCCAGGAGCCTCACCAGGGAGGCCCTGAGTGTCACGGTAATGATGAGGGGTCCTCGGAGAGTTGTGGCCCCCAGCTCCCTCTCCATGGGGTCCCCGCCACGGACCCCAGTCTGAGGATGCCTGCTTCCCCTTGCCCAGGTCCCCGCGGCGGGAACTCCCGCATCTGGCCCCAGCGCTCAGCGCTTATGAATTGGAAGCGGAGCGGACCCAGGTGTCCGAGCCGCCCAGCCGGCCTCGCCACATTCCTCGGCGCTGGCGGAGGCGGAAGGAGACGGGATGGGACGCGGGCCCAGCGGGGAAGGGAGAGGCTGGGCCAGGTCGGGCCAGGCGTGACGCCTCCCCTGCCCCAGGGCCCCCAGCAGGTGGACAGCGCCCAGCGTGCTGCGCGAGGCCCACAGGCACATCCCGAGGCGGGCTGCTGCTTGAGCTCTCGGGGGCTTCTGGCCCCCAGGCAAAAAGGTCTCCCGAGTCCCCAGTCCGCAAGAGCACGGCGTTTGGCTGGAGTCTGAAGCAGGATCAGGCGTGACGGCCGGTTGTAGTGAGAGGGATTGAGACAAGGCTTCAAACCCCCCGGGACTTACCCTCCCGCCGCCCGCTGGACTCGGGGTCCGTAGCTCAAAGGTCTCCTCGTCCTCGTCTTCGTCCCCGTCCCCGCTAAGCTCGCCGTCCCCGTAGTCCCGGTGCAGAAGAGTAAAGCCTCGACGGCAGCAGAGGAGCCACCACAATCCCCCGGGGAGAGGCATCCGGGCGAGCAGCCGGGGGATTGGGGTGCGGGCAGCCGGGGCCGAGCTGCAGGGGGTCGGAGAAACTGGCGGGGCTCCGACCCGAGCAGGGGGAAAGGTGAGGAGGGAGGAGGGAAAGGGAGAGGGGGACTGGGAGGAGGCGGTGTCTAGCTCTGGGGTGCAAGGGGTCGCTAGCTAGAGCCTGCGGGGGGCTCAGAGTCTGGGCCCCCGGAGGGGGAGGGGGGAAGCGGGGGTGGGGGAGGAGGGAGCAATGTCCGGAGCTGGGAAGTAGTGTCCGTTGTAGTGTCCAGCCCTGTGGGGGGCAGTGTCCGGTGCAGTGTCCGAGGTGGGCAGTTGTCCAAGCTCCAGGGAGGGTCGTGTCCGGTAGGGCGTCCGGTGGCCGGGGCCCGGGCCGAGCGCGCTGCGCTCCCTGCAGCCCCGGGACTGGCGCGCTAGGGGCGCGAGCACAGTGCCGGGACCCCGCCTCCCCAACCCCCTCCCCTTCGGCCCCCCCCTTCTTTCTCTCCTCCCTTCTTTACAGGGCTGTGTCCAGTTTTCGTCACAGCCTCCTCTGCCCAATCCCTGTGCCTGGCGCCGGGCGCGGCCACCAATCAAGCTACTGAAACCGCGGCGGGTTGCATCATGTGTCCCTGGCTTGGTGACAGCGGGGAGGGGCAGGGGAATAAGGAGGGAGGGGGCAATGCGATGTTAGCCACGCCCCCGCTTCGGAGGTCGGACACGGACTGCTAGGGACGTCACGGAAGCCCGCCTTCAGGCTCTTGTTTTAACTCTTGGCTCACCAACCAACAAATTAAAAGCACTCGAGCAGGAGCTTAGGAGAACAAAGTGCCCATAGGGCATAGAGGAAGGCTCCGACTGCTGCCCTCTGCACCCCTGTCTCGTCTCAGGGTTCCAGAGAAAGGAAAGAGCCTTAGCTACCTGCGCCAAGCACAGCCCTAGAGGTAGCCCTCCGCCCCTGGATGAAGGAGTCCAGTTCCGCGATCTGAGTCACCTCCTCTTGAGGTGGAGAAGCTGAGGCAGAGACTCTGGGATAGTGCAGACCAAGGCCGGAAATAAAAGCTAATGTAGAGCGCACAGCTCACTGAACTCCAGTTGGGAGAGTGACTTCGGATTCTAGGGAATTCCGTGGTCTTCGAATGGAGTGGAGGCTTCTCAGGGTGACTATCCTGCGGTTCTGTATAGGAAGGGGTTAACCAAGGCTCTAAGCGGACGGGGCGGGGCCAGAGGAGGGGCGGGGCCAGGGCGACCGCGGGCGCGCGCGTGCGTTGCTGACTCAGCGGCGATTCCTGAGATCACCGGTGGAGGGTTCCAGGTTGGCCCCCAGTGACCGGCGTGTGGGACCCTTTGAAGATCGGCGCTCTGTCCGGGACTTCCCTGGATCCTGGCCCCTGGAGGCCGTGGTTCTTGGTCTCAGCCGCCGGAGACTCCGAGAAGGAAGGCTAGCCCGAGCTGGGCGCGGCGGGACAGGGCGGGGACGACAGGCCAGCGCCTCCCTGGAGACATCCCTGCCACGCTCCGCCCCTCTTGCCCTGGGTCCCCAGACTCCAGGCTGGAGTGGTCGGGGCAGCTTGGCTGACCGGATATTAAACTGCGAGAGTTGTCGCACGTGGACACCATCCTGCCTGTCGTGACTGTAAAACAAAGACCAGGAATCAATGTCTTTAGAGGCCATCCCAGCCTTGCCCTCGCCCCAGAAGAGAGTGGCCTGCGCTGAGACTTCCTAGGGATGGAAACACCACACCATATACTCTCTTCCCTATCTGGATCCCAGGCCCTTGCCTGCAGGGAAGTTCTTTCAGTTGTCTAACCTCTCTCTTTCGGGCAGGCTCAGTACATTCCCTCTGACCCCGTCCCCAAGGAAGACGGAGAATGGCTGTCACCCCACCCCCACCCCGCCCGTGATAACCACTCTTTGGAAATTTGCAAATTGGAATTCTCTCCTTGGATTTTCTCCAAGGCGAAAAACTGCGACGCAACTTTTCAAGTAACTTTTTTCTATCCACCAGCGAACCTTAGAAGGGACTGTAGAGTGGTAACCGAATCCTACCCAAAACGGGAATCTCCTGGCCCCGTTCCTACCCCCACACCAGGCATAGGCACACACACAGTCCCCGACAGCCTCAGCCGGAACATTCCAGAGGCCGGGAACTCGGTACTTGCTAAGGCAGCCATTACTGGATAGCACTCTGGTTGTTAGAAAGCTCTTTCTTACACTATTTCAGGAGGAACGCTCGCCCCTCGTCGCCTGGCAGCTTCCCCACCTCACCTCTGTTGGCAGAGACCGAGTGAAGGTGGAGGGGGTGTCAGTGCCTAAAGCTTTAGCAGGCTCAGCAGCCCCTCACCCCTACCCAGGCTCTCAGCGCCTTCCACTCAGAGCCAAGCGCGGCGGAGTGCGAAGGGGCGGGGCCGTGGGGGACCCACCAGCTGGGCCCTGCTGCAAGTCACTTCCAAGCCGGTGACTCAAAAATAGTAACAGTTGTCGTGTTGCCCCTCATTTCCATGTTGTCAGTTTAATGTGCCGAAGTACAGAAGCAATTCCTGATGTCCCTACCTCTTCCTCAGTGTCCCCCACCTACTCTCCCTTCCCACTACCCTCCCTGGAATCATTTCCTCAGCCCGCCCCCCTCCTCTTGATTCGCAGCCCTAGTAGTCCCAGAAGGAGATACTGTTGGTCTCCGTGGGAGCCGAGCAGGAAGAAAGGCGGGGCCGGCGGGGGCAGCGGCCGCGGCGGTGAGGCCCTGGACTGCAGCCTCGACCCCGTAGCAGCCTCCGCAGGTCCTGGCGGAAGCGCAGGCCCAGAAAAGCGTAGAGCACGGGGTTGAGGCCGCAGCGGGCGAGGGCCAAGCCCCCGGTCACCAGCAGTGCCAGATCCTTGCGCTTGCTGGCGGGGCAGCTCCGCTCGCGGGCCGCCAGGAGGTCGGCAGTATCCAATAGCAGGGCGAGACTGTAGGGCAGCTGCAGCACCACGAAGGCAGCCACCAGGGCCACCACGACGCGCAGCGCGCGCCGGCGCTCGGGCCCCCTGGTGGCCAGCAGCGTGCGGCCCAGGAGCGCGTAGCAGGCCGCCATGACGCCCAGCGGCAGCGCGAAGCCCAGGACCACCTGCGCCACGGCGCTCACCCCCTTCACCGTCTGCGTGAGGCCCTCGGGGAAGATGAGACGGCAGCGCCGCTGGCCTTCTCGCTGCCCGTCCTGGCTGAAAAGGAGAGCAGGCAGCGCCAGGAGCAGCGACAACAACCACACGATGACTGAGACCAAGTGTGCACGGCCCGGCACCGGGGGCCTCGGTCCAGCTGGGAGGGCCCGCGCGATGGCCACGTAGCGGTCGGCACTGATACAGGCCAGGAAGAGGAAGCCGGCGTGGAAGGAGGCCGAATAGAGGCCCGAGATGGCGCGGCAGGTGACACTTCCCAGACTCCAGCCCTGCAGAGCCCCGGCTGCGGCAAAGGGCAGGGTCAGGGCCAGCAGAAGGTCGGCCAGGGCCAGCTGGAGCAGGTGGGCGGAGGTGGGCGAGCGGGCAGCGCGTCGCGCCGCCAGGTGCGTGGCCAGAACCAGGCCATTGCCGGCCAGACCCAGCGCAGCCACCGTCAGGGAGACACTGGGTTGGAAGGCCCGACTGAAGGCCTGGACATCGGCCTTGTAGCAGAGTTCTGGCAGCGGCTCAGCCGAGTATGCCTCCTCATCGTCCCCGGAGTAGGGGCCCCAGGAGACCTGGGGAGGCCAAAATGAGAAGTGAGACCTTATGAGGCATGCCTCCACCACACACCTCCCCCTCCCACACATGCATTCCAAGCTGGGGGCTCCTGTGTGACCAGGTACAATGGTACAGTACCCGGGGAGAAGACATAAACTTTTCTCCACACTCTTCTTAGCACACCCTCAGACAGGCCTTGGCTTCCCTTGCAACCCTCCTGCCTCTACATCCAGCTTCCTCGGTGACCTTGAGTGAATCACTTGCTCTTTCTGGCTCTCCAGTTGCCTAATACATAACGTCGAGATTAGAGATCCTGACTAGCCCACCCGGCAGGGCTGTTTGAAATAAGGAAGATAATGAATGTGAAGCATCTGTGCTCTCCATAGGCCAGGTGTCTGTACTGTTAATAAATCTTAGCGCTTCAGTTCCTCTGCAGCGCCCTCTCCTGGAAGAACACCCACATGCAGATTTTGCCTGAGACCTGGTCCCTGGACTCCTTGCTTGGTCTGGAGAGGTTTTCTATGTCTCCTTTCCCTTCCCCCCTTCTCACCCCCACCTCTTAGCCTCCAGTACAGGTGCACTGAACTACTCATGACAAGGGGGTCGTAAGGGTTGGAGCTCAGGTTTTCTGGGCTCAGTTGGGACCTTAGATCTCTAGGTTCAGCTCATCCTCCCTCTCAACCCCAGTCCCGTCCCCCAACCCCAGCGTCTCATTACCAGCCCGATCTATCTGGAGGGCCCCTGGTCCCAGAGGTCTCCAGGCATCCTAGGTAGGTCATAGCATGGCAGAGGCCTGGTGCTAGGTAGGGAATCCCATCCCTTCACCTTACCCTCCCTCTCTGTAACCGTTACCCCCCTGCCCCCACTCCCACCTGCTTTGCGGGCTCAGTCCCCATCTCTGGCTACTCGGGTTTCTGAGGTAAAGCCACTGGGGACAGAAGTTAAACTAGTGGGACAGGAAGGAAGGGGCGGGGAGAAGGGCCAAGAGGGCGGTGGGGATTAGGGTCTGTGGGCCCTCTTTACCCAACTTTCCTATTCTACGTCCTAAAAAATAATTTCTCTTTACCGTGCCAGTAGAAAAAGAATGGGTTTTGTAATATCATCGTTTGCTAGCCACCTGTGTGATCTTAAGTAGGTTTTCTGACCTCTCTGAGCCTCAGGTTTTTTCATCTGCAAAGTGGAGTGAGGTAAAAATGCAGAATTCACAGGGTGCTGAGGGTGCCTAGCACCGGTGCCTGGAGCATAATTTGCTGTCAGAAAATGTTAGATTCTTTTACTTACTCTTCTCCCCATCTCCAAGCACCCTCCTCTTCCATCTCCCTTTTCTTGGATTTTTCAGGACCCCCTAACCGGCCCTAGCCTCCCTTCCCCCATCCCTGCGGCCACAGTCCCTGTCGGCCTCGGGTTATTCAGGGTATTTCCCGGCGACGGGAGGCTCTCTACCCCCGCCCATTCGCAGTAGGGCTGAGGCGCGCGCTTGCGCGGGGTCCGGGAAAGCGGCGCGTGCCAGGAGAGAGAGGCTGGGGGAGGGGGGAGGTGAGAAGAGAGAGGGTGGAAGGAGAGGCGAGAACAGCGGAGAACCAGGAACAGCACAGAGGGAGACAAGGGAGAAGGGTTGGGGGAGAGAGGAAAGAGGAGGGGGTGGGTAAGGGGGAGAGATAGCCATCCGCTGCGAACCCCAGGAGGAAAGCCCGAGCTGGAACTGGAGCCCTAGCCGGAGACGGGCACTGGGAGGCGGCCGCCGGGATCCGTCAGCCCTGCATGATGCGTCTCCGGCTCTTCTGCATCCTCCTCGCCGCGGTCTCGGGAGCCCGGGGCTGGGGCTACTGTGAGTACGGGGCTCGCAGGCAGGCGGGGTTGGGCCTGGGAGTCTAAGGTCGGGCCCCTTAGACTGCAGGGCGGGCCCCGCACCGCATTGCGGCTGGGTGGTCGCGGGTCCCTTCCCGGCCGGCGCGCGCTCGTGCGCTTTCATCCTTTCCTGCCTCTCCCCGGCGCTCCGCAATGCAGCTCCGAGGCTGGCGCGCGCGCCCGGCGATGGGGCTGGGCTCAGAGCTGAAGATAGAGTCGGCCCGGGCGGGGATTTGGGACCGGGATCCAAGCGGGAGCTAGTGCCTGGGTTTGAGGGTTGGGAATAAGGGTGGTGCCAGTGACCCCGCTAGGGTTAAGGTTTTGCCAGGGGCTGGGGCTGGGCTTGGAGCTGGCTCAGGGACCAGGGTTTGGGGCTGAGGCTGGGGCTGGATTTTGAGGTTGGGATTTGGTGACCCTTTATGATGCTAAGGTTGCACGTGGAACTGGTGATGGTGCTTGGACTGGCTGGGGTTGGGACCAAGGCCTGGATTTGGGGTTGGTGCGGGTCTGTGGGTGCTGCTGACTGGGATTGAGGCTAAGGCTGGGGCTGGATTGGTGTCTTGGGGCGGCTCAGGTTCTAAAAGATGCTGAGGTTTGGGATTGTGTTTGCGGGTGTGCTGAACCCCAGCTGGTACTAGGCAAGGTCTGGCCTACGGGTTCTTCCAGAAGAAGAAGGCAGCCTCCCCGAAGTGTGCAGCCGTTGCTGCAGACCAGGTTGAGTAGATGGTTTAAGTTAGGGCTGGGTCTGCAGTGGGGGAGAGAGAAGAAAGAGCTCCGGTTGCTCAGCGTGCTGGGCCTTTGGGAAGACTGGGTGGGGCCACCCTGATCAACATGTCTGTTCCCCCAACCCAGACGGCTGTGACGAGGAGCTGGTTGGGCCCCTGTATGCACGCTCCCTGGGCGCCTCCTCCTACTATGGGCTCTTCACTGCGCCCCGTTTTGCCCGGCTGCACGGTGAGCGTGGTGGCGCCCCATGGTGGGGTGGGGGACTCTGGAGGGCCGGAGGTAAATGGGGAGCCAGTGGTGAAAGGCCTTGCCCCTTCTATAGGCATAAGCGGATGGTCTCCCCGGATTGGGGACCCAAATCCCTGGCTCCAGATCGACCTAATGAAGAAGCACCGGATCCGGGCTGTGGCCACGCAGGGCTCCTTTAACTCTTGGGACTGGGTCACACATTACATGCTGCTCTATGGCGACCGAGTGGACAGCTGGACACCGTTCTATCAGCGAGGGCACAACGCGGTACTCCAGGCTCCCTGCGCACACGCTTGGGGAACCTTTTCAGCTCTGTGACCTGGGCTGGGCTGGGCACAATCTTGGGGGAAGGGCAGGAGGCGGTGGTGAGGGCACAGATGAGGAGCAGGGACTTCCTCCCCAAGGACTCAGTCCAGAGGGACTGTCGGCTCCCCATGTGTGCAAGATATTCCCAGTGACAGGGTTTAACATACTTCAGGGTAAAATCTGGGAGAGCTTCATGAAGGTGGTGACATCTGAGTTGACCTCTGAGGATATAATGGGACGCTCTAGGCTAGGGAAACTGTGTTTGTGTAAAGCCCTGAAGGCAGGGGAGATAAGAAGTGTTTGCCTTCCAGAAGTGGAGATTGGCTAGATGCGACAACTGTGGACTGGGAGGCCGTGGAGAAAGAAGCAGAGGGTGGGGACGTGGTCACTCCTCTTCCCTTGCCCCTCAGACCTTCTTCGGTAACGTGAACGAGTCGGCGGTGGTTCGCCACGACCTGCACTACCACTTCACGGCGCGCTACATCCGCATCGTGCCCTTGGCTTGGAACCCGCGCGGCAAGATCGGCCTGAGGCTCGGCCTCTACGGCTGCCCTTACAGTAAGGGTGTGAGGTCGTGGGCGGGGTAGGGGGGGCGGTGCCCGGGAGACACAGAGTCTCCCCGGTCCCCAACCCACCTACTGCCCCTCGCGCAGAGTCCGACGTGCTCTATTTCGATGGCGATGATGCCATCTCGTACCGCTTCCCGCGAGGAGTCAGCCGGAGTCTGTGGGACGTGTTCGCCTTTAGCTTCAAGACCGAAGAGAAGGACGGGCTCCTGTTGCACGCCGAGGGCGCCCAGGGCGACTACGTGACACTCGAGCTGCAGGGGGCACACTTGCTGCTGCACATGAGCCTGGGTGAGCTCAGAGATCCCGCCGCAAAGCCTGAGGCTCTCCTCCCACGTCTTTTGTTGCACCTCCTCCGGAAAAAAGGCCGCGCCCCACTTCTTATCCTTCCCTTCCTTAGTGTTTGGACCAACCCATCTTCTTCGTGTAAAATTTGGTGCTAGCAAAACACTGGACTTGGGATCAGGAGAAGCGGATTCCAGTCTCAGCTGTACCACCTACCAGCGGGACAAGCACTTCCCCAGTCTGTTTTCTCATTGCAAAAACGTTGTATATACGTATACACACGCGCCTAAAGCGTTATTATTTTGTATCTCAATGGCTTTTCATAATATCCACGTGATAAGGTAGAAGCAACTCTTGTGCCTCAAGTTTTACTGATAGGAAAACAGAGGCTCAGAGAGGTTGAATGGCTCACTCTAAGTCCACACTTGCCAATGGCCACTGCTCCATCCCAGGCTGAGGGTGGTCCAATCTCTGTGTGCCCACCCTCCCTGGCTGCCCTGGGCCCTGGGCAGTTCCTCCTCTGTGCTGCCGGCTGCTGCTCTGCCTGGGGGCTAGCTGGGCAGTAGGGCTCGCTTGGGTTTTCCAGGTTCCAGGTCTGACCCCACCCCACCCTACCCTCAGGCAGCAGCCCCATCCAGCCAAGGCCCGGTCACACAACCGTAAGCGCTGGGGGCGTCCTCAATGACCAGCACTGGCATTACGTCCGTGTGGACCGATTTGGCCGCGAAGCAAATCTCACCCTGGACGGCTACGAGCAGCGCTTCGTGCTCAATGGTGACTTCGAGAGACTGAACCTGGACTCGGAGGTGAGCGGAG
This sequence comes from Mesoplodon mirus, assembly GCF_964341445.2. Lineage (NCBI taxonomy): Eukaryota > Metazoa > Chordata > Mammalia > Artiodactyla > Ziphiidae > Mesoplodon > Mesoplodon mirus. Next base: position 6,128,012 of record NC_138994.1, read on the forward strand.
AGGGGAGGAGCCATTTGGTTAACTGGGATGCTGGGTGGGCCGGTGGGGGACAGCACTCTCCTCTCCCAGAGGTGGGACTCTGCTGTCGGGTGTCTGAACATGCTAACAGCTCTTGGCAAACTCCCAGAAAGGCCTGGGTTTCTGTTGTTGCTGCCGCTGTTAGCACGCAGATTGCCGGGCTCCACCCCAGAACTACTGAGATGGAGCCTGGAAATCTGGATTTGGGGGATCGGGCAAGATGAGAAAATTGCCCCCTTCAGGCCCTGATCCGCAGATAAAGAATCCCAGACAGGTTCATTGACTTACCTAAGGGCATGCAGCCAATTTGTGGTGGAGTCAGGGCTAGAACCCAAGCCTGGGGAGGCCCAGCGAGCTTCCAGCTTCAATACCGATACTGGGGCAATGTGTGTCTCAAGTCTTATAAAACTCAATCTGCCTGGAGCGTGGGAAGGTGTACGGCGGGGGAGCGCGAGAAAGGCAGCACGCGCTGCCGCGCTTGTCGGCTCAGTGGGAAAACTTCTGGAAACTTCACCATTGATCCTGATGGGAGTGGCCCCCTGAAGCCATTTGTAGTGTCCTCACTCCTCACTCCGCCCGCAGATGTTCATCGGGGGTCTGGTGGGCGCCGCGCAGAAGAACCTTGCCTATCGGCATAATTTCCGCGGCTGCATGGAAAACGTAATCTTCAACCGAGTCAACATCGCGGACCTGGCCGTGCGGCGCCATTCACGGATCACCTTCGAGGCCAGTGGGCAGGGGGATCTGGGAGGACGGGGCGTCAGAGCCGCTTGGAACCAAGAGGTGGAGTGGGAAGAGATACTGCGAATCGTGTAAAAGCCGAGGACCCCTCTCCCCAGCCAGATGCTCAAGTGGGGGTGATGATGTCATCACTGACTCACAGGAAGCGCAAAAGGCCAGCTCCCAACCCCCCAGTTAAAAGCTGTGGTCCGGTCTAAGCATTTCCTCAATTACAACTGAGGAAACTAAGGGGTAGCGACCCTGAGTGGCTCCGCCAGGGATCACGCAGCTGCGCAGGGGCTGAGGGGGGACTTGAACCCAGGGCTCTTTCGGTGTGTGGGTGTGGGTGCTCCCCCGACCTGAACTCAGGAGCGTAATCAGGCCCTGCTGCCGGGAAGCAGGCGGGAAATTGCCTCTCCACGCTGGAAGGAAGTGAAGGAGCGGTCGCCCCTGGAGACGATGTAGATCAGGATAGAGTCCTGCAGGCCGACTTGGTGGCTGGAGACCTCCTCCACAGCTGGACACGTTTCTGGGGGAGTTGGGGAGGTGCCCCCAGGGAACCTCACTCCCCACAGAGGTGGGGCGGGGCATCGGCTCGGGTGCTGATGGATCCTCACTTTCGTCCCTAGGGTAAGGTGGCATTCCGTTGCCTGGACCCGGTTCCTCACCCCATCAACTTTGGAGGTCCTCACAACTTCGTGCAAGTGCCTGGCTTCCCTCGCCGAGGCCGCCTCGCAGTCTCTTTTCGCTTCCGTACCTGGGATCTCACCGGGCTGCTACTTTTCTCCCGCCTGGGGGATGGGCTGGGCCACGTGGAGCTGATGCTCAGTGAAGGGCAGGTCAACGTGTCCATCGTGCAGACCGGCCGAAAGAAACTGCAGTTTGCGGCTGGTGAGGGGTGGAGGGAAGCGGGAGGCACAGGGAGGCCAGAGGAGGGCAAAGAGCAGAGGAGTTTGTAGGCCTGGACTGAAGCCTTTGCACACGGGAGAGGCCCTGGGAAAGGGTGGGAGTGGATGGAGGCTGCTGGGAGTCGGAGGGCGGGGCAGATCTGAGGAGCTACGGGCGCCAGGAGAAGCAGGAAGGCGGAGAATCCTGGTACTCTCCAGTTCCGGAGGGTCTCTGGAGGTGTCATTCGGTTATGACTTTTGTGTCAGCCACCGGGGTTCCACACAGTGAAGAGAGACATTCAGAGATGTCACCACTCAGGTTGATAAGTGTACAAATGGGAGGCACAGAGGCTACCGTTAGGACACAGAGTGGGGTTGCCGCCTCTCCGCTCTAGGCACTCTTCTACTTTTTTTTTTTTTTTTTTTTTTTGCGGTACACGGGCCTCTCACTGCTGTGGCCTCTCCCGTTGCGGAGCACAGGCTTCGGACGCGCAGGCTCAGCGGCCATGGCTCACGGGCCCAGCTGCTCCGCGGCATGTGGGATCTTCCCGGACCGGGGCACGAACCCATGTCCCCTGCATCGGCAGGCGGACTCTCAGCCACTGCGCCACCAGGGAAGCCCTAGGTACTCTTCTAGAACGTGGTGCCCCCCACCCAACACCATCCTCCTGTCCTGTCCAGGGTTCCGCCTGAATGACGGCTTTTGGCACGAGGTGAATTTCGTGGCGCAGGAAAACCACGCGGTCATCAGCATTGATGACGTGGAGGGGGCGGAGGTCAGGGTCTCATACCCACTGCTGATCCGTACAGGAACCTCATACTTCTTTGGAGGTAAGTGGAGGCTGACCTGGCTAGACCCCTGCCTCTGGGTGGGAAGGCCCCATCTAAGTCCACCCAGACAGGCCTACGTGGAGAGTTTTGTAGCAGTAAATTCCTCTTGTCCCTCTGGGGCCTTGGGGACTAGAAAGTCACTGTCATTGTCTACTAGCCCCCTTCCTTCCTTCATGTCTGGCTCTCCCTTGGCATCTCCCTGGGGGAGGGTCGCTGGAGTCTCCCCTGGGGAGGGCCTCACAGGGGTGGTTGCTCCAGGTTGTCCCAAGCCAGCCAGTCGATGGGGCTGCCACTCCAACCAGACGGCCTTCCATGGCTGCATGGAGCTGCTCAAGGTGGATGGTCAACTGGTCAACCTGACTCTGGTGGAGGGCCGGCGGCTTGGATACTATGCTGAGGTCCTCTTTGACACATGTGGCATCACTGATAGGTATCCAGACGCCCCTCTCCCTACAAGAGGTGACCCCTCCAAAGCCCTCTTCCATGGTCTCCCAATGATGGGAATGGCCTTTCTCAATGATCTCCCTTCTCCTGGTCCTAGCTCCTAAGTCTCCTACCTGGGGATGATTCCTCCTTGACCTCTCACCTCCTATTTCTTCCCTTAAAGTGACACATGCTCAGAATGGAAATGAAGCATCTGTTTTTGGTCCTCGAGGGTTTTATTTGGGGGGTGGGGGAAGTAAGGCATTATTTATTCCTTCGGGGAAGGGGAAACAGTAGTACTTGAGCCCTGAGGCCTGCCTAATGCCCCAGCATTTAAGCTTGTTAGGTGGAGTATGTTTCACACTGGGTTTTGGTGCTCCCAGGAGCTGGGAGTGAAGCTTGTAAGGATCAGACCCTACTCTCAAGCTCCCCATAAGGCTCCTTCCCTCGGTGCTGACCCCCTCACCTAGGTGCAGCCCTAATATGTGTGAGCATGACGGACGCTGCTACCAGTCTTGGGATGACTTCATCTGCTATTGTGAACTGACAGGCTACAAGGGGGAGACCTGCCACCAACGTAAGCCAGCTTGGGTATGGGGGAGAGTCAGAGACAGGGGAGGTCAGGAGGTTTCTGGCAATCATGAGGCTGCTAGAGATGGTAGAGCTGGCCCTCCTTAGCCCCCTGACTCTATAATTGCCTTTTCCCCACCTCACCACCAACCAGCTTTGTATAAAGAATCCTGTGAGGCTTATCGGCTCAGTGGGAAAACTTCTGGCAACTTCACCATTGATCCTGATGGGAGTGGCCCCCTGAAGCCATTTGTAGTGTACTGTGATATCCGAGGTAAGTGGCTCTGATGGGTGGTGGAGGGGCAGCTGACAAGGCAATGCCGGAGTGCGGAAGGGTGGACAGGGGCCAGTAAGATTAAATGGTGGTGGGGGTAAAGGAGCACAGAAGGGGGAAGGGGACGCTCAGGGATTTGTAATCTAGCCTCGCGGCTAGATTCCAGCTTCCTGATCCATTCCAGCTGTCTCATCTCCAGCCTGTGACGTTGGGGGCCTAGAGCTGGGCTGAAATGGAGCTGCCGGCCCCGTGTCTTGGCTCTGGATCGCAGTAGTGGTGCTGGGGGCGGGGCAGGGAGATGGGCAGCGAATGCCCGTGTCCAGCCACAGTTCTGCCTCATCCCCTCCCCCAGAGAACCGGGCCTGGACCGTTGTGAGGCATGACAGGCTGTGGACAACTCGGGTGACAGGTTCTAGCATGGAGCGGCCATTCCTCGGGGCCGTCCAGTATTGGAATGCATCCTGGGAGGAAGTCAGTGCCCTGGCCAGTGCTTCCCAGCACTGTGAACAGTGGATTGAGTTCTCCTGCTACAACTCCCGGCTGCTCAACACTGCAGGTTAGGGCGGGGGTGGGGAGGGCAAGGTGGAGAGCTGGAGGAGAGACCAGTGGGGTCTGGGAGAAGAGGATTAGAGGGTGCAAGGGAGCCCTGGGCTACAGGATTCAAGAAAGGGTCTGGGCTGGTTGGAAGGGTGAGAGAGGAGCCCAGAGGCTAATGGAGGGCAGGGCCTGGAAACTGCCTGCACCTCTTCCCCAGGAGGCTACCCCTATAGCTTCTGGATTGGCCGAAACGAGGAGCAGCACTTCTACTGGGGTGGCTCGCAGCCCGGCATTCAGCGCTGTGCCTGTGGTCTGGACCGGAGCTGTGTGGACCCCGCTCTGCACTGTAACTGTGATGCCGACCAGCCCCAGTGGTAAGGGGGGGCAAAGGGACGGGGCTTTCAGGACGCCAGGGACAGCTGAGCGGCAGAGGCTGAGCCACCACATCCTGTCCCCACAGGAGAACCGACAAGGGCCTGCTGACTTTTGTGGACCATTTGCCTGTCACTCAGGTGGTGGTGGGGGACACGAACCGTTCCAATTCTGAGGCCCAGTTCTTCCTGAGGCCTCTGCGCTGCTATGGTGATCGTGAGTGACAGACCCTTCTGGTGTACCCTCCCAGGGTCAGCTCTCCAGTTTCCAAAATCTAGGCTACCTGATCCACTGGGGGTCTCTGGGACACACTGGCAGACACCCCAGCTCCTGGTGTGATATGCCCACACCCGTGTTGTTCCTCGGCACCTTCCTCTCTTTCATTACACGCCTTAGGTTTCCCTGGGGACCCCTAGCTGTCCCCTTTTGCCCCGTCTCCCCCCGACCTGAGGCTGCCTTTACTCCTCTCCCCTCCTACCTCGCTGACAAGGCCTTCCTCCATCTGGTTTTGCAGGAAATTCCTGGAACACCATCGCCTTCCACACTGGGGCTGCGCTGCGCTTTCCCCCAATCCAGGCCAACCACAGCCTTGATGTCTCCTTCTACTTCCGGACCTCGGCTCCCTCAGGAGTCTTCCTAGAGAACACAGGGGGCCCTTACTGCCAGTGGCGCCGACCTTACGTGCGGGTGGAACTCAACAGTGAGCAGGCAGACGTTGCCGGGGGATGAAGATCCCTGGGGAGGTGCGGGGTGGGTGGAGGCTGGGACAAGGGACGAGGGGTAAGATGCCCCTCTGCGAGGCAGCATGGAAAGGGCTTCAGAGGGCGCTGGCTTCTACACCTAGCTCTTGTCTTTTTTTTTTTTTAATAAATTTATTATTTATTTATTTATTTATTTATTTTTTGCTGCATTGGGTCTTCGTTGCTGTGTGGGCTCTCTCTAGTTGCAGAGAGCGGGGGCTACTCTTCCTTGTGGTACGCAGGCTTCTCATTGCGGTGGCTTCTTGTTGTGGAGCATGGGCTCTGGGCGTGTGGGCTTCAGTAGTTGTGGCTCGTGGGCTCTAGAGCGCAGACTCAGTAGTTGTGGCGCACGGGCTTAGTTGCTCCGCGGCATGTGGGGTCTTCCCGGACCAGGGCTTGAACCCGTGTGCCCTGCATTGGCAGGCGGATTCTTAACCACTGCGCCACCAGGGAAGTCCGGGGTATGAGGTTTTAAGCAGTTTGTGGGTTTTGTCCCAGGCTGTAGACAGATTGGAGGGACATTCAAGGAGCTCCAAAGGGTGAAGAAGAGGGGTTGTATCAGGTGAACCTGTGAGGGATCTTGGAGGTCTGAGTCCTCTCCCCCTAACCCCCAACGTTGTCCAGCATCCCGGGATGTGGTCTTCGCCTTCGACGTGGGGAATGGGGATGAGAACCTGACAGTGCACTCAGATGACTTTGAGTTCAACGATGACGAGTGGCACCTGGTCCGGGCTGAAATCAATGTAAAGCAGGCCCGGCTCCGCGTGGATCACCGGCCTTGGGTGCTGCGGCCGATGCCCCTGCAGACCTACATCTGGCTGGAGTACGACCAGCCCCTCTATGTCGGTGAGCAGCAACCCAGAGGCAGGTCTGAAGCCTCTGACACCTTCCCCCGCTCTCGAGGCCACTCTCCTTGTTTCCAGGAACCCTGTGTCGTAGGTCCCGATCCCCTCGACCGCAGAGTGAGCCAAAGGCCCACCTTTCCTCTCCGGTCCCTGGCATCTATTCTGTTCTTCTAGCCCCCTTGGCTCCCCTCCGAACCCCAATGCTTATCCCTGTCTCTGGCTCTACACCCATTTCTTGACCTGCCCACCTTCCCCAGGATCTGCGGAGCTTAAGAGGCGGCCCTTCGTGGGTTGCTTGAGGGCTATGCGTCTGAACGGAGTGACTCTGAACCTGGAGGGCCGTGCCAATGCCTCTGAGGGTACCTCACCCAACTGCACGGGCCACTGCGCCCACCCCCGGTTCCCCTGTTTCCACGGAGGCCGCTGCGTGGAGCGTTACAGCTACTACACCTGTGACTGTGACCTCACGGCTTTTGATGGGCCATATTGCAACCACGGTTAGTGCTGCTGGTTATGGGAGGACCGGGAGCCCTGACGGGACGTAGGGAGGGCAGGAAAGGGAGGAGGGCACAAAGTCAGCATCAGGGAAAACTGTGGTCGTCCTGGGCTCCTGAGCTCTGAGCTGGGGCAGTCAGGCAGTTGAAGGTGTTGGGTGACTCCAAAGGCATAACGTGGGGCCAGGAAGGGATGGCGCAGCTAGCTGGCACTAAAAAGATCAAAAGCGAGAAGCAAGTAACTTCCCCATCTTCCCACTGTCACCAAGGGAACACAGGTCACCCCACTTGCAAGCATATCCCCCTCAGGCTGCACGATGCCCTCCTATGCCGTTTCCTATTTGACAATCGCTTCACTCCTAAAACATGTCTACAACCTGGTTCTTGGTTAAGGCAAGCCTTGACATTCACCATAGCAAGATTCTGCACATATACCCAGACTGCAGCCTCCCTAAGGCTGGCCTAGGGGGATGAGTGAGCAGGGAGGTCACTGGTGGGAGAAGTCTGGTGAGGTAGGGAGATACAGGGACTAAGGGACTGACAGAAGACCTCTGGGTTTGGTTCGGAAGTGTGAGTAGCGGCAGGTGTACCAGATGGGCTTATGGTATCTCGATTCTAATCTTGACTGTCCACTTACTGTGTATCCCTAGGCAAGTAGCTACCCATTTCTGAGCCTCACTTTCCCCAGCTGTAAAATGCAGGGGTTGGATTAGATGATCTTTTACATTTCCCATGATTTTAAGATTCCATTCCATGACACAGGGGTGCCAGAGGACCTAAAAGTGAATGGAGACAGGTTGTGGCGGTGGCTGAAACTGGGGACACGTGCCAGAGGGTGTGTGTGGATGACACATACAGCGTCTGAATGTGGGAACGGGGGCCCTGACCTCACTACCTCTGCCTTCAGACATTGGCGGTTTCTTTGAGCCGGGCACCTGGATGCGCTATAACCTCCAGTCAGCGCTGCGCTCCGCAGCCCGCGAGTTCTCCCACATGCTGAGCCGGCCAGTGCCGGGCTACGAGCCCGGCTACATCCCCGGCTACGACACTCCTGGCTATGCGCCCGGCTACCACGGCCCTGGGTACCGCCTGCCTGACTACCCGCGGCCTGGCCGGCCGGTGCCGGGCTACCGTGGACCCGTCTATAATGTCACCGGAGAGGAGGTGTCTTTCAGCTTCAGCACCCACTCCGCCCCCGCCGTCCTGCTCTACGTCAGCTCCTTTGTGCGTGACTACATGGCTGTGCTCATCAAGGAAGACGGTAAGCCCCCCGAGGCGCTCGCTCTCAATTCCAGCTGCCTCTGGGTGCCCTCCACTCTCGTAACTATCGATTGACCAATACAAGGACTCAAGGGCTCTTACAAGATGGGGACTTTGGGAGCTGAGAGGAGACCCCCCCCTCTTCCTCCTCCCCACCCTACAGGGACCCTGCAGCTGCGCTATCAGCTGGGCACCAGTCCCTACGTGTACCAACTAACCACCCGCCCTGTGACTGACGGCCAGCCCCACAGCGTCAACCTCACCCGGGTCTACCGCAACCTCTTCATCCAGGTGTGTGCAGGGGGAGGGGGCCAAGGGAGGCGGGCCGGTTCAGACCACCACCTCGCCATCTAGGTTGCAGCAGTGGGAAAGGCCAAACGTTTAGCATTTGTAGAGCACGTTCCAATGTACAGAGGATGTTCATGTGTGTTATCTCATGGGACCTCACAACCGCTCTGTGAGGTAGTTCAGGTAGGCAGCTCCTCTTCTTATCTTCGTTTGACAAATCACTAAAGGGGCTCAGACAGTAAAGTGGTGTTCCCAAAGTCAGACCACCGTAAGCTGCGAAGACAGGGCTCCAGACCAGGTTGTTGGGTTTTTAATACCAAATCCTATGTCTGGGTCCAGGGGTTGCCCACCTGGGACTGAGCTAGGACTCACCACCAACTGGGAGAGGAGAGTTCCGGCCTGGTCTGGGCTACGTGTGCCCCCGGTTCTCCCTCCCTCATCTCCTTTCCCTTCCCCACTCAGGTGGACTACTTCCCCCTGACAGAACAGAAGTTCTCCCTGTTGGTGGACAGCCAGCTGGACTCACCCAAGGCCTTGTATCTGGGGCGCGTTATGGGTAAGCTGGGGCTGAGAGGGCGTTTTGGGTAAGGAGCTGTGGGTGAAGTCCCTGGAGCCCAGAGGGGAGAGTGAAGGGCGGGGGAGTGGCATTGAAGGTGCTGATAAAGAGGAGTGGGAACCTAGCGATGGTGAGAGGGGGCAGGGCTACTGGTGGTCCAAGCCCGTTTCTTTCTGGGCTGCCTCTCCCTCAGAGACGGGAGTGATTGACCCGGAGATCCAGCGCTACAACACACCAGGTTTCTCGGGCTGCCTGTCTGGTGTCCGATTCAACAATGTGGCCCCCCTCAAGAGCCACTTCCGAACACCTCGACCCATGACCTCGGAGCTGGCTGAGGCCCTTCGCGTTCAGGGAGAACTGTCTGAGTCTAACTGCGGAGCCATGCCACGTCTCGTCTCAGAGGTGCCACCTGAGCTGGACCCCTGGTATCTGCCCCCAGGTACATCCCTGGGACACAGTAAAGGAAGGGAAGAGAGGGACAACAGGGAAAGGAAATGGTTCTCAACCTGGAGGCGGCTTCTCCTACCTGGTGCTTTCTCTCTTTTGCAGACTTCCCATACTACCACGACGACGGATGGGTTGCCATACTTCTGGGCTGTGAGTAGCACAGTCACTAACTACCCTGACCTCCTCATTCTACCCTCTGGCTGTCGGCGTTGCCTCCCTGCCCCGTAGCCTCAGGGCTGAGGGGTGGTGAAGACACTAGGGGCATGGTGGTGCCCAGAAGGATGAGACAGGCTATGCTGAAGGTAGATGATAATCAGGTTGGAGAGTTTTAAATGTTTGAGGCTGCTACAGACTTTTAATTGAAATGACATATCAAAATGGGGCTAAAGCTTTTACAGTGATGTGCCCATCAACGCCTGATCCCATACACCATCTCTTCTCAGTGGTAGTCCATTGCTGGTCACATCTGACTTTATGACCTTGTGGATCAGATAATCTCCAAGTCCTGATGAGCAGCTTAAGTCACGTGCTTATCTGTTGGATCATGGTCTTTATGTTCCACCAAAGTCAGGTGTTCAGTATCTAAAAGGTCCCAGAATTAGGCAGGAACTGTTTATTAAAAGGAGCTTCACTCCACTATAAAGAGGTAAATTTTATGGTACGTAAACTATATCTCAATAAAACTGTTATAAGAAAATTAAAAAATACAATGAGGCTAAAGCTAAGGGATGAGGAGATGGGGGTGCAGTAACATCCAGAGAGATGCGAAATTGGGGTACCAGGGATGTGGGAAGAGAACGTTAGAAATAGAAGACGGCAGGGGATGAGCCAGGAATGTAGACCTACCAGATACTTAAGAATGGCTTCATGTGGCCATACAGCTGACGCTCTTGTACACGTATGCTTTAGGCCAAAAGCATACATGTGTGTATGTATGTAGGTGAAACCCCAGAGATCTGCCCTGAACTGTTCCTTTTTTTCTCTTTCAGTTTTGGTGGCCTTCTTGCTGCTGGGGCTGGTGGGAATGTTGGTGCTCTTCTATCTGAAAAATCATCGCTACAAGGGCTCCTACCACACCAATGAGCCCAAGGCCACTCACGATTACCACCCTGGCAGCAAACATCCCCTACCTACTTCAGGCCCGGCCCAAGCCCCAGCCCCAGCCCCAGCCCCAGCCCCGGCCCCAACACCAGCTTCTACCCAAGTTCCAGCCCCAGCCCCTGGCCCCCGGGACCAAAACCTACCCCAGATCCTGGAGGAGTCCAGGTCTGAATGAATCAGGAGAAGGGCTTCAGGGACCAAGTCCATCTCCTCCGAATTCCCCAATCCCTGCCTCTACCGCCCCACCCCCCACCCCGTAGGGACATTTGGCTCCTCTTAGCTGGCTCTGCTCATCCAGAGGATTTCCCTCCTGCCAAGTCTGGTGGGCAGAGCTACAGATGGGACCAACGGGAGTGGCTGAGCCTCACTGCCTAAACCAATGCCCTGCCCATCCCCACTTCCCCAGGCTCCTGGTTGTTGGTCTCGCCCAGAGAAGCCTCATGGGGTTAAGACAGGCTCTTCCTGCCATCCCTGTCCCAGCTGCTGCCAGGGATTAACCACAGAGTGCAGGGGAGATTACCTGCCTCCCTTCAAATACTCAGTATCAGCAGGGACAGATGTGTGGGATTGCAGGGATGCACGGGGTATGGGGGGAGGAGGCCGCTCAGTCATACCCCCCAGCCTCCCCCCTCCCCTGCAGAACATCTTCCATCTGCTTCCACTCAGTTGGGGATTAGGGAGGGCTTCACTGATGTCTCCCACCCCCGTTTTTTGTTTTTGATAGAGACCGAGAGGCCTCAGTTTAGCACCTTAGTACCTCCACTGCTTTACATGCTTTAGCCAAAGCCATAAAAAACTTGCAACGTAGAGAGAAGAACGCAGACACACTGCCTAGCCAGCCCTCTACTCTTCCTCCCTCTTCCAAGATATGCAGTAGCCTTGGTGCCTGTCCAAAGGCGTGGCCCCCCTCTCCAATGCATGAGGAGCCCTCTTTCCTCCGCTCAGAGATGCTGCTTCGTTTGCCCAGGAGGTCATATTCTTTATATATATTTTTTGTTGCACAGTCTCTCTCTAGAGAAACTCTATATATTACTCTAATTTTTTAAATTATCAGTTTATATATAAAAGAAAAAATCAATCGACTGTCCTGTCCTGTGCTGTGCCCACGGTCTGTAGTGTGCTTCTCCTGTGTTGGAAGTCTCATGAGGTCTGCTGGTCATTCACCCAAGCCTGATCCGGCCTCCACTCTGAAGCTGTGCTCTCAGACTTGGAGCTGTTCTAATAAAGCAGAGTGACAGAGCCTAAGTCTGTGTGTGGTAGCTGGCGGCGTGGTTAGGGCACAGTGGGATGATTTTAAGGGAGCTAATCTGACGGCTCCAGAAACTCTATGGGGAGCACTCAAAATCCTTGCACCACCTACTGGAAGCCTGCTTGCTTCTTGCCAGCCCCCTACCCCAGATCTCCCCCAACCCCAGATCTCTGTGGACAAGCGGAGATCAGAATGCTACAGCTTCAGCCCGAGCTGCCCCTGTACCACCATCCCTGGATCCTTCCAGGGTCCATCCCTGGACCCCGAAGCACACAGTACACAACTTGCCAAAATGGATTCTACCACTTTATTCAGATAAGAGGTCACAAGCCACAGGACTTTAAAGTGCGTGAAATTCACTGGCAATAGAGCCGCACACACACCAGCCTCCCCCGCCGGTCCCCACCACCTTGCTCCATCCATCATTACCTGTCTGAGGGGGAGGGGTTAAGACCCGTCATTCAAAGGTGGGGGACAGCAGGGGATAAGGATGGGAATGCTGAAGGAACAGCAGTAGTAGTGGTCTGACACTGGGGAAGGAGGGGATCAACCACAGGGATTCTGTACACCGAGGGGAGGGTGGGGTCAGCCTAGCCTCTCAAAGGCTGGATGTAATTTTCCCCCCATCTGCTCCTTGTAGCCAGCCCCCGGCATTTCAGACAGCCCGAACTCTTCCTCCTTCATCTGTCTCTGGTTTTTCCCTATAATTTATGAGTAATTTGGAGCCCACAGTCCAGCTAGAGGGTGTCCCCTATACACGATGCATACAAACCACAGCAGATGTAGATTTCAGAATCATAGTGGGGGCTGGCCCAGTCTGGTGGGAAGAGGCTTCTGTCAGGAACTAGCTAGGCGTGTGCTCAGTGCTGGGTGCATGTGTGCCCATAAGTGTGGTGAGTGAGAGGATGTGAGAGAGAGAGAGAGAGAGAGAGAGAGAGAGAGAGAGAGAGTGTGTGTGTGTGTGTGCGTGCGCATGCGCGCATGCACGACCCACAAAAACCCCTAGGTGACAGTTTGGCCACAGGGAACCCTATTCCTTGCTTCATGGGACAGCCAGTGGGGTTAGAGGAAGGGGGTGGTCAGCACAGACTGGGGAAAAGAGGCTCTAATTCCCCAGAGAGAAGGGAGAAGCCTGCTCCCGTACCTAACACTCCCTAGGCCAGTCTGTACCTGCCCGTGTCTTTTTCCCCAGCACAATGCTCCTTGTTCCCTGCAGCTCAGCACCAGCTGTAGACACAGGGGCGGCTCTCAGAGCTGGCGCCATTCTCACTCAGTTCTTCTGTTTCAAGGCAGCTCCTCCTGCCTCCACCACGACGTGAGACAGAACTAAAGGAGAGTCTTCCACTCTCTCCTTCCCCCTTCTCCCTCAGGAACGAGATTTGGGCAGGGACCCCAGAGACCTTAGCTCAAACTCCACCTCAATCTATAGACCTTCTAAAGGAAATAAAGTGCTTTGCATGAATCCCAGAAAGAATGGCACCATGAACTGGCACAGGTGGCCGGCCTGCTTCTCGACACTTCAGATACCCTCTGCCAGTCTGCACCGCATGCGTGATGCCATCCCAAACACGTGCAATTTGGGAGCTCCTTGCCCACCTCCAAACACATACTGTCAACTCATCCTTTCCAACAGCAGGGGCTACAGACAGGAAAGTAATCAACCAATAACCTCCCCCCTCTCTAGTCCAGGCCTGTACCCCTGTACCCGGAAGAGAGGAGCAACAGTGGGCCTGTGGGCCCAGCCTCTAAGGGGAATGAAAGGCCTGAAAACAACTACATCTGCAGGGAACCAGAGCATCACACCCAGGCTGCACGACCCCCTCCAGTTCTTCAGTGGTGACGTAATGCCTGCCTGCAGTCGCTAAGCCAGAACTTTGGAAGGGGCTGACAGGGCACTGGTACCTGCTCCCGGGAATCTGAAAACGTGTCTATCCATCTCCAGAGTATACAGAGAAGGTTTCTCAAAGCCTGCTGGGCCCCAAGCTTAGCAGTTTAATTACTGTCGTCAGGCTGGTTCTCACTCTCTGCCTGTGGAAGGATGGCACTCAGCTTTCCTTCTCCCAGCATTGAATATCTTTACTTAGAACCCACACTCTTTCAGTTTGAAGCCTGTCAGGAGGAAAGAGGTAGTAAGGTGACCCATCTCCCCTCTGAGTTCGGTCTGTGCTGCCCGCCAGGCTCGCCTTTAACCCTGACCACTCATAAGCTCCAGGTACCAAACTTCACTTAGCCTGTCCTCTCCAGGTCTTAGGACCACAGAGAGATATGCTGGCAACCCAACTACAGAAGGACCCTTGATTTGGAAAGTTAGGCTAATGCTTGTTAGGAACCATCCAAGTTAACTCCTGAGGCCCACAGCCTGGGTAGCTGATAAGAACTCAAGGGTAAGTCACCCACCCCCAGCCTGTGCTCTCTTCCTCCGAGGCCTGAGGTCCGTCTCCCACGTGTGCAACTCTCTCCTGGGAGCTCAAGCCCTAGCTGCCTCTGTCTCCCCTCTCACTGAGACAGTTTTGTCCCCGCTGGACACAGCTGAGGCCTCACTACAGAGGGAGCGGGTAGGGGTTTCTCGGTGTGGGAGACACATAGTGCAGGAAACTGGGGCAGCAGTGGTGTGTGCTTGAAAGCAGGACAGTGCCGCTGCCGTAAGTGCTGGCGAGGGGCCCAGGAGGCCTAGAGGACATCGGTCTCCCTCTCGATCCCCACGTACTTGAGGGCATCAGCTTGGCTGTACCTGTCCCAAAGCAGGAGGAGGAACCAGGTTACTACCAAGGCTTGTGTGATCGAAAATATGGAGTCCCCTCCCGTTTCACTTCCCCTCCCACTCCCTACCAGCAGTTTACAAGGCTCCCACTTCCGAGGCAAGGCATCAGAGATCAGACCAAAGAAAAGGCCTTGCCCACCATGAGATCTTCTCCTTCATCCATATCACTCACCTTAAGCCCCCAAGTCAATTTCAACAGCCACCCCTTATACCTCTAGGGTCACTTCCCTAGGACTAATCCCGGCTGCCTCACCTGTAATCAAAGAAGAGCTCTTCGCCAGCTTGAATCGCCCTCTTGGCGAAGATCCCAATCCGATGATCCCCATTCACCATGACCACTGAAACAGGATAAACCCAAGGCTAGATTTCTACTTAACTCCAAGTCAACAGTCAGTAGTGAGTCTGGGCTGATTTTCTCCAAATTCCCAGTGAAAACATAAATGAAGTGGAATGAGAAAGTACTCAATGAAGGTAGTTGTCTCTATGCTTTTAGATCTGTTATTCTGGCTAGTGACAGGGGGAAAGAATTATCTTTAAAAGACTCATGTTTTGGGGAAAATGTTTATAATGTATTCAGTGAAAAAAGCAGATTGAAAAACTGAGAGAGAGAGGCTCAAAATGATACCAGACATGAATCATGATTATCTTTGGACAAAGAAATAACTCAGCTATGAAAAAAACTAAATAACGGATAGAAATCATAGTAAATGAAGCATCCATCTCCCACCCCACCTCCCAGGTTACTGGGAACTCACCTTTGGCGTAACAGTTGGGGTTCACGGAATGGTTTGCAAATCGAATTTTGTTTCCTTTCCGGGTAGCATCCACTACAAAATCTGTATAAAGTAAACCAAGGAAGACCGTGAGCTCACCAGGCAACTCTACAGCTTCCTGAGCCTGAATCTGAAATCAACTCAACTGTAACAGAAACAACACAATGCAGGGGGACCTCTGAAGCCAGCACACCCACAGGAGCTAGAAAGCAGCCTCGTGTGGAAGCACTCCCCGTGGGTGCCCCTCTTCTTGCTGGAAGCACATACCTCCCCTCCCATCTACCGGGGAGGGAGATTTCTGAGGTGTAAGTGCTCGGTGCTCTGAATACAAACACAACCCGGAAACGGAGGTTCTCCCAAAGCAAGTGAACGGTGGCTCATGGAGTCTCTGAGTTCAGTTTCACCACTGTGCTCTGAGCATCTGCTGGAAGACTCAGAGCTGACCTGAACCTGTACTACGACCAGGGGAATGTGGTAGGAAGACCTGCCCGAGACCACCTGGGGACGAGAGACAGCTTCCCTACCGTTGTTGAGGTTGAAGAGGAAGCTGGACATGTACTTGTCATAGACCTTCCCTCGTCGATCAGCCTCATCCTGAGAGATGAGCTGCAGAGACAGACAAGGAACAAACAGGGGGATGTGGCTGTCCGCTCAGGGCACCGCACCCCGCCTCTAGAAAGGGCTGGGAGGGGGCTTATTGAGGACCACGATGAGAATCGTCGGACGGACAGCTCGGCTTCTTTCGTCCCAATCCCCGTCCACCCAGGCTGACCAGCACTAAGGCTGACCAGCGTCTCCTGCCCGCACCCCTTGTGTAGCCTGACTTGCCAAAAAGTCCAAGAAAGAGTGGTTTGTTTCAGGACTGCAAACCGTTCTGTGGCATCCCCTGAGAGGCCACGTGAGAACTCAGCTGAGTTATTTAGAGATTAATTCACAGAAGTCTGGCCCACAGAAAATCAGGGTTTCTCATCAGTATCTCCCCAGATAAGAATGTGGGCCAAACCGATAGTACTCACCTCACCACAGTATTCAGAAATGAATTCGTTCTTCTGCACAGACTCCTTAATGAAGGTACCCCATCCGGCCACATCTGAGGGGGCCAGCAGCAGGTGCTGGGGAAGAGGGAGTCAAACCTCAGACTACAGGGCGTGTGCGAGCCAGTGGGGGACGTGTGCTGGACGTGCATGCGTGCTGCGGGGAGCAGGGAGGAAAGAGCTAGTAACTGTAAGAGGATCTGAAAACAGAAAAGGCTCTAAGCCATTGTGTTCTGGGGGGAGGTGGTGAAAGGAGATGTGACACCCCTTCCTCTAGCCCTGGGGACCTCCTGGGCCTGAGCCCGTGGAACCCACGGTGGGTGTCCAGTAAAAACAGACCATGTCAATGACACGGCCCTCCTCTCTGCTCCTCTCAGCCTGGCCAGGTCAGGGGATCATTTTTCTAATCCCTCAAGGGGACCAAACGTTTGATTAACTCAGAAAACGTGTGTCCATTAGGATTTGCTGACACTGGTGCACAAACTGCCTAAGGAACCAGTAGAAAGGGGCCACGCGCATCGTCGGTGCTTCCCGCTCCCATCCGGCCCCGAGTCCTGGGAAAAGCCCTCACCTTCTTGAGGCCACGCTGGATGCTGCAGTTCTTACAGGAGACCACCTTGCAGTCCCAGTGCTCCGAGGCCCCACAGGTGAGACACAGGTCGGGGTCACACTCTCGCACCGCCAGGTAGCACGGGCACTGCTTGGTGTTGCACTGGGTCTTACAGCGACAGCCGGGAAAGCGATTCTGACCTGTGCAGGACGCAGGGAAGGGTAGAGGGAGAAGCAGGCTAGTGCTGGGGCTCGGGTTTGACTCAAGGGACAGCAGGGAAGTGCATGTTATGGGTTCGAGGGTACGCGGCAGCAGAGGAGAGAAGCTGCCTTCCCAATAATCACACCCTCGAGTGTTCAGAGAAAGTGGAGCGCCTACATGAAGGTTGATTCATGCCTGGAAGTCAGGAAAGCAGCTTTGACTCTGGAGATGTGTTTCCTAGAGATTCCCTAACAATGCTCTCCCCTGCTTTGTTAGTAGAATTTGGGAGGGAGGTGGAGTGTGCCCCAGAGAAGCAGAAATCAGTGCTTTTCACTGGGAAATTCTCACTGTCAAAACAAGAATCATCTTCAGGATGCACCCGTTCTATATCCTCCTCGTCCACCCACTGCCCTCCCAGCATGAACACCCCACCCCTCCACTGTGGTTAAGACTGATATCTGCTCTGGGTTAGGAGGTGCTTCCAGCACAACTGCCTGGGCAGCAAGGTCTGCAGGCTCTGGGGGCTGCCATCACACTGCTCAGCCTTGAGTGGAGGAGGGCACGCGGGGATAAGACGTGAGAGAGCAGCACTCTGAGGCTCTGTTCCACGCTCTGCTGACATCCACACTGACCTGATGCTAAAACTCCAGATATGAGACTAAAACAGACACACGCAGAATTGTAACATGTATACGTCGTAAAACAATATCCTGGAAAGGGAGGCTGTGTTTCTGCACTTTAAGGAAAAAGATTCCCATGTTTCTTAATGCTGCCCTGAAAGGTGAAGTTGGAAAAGCAGCTGATTTCTGTGTAATTGTTGCTTTTAAAATCATACACATCGGGGTTTTTAAAACATGGTTTTTCCAGATCTTAAGTATCTTGTTTTCCCTGGAGAACGCTTCAGACACAGCAAGGAGAATATGAGAAGGCCCGTAAGCAGCAAAGGGCCAAGGGGGCGGGGGCCGGAGCGGAGGGAGACCTAGGATGCTGAGGCCGACTACTGCAGCAAACGGAGAACTCTTACAGTCGGGGTTGCACTGGCAGAACTTCTCACAGAAATTCTGAGTCATGATGCAGGGGCAGGAGCTGTCACAGGGGCGGTCCGGGTGGTCACAGGGCTGGTAGTTGTACACTTGGGTGGAGGAGTTATCTAGGAGAGAAGAGGACAGACGGGACACGGCTGTGCCCGTACTCCCGAGCTGCCCTCCCTCCCAAGGGTCCAGCTGCCCCCATTTTCAAAGGAGGCTTGTTCTGACCATAACTTTGGACACACATTTAGCCCCCGAAGTGAGAAGCAATCACAGGTGATGGTTCATAAGCTCCAATGGGGTGATTTGCTTTGTGGGGAGAGTATGGAAATGGTCCAATCACAGGGCAGCTATTTTAAACACTAAACGAAGCCTAGAACCTGGCAAATGGCCCATGATGAAAGTCAGAGACCACAGGCCTGTGACTCTACCTCCTAAGAGGTCTTCTCGGCTGCAGTGAGGAGCTGAGCTGTTCTCAGCTGCTGCAGGGGGACCTGCAATGTGCGCAGAGGCCGTGCCGGGTCAACAAGTGCAGCCATGGGTGGGGCAGCGGGAGGGGCGGCCACAGGCTGCGACCTGAGCGGATCGCCCTGGTGGAACTTACCTTTCTTCAGCTGAATTTTCCTGCAGTGCGCAGCCCACAGCCTGCAAGAGATGGTACGGCTCAGGGTCATGGCCCTGGGGAACTCTGCAGATTCGGGTAAGTGATAACATGACCTGCTCTGAGGGACTGCGGTCTGATGACTGGGGATCCTCCCCAAATCCCTTCACAGGAGGCCTGGACGTTGGTCCATGGAAGCTGGAGTCCATCCTACCTGCAGCTGGCCTATGCCTCAAGATTTAGACACGAACAACACCCCTCTCAATAAACAAACATACGTAAAAGAACAAAAACCAGATGCAAAACCAAACCCAAGCCTCTATGTCTATTAAAATGCTATTGTTTCTCCCTGTCTCCTCTCCCCTGCCCTCCCTCTCTTTGGGGAGGTGGAGATGTGGGGGCATTTCAGGACGAGGAGGTTGAAAGGGAGAAGCCACAGGGATTTCCTTCTACATCTAGAACTGGTGTCAGTTCCTTGGGGAATAAAGCCAGGCAGAGTGTCGGACACACACACACAAAAAACCAAAAGACAAAAAAGACTTCCAACCCTAAGCAAAGACTAGCTAGAAGACAGTGTTGTTATGCAACTTAGAAAAACAACACAAATGCCGAAAACAAAAAAACCAAAGACAAAAAATCCCTGGTCAGAGCTGAGAAGTGGGCACAGTGGTAACTAACAGCCCAGTGAGAAGAAATGGCCTCAGGGTGGAGCCACGAGGCTAGCTCACGTCCTGCTGGCCGGGAGCTTAGACGGAAAACCAGTTATTTCATGGTCCACAGCATCGAGGGACAAGGGAAGGGCTGGTCCAAGGCACAGACCCACAGGGAGCACTGAGAAGGCTGGCCCCCTGCTGGGTGATGCTGAACTGAGGGGCAGTGGCTGAAGAGGGAGGCAGGAGGGAAGTCCCAGGGGAGGTCAGAGCACAGGGACAGCCCGGCCACAGGAAGCCCTCAGTCCAACCCTTGCCTGTGCTTTCTCTTCTTCTTCTGTGAGGGGTTCATGAGCTCATCTGTTGGCAGCTTCAGGATAAGTGATTCTTTGACTGCGAACTGGAAGACCTGGAAGAGAAATCCAACAGGACCTGTCACTTCTCCTTGAGCTGAGTGGTCAGATAAGTGACCAGCCAGGTGCTGGGCTCGGGAGAGTTCTGGAGAGCTCACAGGCAGACGACTGAGCATCTTCAGTAGGGAGAGATAGAGTGGCCCTGGGACATTGGGTTACTGGCTCTGAAGTTAATTCTTAAGTGTTTATCCTGATTCGAGAAGGAGAAATACTGAGTACAGGTACAGCTTTCCTGGTCAGTAGCTTTCATCTACTGCTCTGCCTACCGAGCCCTGAGTGGGCCGATTCTTACCAACAGTATCTGCCTCTTCTTAGGAAAGGCAGCACTGTGTACCTTGTGTGACTGAGTCTGATGTGACCAGAGGTACCACCCGGCTAAGCACTAGCTCCCTCTGTGGGCGGAAAGATGTCAGAGCCTTGACTGTATCAGTAGGACAGCATTTCAGGAAGGCTGGTTCCCTTTCAATGTGCTGCATCCCTTAGAGCATTCGTTTTCAGCTTTTTCTTCTCCTTTTTGGTTATAGGCCCTCTTGAGATTCCATGAAAACTATGAATCTTCTTCTCGGGAAAATACATACAAAAATTGTTTTGCACACGTTTCTGCAGATTTTTAGATCAAGAAAACCTGTGCCTTGGGGAACTAGATGTGAGCTCCAAAATGAAAGCAAACGACACTTGAGCTCATGGTTCTATTTGTTCTAAGTAGAGGTAGCATGAAGAACACGTCACAGAGACACTTTCAGAAGGTAGGGAGCTAAGGGAGCAGGGCTCAAGCTCTGGTGTTCCTCTCCTTTTGGACAGTTTGGCCCTAACACCTGACTCCCTGTCCCTGTGCTTCAGTCTGTCTTCTCACCGCAGGCTTTTCCTGCCTCCAGAGTATCAGTAGCTGCTATCAAATTGTGATTCTAGTGATGATGTGAGACGGACAAGTTCCAGGCCCAGCTATTAGGGGTCATAATTAGAAAATCTGATGGTTCAACATTTGAAGAATAAAACAACTGAGAAGACTGATGGGGGGGTGGGGGGGCAGTGGCAGCTGCAGCTACAGAAGCAGGAGCAGCAGTGGAAATGCAAGATAAGAAGATCCCCAGAAAGACCCAGGAGTCCCTTCTAGGAAATGGGTCCACATTTAGAAAGAAAGGCAGGAACCAAAAAAAAAAAGCTGAAGAGGGTAGAAACATCCAGAAGAGGTAGAGAGTGGCTAGAGACAGAAATAAGAATTCAGCAAGGAGAGCAGATCCCCAAACCTTGCTAGGCCTGGCATTCACAAGAGGCCCCATGGTTGGGGAACCCACCACATGGCCCAGAAGCACAGGCTCATGAAGGACTGAGCCTCAGACAGCTTTTATCCAGACAGGCAGTCTTACAAAATGGCAGAAAGGGGACTTCCCTGGTGTCGCAGTGGTTAAGAATCCACTTGCCAATGCAGGGGACACAGGTTCCATTCCTGGTCCACATGCCGCAGAGCAACTAAGACCGTGCGCCACAACTACTGAGCCTGCGCTCTAGAGCCCGTGAGCCACAAACTACTGAGCCCACACGCCACAACTACCGAAGCCCGCACGCCTGGAGCCCACGCTCCGCAACAAGAGAAGCCACCGCAATGAGAAGCCCACGCACCACAACTAGAGGAAGCCCGCACGCAGCAACGAAGACCAAAGGCAGCCAAAAAAAAAAAAAAGAAAAAAGGCAAAAGGGCCACCAGAGTGGCAGCTTGTTCTTGTTCCTTTCAGACAGTACCTGCTTGCACGTCTTAGTCCCCAGAAGCCTGGCTATTGAACAGAAGTTGTTGAAGTAGGTGCCGTGAAAGACTCGAAAAAGAGATTCTTCAGCCCCGGTCCACTCCACAGGCTCCGAGGGTGCTTCCACTACACAGAGCTGAGGTGGGGCCGGACTAGCCTTCTGTTTCGTGGGGGTCTGACAGCGAGAGTTAGCCTCTAAGAAAGGAAGAAATAAGAGAAACAGAAGAAGGTGGAGTGCAGCTGTCATCGGTGGTGTGCCACACACTCAGTACTTCATTCTAAAGGCAGAATCGTTAGGAACGAAAATGTTCCCTGTCCTTACTGCTTACAGGTGAACATGTGGAAAGAATGAACAATTTCAAAAGGTAGCGATGTTAGGTGTCAGGCAAGGATCCTGGGTTTACCTTGTGTGGAAAGAAGAGACCATTTTCAGTTCACTGTACCTGAAGAACTGGAGGCCCAGTCATTGCCAGTGTCCCTGTCACTGTCCCCTTCTTTGGTCTCAGCCACGGCAGAGGCTGAAGTGTTGGAACAGGAAGCACTGACCACGTGGTGCCTTCGCCGGCGACGCCCGGAGCACTTGGAGCGAGGGTTGTGGAGCATGGCATACTCCTTTGCTCCTTCCTGCAAGGGCCGTGTCACAGTTAGGAAACAGGACCAGGCCCAGAGCCACCACGCTGGTCCCGTCATCACAAACCATCTTCAATACCTGGGCTTACTTACAACAATGCTTTTTCTTTTTCTTTCTTTTATCTGTACCATGTAAGTATGACCACATGATAGTTTCTTTTTTTTTTTTTTTTTTCTTTTATTTTTTTTTATTTATTTTGCCTTATAACAAATTTAATCAGTTATACATATACATATGTTTCCATATCCCCTCCCTTTTGCGTCTCCCTCCCACCCTCCCTATCCCACCCCTCCAGGCGGTCACAAAGCACCGAGCTGATCTCCCTGTGCTATGCGGCTGCTTCCCACTAATGATAGTTTCTTAACATTCTAAAGCTTACACATTTATACCTCTTCACAAAAGAGCTGCCCTATAAAATAATCTTTATAAAGATATAATCGATGCATCTATGCATCTTCAACTGTCCAGTGAGTTGTATCTTATGTTCATTTGCATGCTGGCTGTCTGGAATTTGAGAACACATTCTCCTGTAGATGAGAAAATGAGGTTCAGGGACTTCCCTGGTGGCGCAGTGGTTGAGAATCCGCCTGCCAATGCAGGGGATACGGGTTCGATCCCTGGTCCGGGAAGATCTCACAAGCTGCAGAGCAACTAAGCCCATGCGCCACAATTACTGAGCCCACGCACCGCAAATGCTGAAGCCCATGCTCTTTAGGGCCCACATGCCGCAACTACTGAGCCCCCATGCTGCAACTACTGAAGCCCGTGCCTAGAGCCCGTGCTCTGCAACAAGGGAAGCCACCGCAACGAGAAGCCTGGGCACTGCAGCGAAGAAGAGTAGCCCCCACTCGCGGAAACTAGAGAAAAGCCCGCGCGCAGCAACAAAGACCCAAATCAGCCAAAAAAAAAAAAGCAAGAAAATGAGGTTCAGAGAGGGGAAGGGACCTGCTGAGAGCATGTAGTTAATATTCCAGAGTAGGTACAAGAATCAGGCCTCTCGGTCTCCAGGCCTCACTGTTCTTTGCATCTTACCACACTGTCTCTGTTTCAATAAGAAAATGTATAATCCCTGAATTTGTATAATATTACTACTTAATTTTGGAACTTCCCTCCAAGTCAATATTTTATACTTGGAAGAATACTGTTTTGTTACTTTATAGCTACGTTTATTTTGGTTTATTTTGGTTTTTTTTTAAAAGACCAAATAACATCATTCAGCTTGATCATCTATCTTCTCACCAGACTTGGTTTCCAAAGATTTCTAGCTGTTTCTGAAAACTAAATCTACAAGTAAAGGATAAAGGTTTACCATTACTAAGGATATTCAGAAGGCCCTAAAAGAAATTCCAAGAGAGAAGTTTTGAATTTAATTGAATCTGATATTATGGGCCTATGCTACAATGTGACATACACAGGATTCCAGGAAAGCTACTGTGGAGAGGGCAATGTCCTTCTGAGTTATATAAATGCTGGTATGTTGACATAACATGGTGTTAAAAAAAAAAAAAGCATGGACTGTGGAGTTAGACCAGAGCTTGAATTTCCTCACTGCCACACCACTGACATAGTAACAATCTTTAGGCAAAATATGTAACTTTTATAACCTATAGTTTCTCCACCTCAAGATGTTGTTATAAGCATGAAAATAAGATAATATATGTTAAGGGCCAGCCTACTGCTTGACACATAGGAAAGCGTTAATACATATTACGGAAAAAATCAATCAGATAAAGTCTATTTATTCTTTTGCTTTACCATGTGGCACATTTTCCTGATTTTTATCCAGTGGCACTCTCTACCATCCTTCCTTCTATTATCCCACTAAAGATGGTCCCAGAGGCACTTGGCTGTATAACCTCATTTTAATTGGTAGCAGAAATTTTATCAAGGTATTTTATTCTTTACCTAAGCTCACCCTGTTGTGTAGAAAGCAGAACTGTGTCTTTGGCAAGTCCAACTGAACCTATTCCCTTCGAGCTCTCAGTGTACCGCCTCCCCACATGAATGCAGGAGACTTTATGCCGCTGCATGAGGTCTGTCCATCGGGGAAGGGTCCATCTGGTTGATTAACTCACATAAGACATCAGCACCTTCACGTGTTATTCCTCCTACATTTATATGCATTTAAAGGAAGACAGCAAAGAAAATGGTGTCTCACACACACATACAGCTCCAATTCAAACAACACAGTTTCAGACTCTGAAATCTGAGTAGTTGATATTTAGAGCAAGAAAGCCTTAATGTTCTTCCAACCTCACTCCATGAGACTAACTTCACAGTCCTACTGCTGCAGTAACTGGGAGCTCCTTAAGAGCAGAAGCCATGTTTCACCTGTACTGTGTGACCCCCAGGGTGCTATGTACCAGCTCACTTGGTTTGTGTTTCCTGGGGTAGAAAGCCCAAGGACCATTTCCTGCTCAGTTTTCAACGAAGTTTAACAATGGCAGAACAGCTTAAAAACGTACCAGCAAGAGGAAGCAGTCTGTGCCACACGGTTCTGGCTCAATCTTGATTTCTTTGTTCTTGCGTTTATATACATTAGGGGTGGCATGAAAAGCTGGAAAACACAAAACTGTCCTGTTGCCAATGGTTCATCCACTTGACAGGAGGGGGAGGAACAAAATTGAATTAGGGAGCTACTGCAGGAGAATTTAGATATAAAACAGCTATCATCAAGGTGCACAAAACCAAATCATTTCTGACATCAACACACTTCTTCCAAAGCTAGGGGGTACTCGGGGACAACTGCGTTGCTGGGTATTCTGTCCTGACCATGCAAAGCACACTGCACTATAACTGAGCAAGAGAAAATAGAATTGGCCCTTTGTAAAACCATCATCAGATCAGAAGCCGGGAACTCTATCGGATAAACTGAAATAAAGAGAAAGAAATGGTGGCTGGGGACGGAAAACAGGAGAGCATTTCAGGGTCGCCCCACTCACGGTGAAGGAAGCAGTCGTATTTAAAGCAGCGCCGGCAGAAGAGCGTGTGGAAAGAGTGCAGGGACTGCTCCCGCTGCACGGACTTCGCATTGGGGCCATCGATGTTGGGTGTGCACTGAGGGGGGAGCGCATTGGGGTCTGACATCTCTGTGAGCTCCCGATACCTAGTTAAGAAAAGAGAGGTGAGAGTTCCTTCCAAGGGAATGTCTGCACTGAGAAAACACAGACTGAGTACTGACAGTCATCCGCGAATGGTCTGCCAAGGGAGAATGGGCGTTTTTTTTATAGGTCTTGATGTATAACCAAGTGGGTTCACCACTGTAATTATGCTGGGCTCGGCGTGTGTCTGAAAGTAAAGGGAGGGAAAGATTTGATAAATATGGTGCTGGAGTAACTCTCCAGAAAAGTGGCAAAATCTTTAAACTTCTCTGCCCAGACTTACTTAAAAGCCAGCAAACGACGTCCCTTAATATGGGAATGGGCATTCAGAGGTAATCAGAAGTGTAGGCAAATCATCATGCACTTACCAGAAATGGGGCTTTTTATTAGCCAAACACAAGCTTGTACCAAAGTTTCCCCCCCCCGCAGTGCTCTACATGGCCTGCAGGGGGCAGCTTTCCCTACCTCTCCTTCATGTCATCTGGGACACCATTCTCAGGGAACATTGAAGCGATCGCACTGAAGATCATGTCATTTGGGAACTGTTTCTTGGAACTCTTTTTGCTGCCTGAATTGGAAATGACAAAAAGGTCCTGAGTGCCATAATCAGAATACGCCAACGAAGCTATTCGATCGTGTTTCCTTGTGTCACGGCATTTTGATTGGAGCTGCTCTGTTAACCTAACCACCGACGGTTTAGGAATACATAAAGAAGGTCAGTGCTACCTGGACCTATCTAATAGGCCACCCGTAAATAAGGAAATCAGATTCATCTACATGATAACAACAAAATCCACAGTCCAGGGGGATTCCCTGGCGCTCTAGTGGTTAGGACTCTGAGCTTTCACTGCCGAGGGCCTGGTCGGGGAACGAATATCCCACAAGCTGTGTGGTGTGGCCAAAAAAAAAAAAATCCACAGTCCCAGACAGAATCTGGAGGTGAAAACAGAAGTTTTTATGGAGAGACCTGAGTGCAGAAGGACCCTACCATAATATTGATGCTGAAGAACAAGATGGATACTGTAACTTCGTTATAACAAGAGAGACAGACTACGTGTCTAGACATATAGTATAATTAGATAACATAAAGTATAATGAAATGTGAAGTTAATTAAATAATTAAATATTGACTAACATGGGAAAATGCTCATGAATAATTAAATATTGACTAACATGGGAAAATGCTCAAGATTAACTAAATAAGGGGTATAAATTATGTATGTGCATACACACACGTGGCATGACACCAATTTCATATACCATATATGTATGTTAATTTACATATGTACTTTTTAAAAATTGAGGTATAATTGATATATATTTTACCCATTTTAGGTGTACATATGTATATTTATATATATACATTTTTTAAGTCTAGAAGGAAATATTAGTACTCGTTATTTCTAGGCAGCAGCATAACAGGGTAATTTAATTTTCTTCTTTATAATTTGCCGTATTTTCCAAACACACTATTTTTATAATTAGAAACGCACAATGATTACTGTCTAAGTTCTCCTACTTTGTTCTTCAGCTAGATCACAGCTACCTTAAACCATTAGTCAGTGAACACATATTCCTTTTAAGTGGACCAATGAGAAGCACCAACAGCCTTTTTTTTTTTTTTTTTTTTTTTTTTTGCTGTACGCGGGCCTCTCACTGTTGTGGCCTCTCCCGTTGCGGAGCACAGGCTCCGGACGCACAGGCTCAGCGGCCATGGCTCACGGGCCCAGCTGCTCCGCGGCATATGGGATCCTCCCAGACCGGGGCACAAACCCGTATCCCCTGCATCGGCAGGCGGACTCTCAACCACTGCGCCACCAGGGAGGCCTACCAACAGCCTTTAATAAGCAACAAACGTCTGTTTTTGCCTTCCTCCCTCTCACTGGCACTTTCACAGTGGAATTAGGAAGTCGTGCTATTCACCTTCAATAGCATGTCGCTTTCTCTTTCTTGTTACTGGCAGATCCTCTTTGCTGTCATCTTGCTTTCCATCTGAGGTGTCGTTGTGCCCTTCCTCCTCCTCATCTGAGTATTGATTCAGAGCATCTACCAACTCCAAGAAAACAGCATCACTAATCAGGACAGACCCGGGAATCATCTCTGAAATATAAGATTTAGATGGATGAGCAGTGGTCATTTTATACTCCATTAGTCCTCCTAGGAAGATTTTCCTGTGTTCACTCCTGAGGCCCAGATAGATAATATATGTACATTTTTATGTGGACAACCAGGGGATTACAATAATTGGATTGGCTCATACAACTGCAACAGTTCAGCTGACTGGAGTGGGAAATCCAGTTATGGGCTTTCTTTTTACTGGGGTCTTCACTTCCTCAGTAATATCAACCTGTGTTTATGGTCCAAAATATCACAAAAGTGTTCCAACAATACAAATGGGAAAGAGAAAGAATGATAAAATGAAAATGTACTTGGTTTTGCTGCTGATGGGTCAGTAGTGACTTCTTTGAATCAAAAGACAGCATACTTTTTAAAAAAATCATACTATCAATATATGGGGTTATACTACAACTTAGGATAAAGCCTCTGAACACTAGGGGGCACTGTATATAAATAATGCATTTCAACAGCAGCACCCACGATTGTCAAAAGATCAGGTGAGGCTATTGGTTTGCAAATCCATGGAGAGTCTCCCCTATCTCCCCTTCTTACACACTAACAGCCTTTTCTAGAACTACAACTAAATACAAATGACCTGCTTTTGAAATCGTATACAAGCCACTGTGTCCCTGTCCTTTGAAGTAAAAGGCTTTTGCTTTAGTCTCCCAGGTCTCCCGAGTCACTAAAAGGCTGGCTCAAGAGGTAACGATTAGGAAATGTGAAGATGCAGAAACAGAGAATAGCTGTTGGGCCAGGAAACTGGTTAACAGTTTAGACCATAAACCTACAACGTAGGAGAACCACCGTAGTCCCAGTTCCCCGAAAGATATAGATACAGGCCTGACACATGTTCCTAAGTTGTCTTACAAGAAGCAGACCCCACCAGAGGAAAACTGCTGACCACAAGTATGCAGACCCTAGACTGGCTGAAACCAGAAAGTTGATGATGCTTGAAATTTCACCCTGATGCCAACCAATCCAAGAATTGGGCACAAGCTGATCACGCACCCTGCGGCCCCCTTCCTCACACTGCCTTTAAAACCCCTTCTGTGAAAGCCATCAGGGAGTTCCGGTCCTTTGAGCATGACCTGTCTTTTCTCCTTGCTTGGCACCCTACCATAAATGCTGTACTTTCCTTCACCCCAACCTGGTGTCAGAAGATTGGCTTTACTACACACGGGCGAGCAGACCCAAGTTTGGTTTGGTAACACTTTTAGGAAAGTCAGAATATTATAACCAACTTCTGGGAGATCCAGGGGGTCTCTGGATCTAAGAAGAGAGGTTATACTCATTGCCAATCTCACAGAAAGGGAAACAAAGAACAAAACAGCCTTGGATGGATTTATGGAAAACTCCAAAGATCAAACTTATTTGTTCGTTAAACTTTCTCTCTAGCCACTGATTACTTTTATGTCCCAACTGCTTTTTTGGTCATGCCACGTGGCTTGCGGGATCTTAGTTCCCCAACCAGGGATTGAACCCGGGCCCCTG
Organism: Mesoplodon mirus; assembly: GCF_964341445.2. Lineage (NCBI taxonomy): Eukaryota > Metazoa > Chordata > Mammalia > Artiodactyla > Ziphiidae > Mesoplodon > Mesoplodon mirus. Next base: position 6,156,718 of record NC_138994.1, read on the forward strand.
GCAGTGAGAGCTCGGAGTCCTAACCACTGGACCATCAGGGAATTCCCCCAACTCCTTTTAAAATTTAACAGGGGTGTTGGTAATATAAAATGTTTACTCCCAGCCATGTGGTGACATTGAAATATTCTTCAGTGTATACACCATGAGACAACAGATAAAAGCAAGACAACGATGCACCAAATAAAAGGCACCATCCTAACAAAGTCCAGGAGCCCAGTGCCACTACCTTCTTCACCGTGGACTTTGCCATCGTAGTTATTGATCAGCTCCTCAATGAAAGTCTCATCTTCTTCTTTCACCTCATCTCCCATGTAGGGAATATTGCACAAAACTGTCTCATCTTCTACCTGAAATCAAACCAGATGTGATTCATTCCATGAATCCACTGTGAAGCTCCTCTTTCCTGTTTAAAGGAACCTTTGCCAAGCCTTTTTTGCTGCTTTAAAGCCCCTGAAAATGCCTTTGGTTACAAAAATTAACTGCATTTTAAAGACTGGTCATTTTGTTTTGCCAACAAAACCTCAAATGGAAAGGGGTAATGCTACTCTTGGAAGAAAAAAAGAAGTCAGTTTTACTATTTGAGAACATTAACTACCAAATGTTAAGCTGGATATTAACAATGATATTTCCACCAACACCTAGAATGTGACAGTGCATTTCTTTTTCACAGTGATTCCAACTATTACGTCATTTTATCCACTAAACATCATTGTGAAATAGGTATAAATATCACATGAACAACAGTTTAAAAGGTCTTCAATTCTAATTCTTCTCATAAGTAGAGAGACAGATGAAAGGAAGGCTTCCAAAAGTATCATCTGCAGTATAACTGGAATGTTTATAACAGAAACTGGCAACCATAAAGTATCTGTATATTCTATTATATAGACTAAGACTAACCTCGGATAAACATAATAAAAAATTATGATTACAATTCAAATTACTCACACTCAGTGGGAATCTAAAGTCAACTGCAGTACAAGCTATGTATATTTTCTGGCAATAAACAATACTAATGGATCATTTTAATTTTATTCTATTTTATTTTATTTTATCTTATGTTATTTTTTGGTTCAGCAGAGAACGGTCATTCTTAGTTCTCCAACTATCAAGTAAAATTACTCTGAAGTTTTCTTCTAAGAGATGATTTCCTTCTGTAAACCTATACCCTATTCCAGTCAGCAGAACTGCTGTCACCAGGCATGATAAGCGATTGCCATCATATTTAGAGAGAACTGATTATCAGAACCACAAATAATCCTAGTAGGAGTCAGCATAAAGGCCCAGATGAAAGGATTGTAGATCCATGTGCACCTCTGTTATCTTAGCGGCTTTCATAGCATCTTGCCTTTAGGGTATTAAGAAAGGATTGCTCCATCAGCAGGGAGTTGTCAACCTGCTGAAAGAAGTGTCTGATTTAGACTGCATTTAACTGCACATAATGTTATAAAATTGGGCCAAGGTAGTAAAGGAAAATTGGACTCTTGCCCAGTCTCTTTCATTCAAAAAAGAACCAGCATCAATTCTGAGGTACACTTCAGAGAGCACAAAATCTAACAAGTTAGAACAACTTGCAATACGTGTTTTTCAGAGTCAATAAATTACAAAAACATTCTGCTCTGCAGGTCCAAGCTTTGTTAAGTATATTCTGACAATCTTTACCCTAAGAGGAGTGCCAGCATATCAACATTAAAAAAAAAATCATTAAGTTTAAACAATCACCACGGTACTTTCAATACGTACCATAAAGTTCTGCTGGAGAGGGGACCAGGAATACATGATGGGAACCAATGCAACCGTGTTCAGAGACCTCATTAACATATGTTGGCTTGCAAATCCCGGGAAAATGCTCTCTATGGTACACTGAAATGTAAGAAATGACGTGGAAAGGGAAGGGCAAGCACACAACCCAAGACAGAATTGGAGTTTCCTTTCAAACTGATCCCAGTAGCCTTCTAATTCTTACAAATTAATAAGCTGAGGGTTTTGTAACAATCAGCTCCTAAAAGGAACCACTCAAGTGTAAACCTGTGGAAAGCAGGAACTGTCTCTTATTCACCTGTGCATCCTCTACAGAGTCCAGCACAGTGCCTCCCACACTCAACTGATGTTTATCTCAATCTAAAACTGTTGGTCTCCTTGGGCTGAACCCAACAGCAAAGGGCCTCTGAGAGTCCTAGGAGATAAGGAGGAAGACAAGGAAGTTTTCCTGAAGACCTAAACTTTAAGACAGTAGACATCAACTTAGCTGCATAGCTGATGGGGACAGTACAGGGAGAAGCAAAGTAGTATAGAGATTACAGTCACATTCTGCTTTGGGAAAGAAAGTTGCTCTCAATAAACGATCTGCTTTTTATATTTTAAAAATATTATCTCTAGGGCTTCCCTGGTGGCGCAGTGGTTGAGAGTCCGCCTGTCGATGCAGGGGACACGGGTTCGTGCCCCGGTCTGGGAAGATCCCACATGTCGCGGAGCGGCTGGGCCCGTGAGCCATGGCCACTGAGCCTGTGCGTCCGGAGCCTGTGCTCCACAACGGGAGAGGCCACAACAGTGAGAAACCCGCGTACCGCAAAAAAAAAAAAAAAAATCTCTATAATAAACTAGGATGATTTTTTAGTTTACAGAAAGGGATGTCCCTTTCATCAATATACTCCTATCCATTATCCATGGCATTCCTTTCCCAATTTCAAAGTAGTGGAGGTGCCAAACAAGGCACAAAAAAGGTTGCTTTGAAGCTTGTATACAGAGCCCAGGAAGGTAGACAGTAAATGTCTTATTTTTCTATGAAAAACTCATGATTATACTCATTAACTGAGAAGAACAATTACCATCCCAGTTATTCAAAGATGACTACAGTAGCTGTATCCATTACCCTTATTTTCTAATATCACAGATACAGAAAAAAACCCTCAAGTTCAAGGAAGAGAGGAAGGTTGAGCTTAGACACTGGAAGTACCTTTTTGAGAAAAGGATGCCCACTCACAGGCTTCATCAACTGGACAGGTTGGACACGAAGCTTCTTCCATTCTTCATTGAGGATCTGGGTTTTTTCTTGAACTTTTGCAAAATTTGCTACATACAGAGCCTAGCAAAGCCGAAGAAAAAACTGTTAGGATTTCAAGAGAAGAGTAAGAAAAAAGAAATCCAACTCCTCCATATTGGATCAATATGTTAAAATACATAACCTTTCAGTTGAGAAGTATTTTTACCTTTGCACCCATATTCGCCTGAAGCCGTTTAAGTTGCCGAAGTCGCATGTATTCAGATTTAACTTTCCTCTTCCAGTAAGTGATACATTTGGAAGTTGGGGGGTTTGGTAAATCCATTTTGCTGTAACCAAGGAGAGGCAGAGATGATAAATAGCATTCAACTGCCTGGAAATGAAGCATTCCTCAAATTCAAATAAACATGGTCAATTATGCTTTCAGTCCCATTACATTTAGTCATAAAAACATAAGCTTAAAGAACCCAAATCTATGAGTTCAACAAAAGTTCCAATTAAGAAAAGATTTCATACCAGCAACTTCTGGTCTGATTACCCACAAGCTTAGCCTCTGTCCTGTGGTACCTTGTTTTTAATTTAGCTCTCAAGAAGTCCTTTCACAGATATTTAGGAACTTGGATTACTTGGAAATTTGGAAGCCTATCCTCTCTACCTTATTAAGAGAAATGTTTAGCAAGAACTAAGTTAATATGAAAGAGCTTCGTGGAAAGATCCACCCACAAGATAAAACTACACCTGCCAGACTGCCTAAATCTACCACATGCCTAGCAATAAAGGTCGGATATGACAAGAGCATAATCTTATCTCTAAATCAAGACACATGGAAATATATAACATTGAAAATCACTTTTTTGGGGGGAGGGGGCAGTGTTTGAATTAAGGTTCACAGTTTTAAAGAAGTACTTATCGTACCACACTCTACCTACCTCGTAGAATGCAAGGCAAACGGTATAGTTTTACAGGTGTCTTCTGTTCTTCAGAGGAACGGCAAGACACAAAGGCCAAACAAATGTTCAGCTTTTCAAAAGAGAATAGACAGTGGTTTCAAGTCAGTGGAGTATATTTAGACCCTGATTCCCGCAGTAAGATGCTCCCTAAGAACTATGAAGACTTTGAGGTCTCTGCTACCACTATATCTGCATGTAAGTCAGGTCCTAATAATACCTGATGCCATTTGAGAAGTGTGCTTTATTTTATTGAATTCTGTCCTTCCAGTCATACATACAAATATATTCTCACAATTACCAAGTGCGCTTTTCTGCACCAATTTCTAGCCTCAGCCAGCAGGCCCATCAATTAATATTTTAGAGAAAGAACAAATATTAAGTGCATGTAAAAATTCAATCAAATCTGCAAGGTTATGTTTTTATTCTACATCAACTACTTAGGTTTCCTGGAGAACTAAGTCTATTTATTTCACCTAATATTCTACATTTCTAATAACATTATAAGGAGCTATGAAGAGCCAAAATTTGAAAGAGAAACTAAAGTTTAGAAGCATTTTATTTATTCATTTATTTATTTATTTAGCCGCATCATGCGGCATGTGGGATCTTAGTTCCCCGACCAGGGATCGAACTTGTGTCCCTTGCAGCGGAAATGCAGAGGTTTAACCACTGGACCGCCAGGGAAGTCCCCTAGAAGCACTTTTAAATTACCTGTTTTCACCCATAAGAAATGACAGCACAGACAAGAAAACAGCAAAATTTAACCCACTGTCACACATATGCCACGATCAGATCATAAGTATAATATCTCATGCTACTGGACTTCAAGAGGACTATATCTGAATGTTTCATTTGAAGAACCAAACGGATTGGTGTAATGCTATGTTAAACTTAAAGGATAAATGAAGTAAGGACTGAATAGCAAAGAAGCAGACAGACTCACTGTGTTTACTGTTAAAGCAATCAAGTGATTCAAGCTCTTAAAAACAGAATTCTCTGTGAGTTAAATATTATCTCTCTGGGGGAAGGGAATTTAACAACGACAATACCATAACCTAAGAATTTGAATCCCAGAAGCTAAGGTACTACGGTGCTGGGTTATAACAAAAATTAAACAGACCTGAATTTCTTTCCTATAAATTACAGCATCTCTCTTCTTCCTACATCTTTTAAGTACTTCTCACGCCTCTATGGAATGGGGACCAAAAGAGGGACTCTTTTTTAGAATGAAAAAACCATTTAAGAACATACACCCTGCTCACAGGTAATATTAAGTAGTTGCTCATAGAACTTCTGCCCTGAACAAGCTTAATAATAATCTGCTTTAGGAAATGAAAAAATGATTCAAATCTAGGACAAAATGCCTCCCTAAGAAACCTTAGGTTACCCTTATCGAGACCCACATGACCCAAAAAATTGGTTTTGAACTGCAATCCCTCTCCCATTCCTTTTGGAACTCATTTTCCCCTTTTTTTCATTTTTTTTTTATTTTTTAATTTTTTTCATAAATTTCTTTATTTATTTTTGGCTGCGTTGGGTCTTCATTGCTGCACACAAGCTTTCTTTAGCTGCGGTGAGTGGGGACTACTCTTTGTTGTGGTGCGTGGGCTTCTCATTGCGGTGGCTTCTCTTGCTGCGGAGCAAGGGCTCTAGGCGCGTGGGCTTCAGTAGCTGTGGCTCTCGGGCTCTAGAGCACAGGCTCAGTAGTTGTGGCATACGGGCTTAGTTGCTCCAAGGCATGTGGGATCTTTATTTATTTATTTGGCTGCATTGGGTCGTCGTTGCTGCACACGAGCTTTCTTTAGTTGCATCGAGCGGGGGCTACTCTTCGTTGCGGTGTGCGGGCTTCTCATTGCGGTGGCTTCTTGGTGTGGAGCATGGGCTCTAGGTGCGCGGGCTTCAGTAGTTGTGCCTTGCGGGCTCCAGAGCACAGGCTCAGTAGTTGTGGCACACGGGCTTAGTTGCTCCATGGCATGTGGGATCTTCCCGGACCAGGACTTGAACCCGTGTCCCTGCATTAGCAGGTGGATTCTTAACCACTGTGCCACCAGGGAAGCCCCACTATTTCTAATTTTACGCAAGTGCTTTATTTAGCCAGAGCAGTACACACATGTACATGAAAATGTCACTGAGTTTTAACCAATCATAATGTATAATAAGCCATGCTTCCTTCCTCCTTTTACAATTTAAGTGATATTTGAATCTCATGTGACCATGAGCCAATATTTATTTTGCTTGGCTTTTTAATGGGTTTTCAGTGTCTCAGAAAGTTTATTTGGCAGTTGGCCAATCCCCACAAAGTGAATGAGGAAGATGAAACATACTGTTTGGAACAGATAGGTTTGATTAAAATAAACACCTGAAACACAGCCATAAGATGGGTTTTCATAGCATCTGGACATTAACAACTATCACTTCAAAGATTACATATAAAAAAAAAGCAAACAAACAAAAAACTCAGCATTCACTAGAACAGATTTGGAGAAATGGGTCCCTTCATCTTAGGCAAAGGAAGTGGCACACAAAAAATACTTTAAATTTTACTAGATCTGTTATTTAGTTACTTATATACACAAAACACTATTTATATTCCAGTTAAGTACTAAGCTAAGAGCTTTTCATTACATTCACCTATACATTGAGAATATACTCCCAAAATATGCTATTGTGGTCAAGAAGTTTAAAAATAAGTCTTTATCTAAATAATTCCTTCAACTCAATAAAATAAAGAACCCAATAAAAAGTGGGTAAAAAATTTGAACAGAGGGCTTCCCTGGTGGCGCAGTGGTTAAGAATCCGCCTGCCAATGCAGGGGACACAGGTTTGAGCCCTGGTCTGGGAAGATCCCACATGCCACGGAGCAACTAAGCCCGTATGCCACAACTACTGAGCCTGCGCTCTAAAGCCCATGAGCCACAACTACCGAAGCCCACGCGCCTAGAGCCAGTGCTCCGCAACAAGAGAAGCCACCGCAATGAGAAGCCCGTGCGCCGCAACAAAGAGTAGCCCCCACTCGTCGCAACTAGAGAAAGCCTGCGCACAGCAACGAAGACCCAACACAGCCATAAATTTTAAAAATAATAAAAAATAAAAATTTAAACAGATACTTCACCAAAAAAGATACAGAAATGGCAGATAAGCACACAAAAAGATGCTCAACATTATTAGTCATTAAGGAAATGCAAATTAAAACCACACTGACATAACTATTATACAACCACAAGAATGGCTAATACTAAAAAGAGTTATAATACTAATTGCTGGTAAGGATGTGGAACAACTGGAATCTTCATACATTGCTGGTGGGAATGCAAAGTGGTACAGCCACTTTGCAACATTATTTTTTTTACTTTATTTTTATTATGATGATTTTTTTGGCCGTACTGCGTGGCTTGTGGGATCTTAGTTCCCAGACCAGGGATCAAACCTGCATCCTCAGCAATGAAAGCGCAGAGTCTTAACAACTGGACTTGGCTGTACTGGGGAATTCCCTGGTACAGCCTCTTTGGAAATGTTTGCCAGTTTTTTTTGTGTGTGTGTGTTTTTTTTTTTTTTTGCGGTACGCGGGCCTCTCACTGTTGTGGCCTCTCCCGTTGCGGAGCACGGGCTCCGGACGCGCAGGCTCAGCGGCCATGGCTCACGGGCCCAGCCGCTCCGCGGCATGTGGGATTTTCCCGGACCGGGGCACGAACCCGCGTCCCCTGCATCGGCAGATGGACTCTCAACCACTGCGCCACCAGGGAAGCCCGACCAGTTTTTTTTATTATTATGATTCTTTTTAATTTTTTTGGCTGCGTCGGGTCTTAGTTGCAGCACGTGGGATCTTTTGTTGCAGCATGCGGGCTTCTCTCCAGTTTCTCTCTAGTTGTGGTGCGCAGGCTCCAGAGAGCATGGCCTCTCTAGTATTGGCGCATGGGCTCAGTAGTTGCAGCATGTGGGCTTAGTTGCCCCGTGGCATGTGGGATCTTAGTTCCCTGACCAGGGATCAAACCCGCATCCCCTGCATTGGAAGGCGGATTCTTAATCACTGGACCACAAGGGAAGTCTCGCCAGTTTTTTTTTTTTTTAATAAAGTTAAATATATACTTACTGTAAAACCTGGCACACAATTTCTAATTATTTATCCAAGGGAAATGAAAACATATGTACATAAAGACCTGTACACAAATGCTCAGAGCATCTTTATTCGTAATAGCCAAAAAGTGGAAATAACACAAATATCTATGGATTGGTGAATGTACACAAAGTGCAGTGTATACATACAATGGAATACTACTCAGCAATAAAAAGGAACAAACAGTTCCTGTATATGCAAAACATATCGCAAAAGCATTATGCTGAGTGAAAGAATTCAGACACAAAAAACTTCACACTTTACGATTCCACTTATATGACATTCTACTAGAATGTTTCTAGAAAGGGATTAAATGGAAAGAAGCACAAAGGAGATTTTTGAGATGATGAAAATGTTTTATACCTTGGTTGTGGTGAAGGTTATATGACTATGTACTTTTATGAAAAGTCACTGAGTTTCTGGGCACTATACACATAGAAAGAACCTTACTAAAGAAGTTGTGACACTGAATTCTTATTTAAAATAAAATTATAGCATTAATATTTTCTAGTGTTGCTTTACAAAAAGAATCAGGTCACGTGCACTTGAGACAATGGTGATAAATATCGAAGCAGGATTAGTTTTTAGCAGACCCAAACGCTGGCTCTTAGGATGTACAACACTGATTCAGAAGAGTTAAAGGAACTTCCTAATAAGCTAGAGTCCTACCTTGGCTGGTTCTGCATTACACTAGCATAAAGCTTAATATTTATTGACTGCTGGGAATTCCAGTGGTTAGGACTCCATGCTCTCACTGCCAAGGGCCCGGGTTCGATCCCTGGTTGGGGAACTAAAATCCCATAAGCCGCATGGCTTGGCCAAAACAACAACAACAACAAAATATATATATATACATATGTATGTGTATATATATATGTGTATATATATATGTGTGTATATATATATATATATATATATATATAGACTGCTCATTATCATTCAGTGAAACAAGACCTTTTAGTTATTCCATTTTGAATCAAAATATTAGGGCAAGTGTGTCAGAGAACACAACACATCAGAGGCACTAAACTCTACCCATTAAGGAACGCTTGACTTTAAGTTTTGGAGCACTGAAGTCTGTTGGACTAAAGAGGCCAGGAAAGAGCCCAATACACAGTTTGGACAAATTAAAAACAAACAAACAAAACTAGGGACTTTCTGGAATGGAGGTGTTCTCTAAAAGCAGTTTTTCCTTTTAAAACCCTCTCCCTCAATCTTAATTTGATATAATTCTCTTCACCTTTCTCAACATATTTTTATTTAAAAAATTTTTGTTCTTTTGTTTTATCTTTTAGATTTCACATATAAAAGAAAACATATAGTATTTGTCTTTTTCTGTCTGACTTCAAGAAGCAGAATGTCCTCCAGGTCTATCCATGTTGTTGCAAATGGCAAAAAAAAAATTTTTTTTTAATACTTATTTATTTATTTATAGCTGTGTTGGGTCTTAGTTGCAGGATGCGGGATCTTTTATGGCAGTGCACAGGCTTCTCTCTAGTTGTGGCACGAGGGCTCAGTAGCTGCGGCGTGTGTACTTAGCTGCTCCTCAGCATGTGGGATCTTAGTTCCCTGACCAGGGATCGAACCTACATCCCCTGCATTGGAAGGAGGATTCTTTTATTTATTTATTTGTTTGTTTGTTTTTATTTTTGCCTGTGTTGGGTCTTCATTGCTGTGAGCAGGCTTTCTCTAGTTGCGGCAAGCGGGAGCTACTCTTCGTTGTGGTGCACGGGCTTCTTTCTGGTTTCTTGTCTTGTTGCAGAGCAGGGGCTCTAGGCATGCGGGCTTCAGTAGTTGTGGCACGCAGGCTCTAGAGCGCAGGCTCAGTAGTTGTGGCGCACAGGTTTAGTTGCTCCACAGCACGTGGGATCTTCCCGGGCTAGGGCTCGAACCCGTGTCCCCTGCATTGGCAAGCAGATTCTTAAGCACTGCACCACCAGGGAAGCCCCTGGAAGGTGGATTCTTAACCACTGGACCACCAGGGAAGTCGCCAAGTGGCAAAAATTTTATGGCTGAGTAATATTCTTCTGTGTATGTGTGTGTGAGTGTGTGTGTATCTCATATGTTATCCATTCATCTGTTGATGGACACTTGGGTTGTTCCTATATCTTGGCTATTGTAAATAATGCTGCTTTGAACATTGGAGGCAAGTATCTTCTTGAATTAGTGTTTTCATTTTCTTCAGATAAATACCCAGAAGCAGAATTGATGGATTGTATGGCAGTTTTATTTTTAATTTTTTGAGGAACCTCCATACTGTTTTCCATAGTGACTGTACCAATGTACATTCCCACCAACAGTGCACCAAGGTTCCCTTTTCTCCACATTCTCACCAGCATTTGTTATCTGTTGTCTTTTTTGGTAATAGTCATTCTAACAGGTATGAGGTGATATCTCACTGTGGTTTTGACGTGATGACGAGCATCTTTTCACGTGCTTGTTGGCCATCAGTTTGTCTCCATTGGAAAAATGCCTATTCAGCTCCTCTGTCCTGTTTTTTTCTCTTTTCTCTGTAGTTAACTATCCTTTGTAGAAATGTAATGTGTTTTTAGTATTGCTTCCTCAAACCTTCTTTGGGAAGTAGCTAGTCAACAAAGTAGAGACTTTTTAAACTTAGTACAAGACAGGAAAAAGATATACTTAGCGAAATAAATTGTTACAATTTTCACATAAGGCACAAATCAAGGGCAGGAATTGTTACCTGGAGAACTAAGGAAGCCAGGTTTCAGATCTCAAGAATGAAAGAGACAAAAATAATATCTTAAATAGTTTTAAAAGGCAAGTATAAGAGAAACAAGTCCAACTACATTTTCTCCCCTTTTCCCTTCTCACAAAAGTCTTCTTGGGAATAAAATTTCATTTTTAATCCTAGGCTCCTTATTCTAGTGCTGTTTCAAAGAGAATTAAAGTAACACCGGACTTCTCTGGTGGTGCAGTGGTTAAGAATCCACCTGCCAACGCAGGGGACATGGGTTTGAGCCCTGGTCGGGGAAGATCTCACATGCCGCGGAGCAACTAAGTCCGTGCACCACAACTTCTGAGCCTACTCTCTAGAACCCGTGAGCCACAACTACTGAAGCCTGTGCACCTAGAGCCTGTGATCCACAACAAGAGAAGCCACCGCAATGAGAAGCCTGCGCACCACAATGAAGAGTAGCCCCCGCTCACAACAACTAGAGAAAGCCTGCGCGCAGCAACGAAGACCCAAGGCAGCCAAAAATAAAATAAATAAAATAAATAAATTAAAAAAAAAAAAAAAAAGAATCTGCCTGCTAAAGCACGGGACACAGGTTCAAGCCCTGGTCCAGGAAGATCCCACATGCCACGGAGCAACTAAGCCCAGGTGTCACAACTACTGAGCCTGCGCTCTAGAGCCCGCGAGCCACAACTACTGAGCCCACGTGCCACAACTACTGAAGCCCGCGTGCCTAGAGCTGGTGTTCCGCAACAAGAGAAGCCACCTCAATGAGAAGCCCGAGCACCGCAACGAAGAGTAGCCCCCGCTCGCCGCAACTAGAGAAAGCCGGCATGCAGCAACGAAGACCCAACGCAGCCAAAAATAAATAATAAATAAATAAATTTATTTTAAAAAAAATAATAAATAAAGTAACACCATAATGAAAAAGTCATTTCCACCTCAGTAAGTTTTTTTTTTTTTTTTTTTCTTTTTGCGGTATGCGGGCCTCTCACTGTTGTGGCCTCTCCCGTTGCGGAGCACAGGCTCCGGATGCGCAGGCCCAGCGGCCATGGCTCACGGGCCCAGCCGCTCCGCGGCATATGGGATCCTCCCAGACCGGGGCACGAACCCGTATCCCCTGCATCGGCAGGCGGACTCTCAACCACTGCGCCACCAGGGAGGCCCCACCTCAGTAAGTTTTAAAGCTGTGCCTTGGCATCGAGTTCTGTGATTGGCCTATAAGTACTCTGCCAGTTAGTGGAAGAACTAGGATCCAGATCTCCCAACTCCCAGTCCCAGAGATCGTCCCATTACTTATTTATTCCACAAACATGTATTGAGCACCTACTGTGTGCCTCGTAGTGTTTTAGTGCTTAAAGTGCATCAGTGAATAAAACAAACCAACATCTCTGCCCTGGGAGAATTAATTCACGCTGTCTGTACACACTCAGCATACACCCTGACAATAACAGTATTATTACATCTTTACAGATGATCCTTTCCCCTATTATAAATGTGTGTGTGTGTTTTAAGTACTTTATCTCCTAATAATTTCTTCTACGCAATTAAGTAATCTCCTTTATCAATGCCACACATCCCAGCCCTGGGGTTTCCAAGGCTTAAAATAGACAAGCTCTCACAGAAACCTCTGATGGAGTTAGCACCTTCTCCGGCTGGAAACGTCTTTCTTTCAAGTTTCCTAAACTTAAAAGCACCGGGTGGGGGATTTTTCTCTTCAAAGGCGTCATGGCTGCAAACGCGGAAGAAAAGACCCACACTTTCAAGGTCATCTTTGCACGCACCCAGTGGTCCGGCTACCTCGTCTCTTGGCCCCCATCCTCACCCCTGTATCCCCAGACTCGATACCTAGGCGACCCTATTAACAATCCCATATTTCACCTATGAAAAGCCCACTCTCAATATTTCCATCGGCGGCACGAACATCCTTCCACCTCCCTTCCCCTCCCCGCCCCCGAAACAATTTCTCAGTAGTCGCTTTTTACCTAAATAAGTTTGTCCCCCATTTCCTAACAGGCATGTCCCGAATACACCACCTTGCCTTTGCTTCAAGGCTCTTTCCCTTACATTATTTGATCCCCAAGAGAATTCTGGGGTGGGCAGGGATTGGCGCGAGACCAAATTTGGAGAGAAGCCTCTTACTCAGGGTTGGGACTAGAGGGAGGCTAGCTGGGCGCCTAGTGCGCAAACCCGAAGGAGGCACGCGGCACCGGCTCGACCCCAACAGTGAGCGCCCCTTTCCATTTTGCTCCTTAGGAGCCTCACTCGCCTCACCCTGTTTTTATTGCCACCGCTTCCTCAACACCCCCAAAGTCATCGCAAGCTGAGCCCCCTTGTCTGGTCCTTCCCGTGCACTGCCCCAGGTCCCCGGGAGTCCACCTCGCTAAGGGCCCCCGCAGGTGCCACCGCCCACCCACGCCCTCCCGGCGCTGGGGCTCCCGCCCACCCCACCCCGCCTTCCAACGGGATTCCCCGTCCCCGGGCCCGCCCCCGCCGCTCCTCCTCCCCGACACACCGCCCTCCCCGCCGCAGACGCGGTCCTCGCCGGGGGCTCCCTAGCCCCGCTGCCCCCTTTCCCCAGTCTTCGGAACGGGGAGTGGGCGCCCCGCTACCCCCCGCCAGGCAGATAGTGTGCTCCTCCGCTTCCTTCCAGTTCTCTGACCCCTTCGACTCTCCCTCCCTCAGGCCCCGGGTGGCAAGGTGCGGAGGCCCGGCCCCACCGCCGGGCCCAGGATTGTTTACTCACTCATCCTCCATCCTGAGCCGCAGGGACCTGCCACTACGGCGCCTGCGCGCCGCGGCCCCGCCCCCACGCCGCGGCCCCGCCCCGCGCCTCCTCCCGGCGCGTGCGCACTGCGCCGCCCGCGCCCGCTGGTCAGGCCGGCTGGGCATCGTTCTTCGCACTTCTGCGGTTTGGCGCCAATACCCCAAACTCGGGAGTCCGAGGTGGTGCAACCCGAGCCCGACAGTTTCCAAGGCGGCGCTGTCAGGGGACAGGAAAGGCTCTTGGGAAACCTCCCGGAGCCATTAATATTTTTAAGACTTTATCCAGTAGTTGCGTCATCCGCACACGCTAGTGACATGCCTCACTTCATAATTTGAAACCAACCTGGAGCCCCTTCATTACAGATCCTTCACATCTACAAATACCCCCAAACGCCCGTCTATGGGCTCTAAGGTATCATTCTTGCTTTATTTACACCGCACTGCCCTATTTCTGTCAATAGTTTTCTCAGTCACTTAGATTCAAATCAGTTGCCTTGAGTCAAAGTATCTTCTCACAAGATACCTATAAGCTACCAAAGGAAAAAGAGTAACTTTACAGGAGAGAAATCTGGCAGACATCACCTTAACCAAGTGATCAAAGTTAACGTCACTAGTGCTGAGAGATATTCTCACTAGGTACCTCTCAATATGATGCAATGAGAAGGGTACAAAATCACTTACATAGTTGCCTTGAAAAAATGCATAAGCTGAGTTAATCATGAGGAAGCATCAGACAAATCCAAAATAAGGAGCAGTTTACACAATAACTAGCCAGTATCTTCAAAAATGTCAAGGTTAAAAAAGACAAAGGGTGAGGAACTGTCCAGGTTAGAGGAGACTGAGCAGACATGACAACTAAACGTAATGTGTGATCCTGGCTTGGATCCTCATCCAGAAAAAGCACACCAGTGGGATAACTGATGACATTAGAATAAGGTCTGTAGATTAGCTAATAGTATTTTTTCCATCTTAATTCCTGGTTTCGGCAATCGCACTTCTTCAACATTTGAGGAAACTGGCTCCAGGGCATAGAGGAACTCTCTACCACTTGTAACTTTTCTGTGAATCTGAAATTATTTCAAAATATAAAGTTAAAAATTAAAACTTAAAATACAAAATAACATTACCTTAAATTTGTCTCCACAGACATAATTTAAAAGCCTATAATCATTTTTTGTTTCAAATAATTTTCATAACAACTCTATGAAGTAGGTAGGAAGGATTTCAGTTTTACACACGAGGCTATTCTGGTGTAAAGGAGTTAAAAGTCTTGCCTCACACAGATGAAAAACTGTTCTGTCAGATCTTAAACTCGGGTCTCTGGATTGCAGATTTAGTGTTCTTTTCCTTATATCAGAAGCTTTGACTTCGCTGTTTTCCTCTTGCTTATATCCAATTCACAAGCAAATCAAGGCAAATATTCCTTAATACTTGGCAATTTGCAGTGATGTTCCTTTCCATTCCAAATGCTTTCTAGACCAGTGGTTCTCAAATTTGGTTCACATTGAAATCATCTGGGGAGTTTTAATAACTACTGATTTCTTCCTCCCACCTTCAGAGAGCCTGATACATACATTGGTCTGGGGTTTGGCTTGGGCTTCAAGAATTCTCAGAGCATCCCAGGTGATTCCACTGTGTAACCGAGTTTGAGAACCATTACACTACATAAATAATTGTTGAAATAAAGAATATGGGTTCAAAGGGGGGGAAGGGGACAGGCAGCAGGTTAAAAAAAAGAATCTGGGTTATCTAAGGAGAGATGTTCAGAAGATCTGGATGTCAGGACTGAGACTGGAAAGCAGTTTGAGAACCATCAGATTATTGTTGTTAATTAACACCATGGAAGTGGACCACTTGGTTTTCAGGAAGTATGCAGAGTGACAAGAGGAGAGATACAAAGACATTCTGTGATAACAAAGAAAATATGGTTACAAAAATATTTTGAGGTGGAAAGGAAGGAAGGAGAGGGGATATATCTGTACATATCAGAGTGTACAACGCAGCTCAAGCTCCACCTCCTCATTAAGCCTGCCAGCACCCCAGGATCTCCCCCAACTTCAACTCCATTACCACTTTACACTCGCTACCAGGCTGTCTACCTCTCTCATATCCATCACAACGTTTGACATAGGACTAAACCCAGGATTTAGTAATCCTTGTTCACTAGAGGATTATAAAACAACTTTCCACAACACCAGTAAGTGTGGGGTTCTTGGGGAAAATTTGTCTGCCAGTTAGTTCCTCTCTCCCTCTCTGATGGGAGAGAGTTTTTCCTGAGACCAGGCTCCCTCTTAGCCAACCATGGTCCATGAGACGCTGTCAGCCAATCTTTGGCCAGCTCTTCCTCTAACTTTTTCTTTTCCAACCCTTTACGTCTTTGCCCTATAAATTCGTAGAAAAACTGTTGGCAAGTGGTCAGCTACTGGACCTTTGAAAAACAGTACCATCACCCCTGCCCCACTCCTCCCAGCCCCACCCCCAGGCAGTTAATAGGAGAAAGGAATAACTGTGTCACTCCTGGCTTCCAGTTGCTCATCTTGCTCTTAAATTGGAGGCCTCTGGGGCTGAAAGAAACTGGACAAAGTGTGCTGAGTAGCCTAATAGGGCTTTTTTTTTTTTTTTTTCCTGAAAGTTCCCTATTGTGGAAAAATAAAATAATGTGTTTAATTTCTGAAACCTGATGCCTGATTTGCCTTGGCAGCTATTCTCCTGGGCTTGGCCGAGAGTCCAGCAACACTAATATACTGATTAATACCAGCTCAACTTGCTCCCTGGAGAAGAGCATTATTTACTTGACCATTTTCTTAAATCCTTTTAAATTTGCATGTATTTTAGCATGATCTTATTGGCTTTAACATGCTGTATCTCTGACCACTGGCCCCAAAGAAGCCTCAGGGAAGACTGTTCTGCTCTGTGCACTCACAGCCCCATCACAAGCAAGATTTTGTCCCACCCAGTGATTAGAAATGACATGTCACGTGTTCTGTTTCTTCTGGGGCAGGCAAGTTCTAAGTGTACTTTTGTCCCCTGCTGGTCTTCAGGCCACTAGTAGAAAGGGAGGGAACTGATGCTTCCCAGAATTCAAACAGGGCTTTCTGCACTGTTCCTTCCTCCCTTCCAACTCTCCTCCCTTCCACGGTAACCCCTCGGCTCATTCTGCTCCTCCCTTGTAAAGCCCACAGGGATATCGAATAGCATTTCTCTGAGGGGACACAGAGGATTGAGGAACCTTGGGCCCCAGACAGTCCCTGACAGGGAACTGTAAACACAGCTGTGGAGATGGGAGCAACCCATCCTCCCTCCTCCCCCATTTCCCACCCAGAAGCAGAGAAAGGCCACCCTGCTGTGGGGAAACAAACAAGCAAACAAAACAAAGCACAGCCTAAAAGCCTGCATGAAGGTCACCAGAAACAAGCTGCTGCCCAGGCCTTGATGGGGCCAGCTGAAGTGCCAGACCCCTCCCTGAACACTTAGAGCAAAGGCAGCTCCAAAGCGAGTTGAGGTCTGGACATTACTGAGCCTGGAAACATGGCTCGATTTTTGAAGCCTCTTTCCACTCCTGGACATTTAGTCCTCTAATCTCAAAAACCCAGCTTTCCGCCTCAGGTACTTATCTCCTGACCCCTAGTTGCTTAGGGATCATAATAATGCATTCAATTCAGCAAGTAAGAACAGGCCCACAATAAACCCTTGTCCATGGCTCTTAGAAGTTTAAACTGTGAACCTCCAAGCCAAAATATTAGAAAGGGCCTCCTTAGCTTTTGTTAATTACAAAATAAATAATTCCAGCAGGAAGGAGAATTACTTTGGGGGATTCTTCGGTCGGATTCAGGTCTTGCTTTGCACATGCTCGGAAAGCTCCAACCCCACAGCTAGGGTGGTGCTGCCCATTCTCACTCTCTTGGCACAGTTATTGCAGGGCCTTGATCCCATGGGACACGCTCTTGGCACGGTGCTGTCTGGGAAGTAGCTCTGATCGGGTGGACAGCTAATGAGCTGTGCTTCCTTCCTGGCCATCAGGGCCGTCAACTGTAAAACTGCAGAAGTAGAAAGACAATAATAGCCTTCAAATACTGACCACTCAGTATGTGCCTGGCATTGTGCTACGTGCTTTACAGTAGGTCATCTCGTTCCATATGAAGTCAGCAATATTCTTACACTCATTTTACAACTGAGGAAACCAGGGCTTAAAGAGATTCTGGAACTTGGCCAAGGTCAGCCAGATGGTAAATGGCGGGGCCAG
Organism: Mesoplodon mirus; assembly: GCF_964341445.2. Lineage (NCBI taxonomy): Eukaryota > Metazoa > Chordata > Mammalia > Artiodactyla > Ziphiidae > Mesoplodon > Mesoplodon mirus. Next base: position 6,174,487 of record NC_138994.1, read on the forward strand.
GATTTGGGCCCCACCATTCTGACTCCAAACCTACCCTCTAAACCATTCCACTCTACCGCCTCTTTTCTCTGAGGTCTTCTAGCTCTGAATCACAAGTCTGGATTTTCTCCATGGTTTTTTCCTTTCACTGGTGGCGCCAGGAAGAGAAATGTGTTTGGGACTCTCCTCTGCAAGTTCAGAGGAAAACAGTTCCTAATAGACAAGGGGCTCCTTACTTCCTCTGTACTAGAGATGCCAATCAAAGCTGGACACTGGACAGACCCCCATATCAGCAGGGCACAGCCTGTGTGAAAGACAAACAAATCCTAGCTAGACAGGAAAGGGGAGTTCCCCTTGGTTCTGTGACCCCGCCTTCTTTCTTCCCTGGCTTATCCGCAGGGTCCCATGCTGCTGATACTACGGCCCTTTGCACCCCACTGCAGCTAGGATGAGATACAAGGCTATGGAAACTCTTTTGGAGAAAGAAAAGTATAATACATAATCTACAGATTCCATGCACGACACTGTATGGAAAGAACCAAAAATAAATCACATTTCTTTATACATTTAACAAATTGCTGTTAGTATTCACATATTCATTAGCTATTGGATTGTATGTGAACCTACATCATCTCGTACAATCCTTGCACGATGCCTGGGGGTAGGTACTTTTATCCCTGTTTTTCAGAGAAGAACATTGAGGCTCAGGGAGACTGACCACATTGGCCATGGCCACATAACTGGTAAGTAGGAGGGCCGGAATTCAAACCCAGGCTAGGACTATCTGACTCCAAAGCCTGTATTCTTTTCAATAAAGAGTGTTGTGTAATGAAAACAACCAAAATTATGAAATGGGAAGGATCCCAGAATATCTTGGAAATAGAGTTTCCTAACTATATGTGGTACACATTATGATAGTAACTACCATTTATTGCTTACTAGTGCCGGGCATCGGGCCAAATGCTTTAACACGCTTCATCGCTACTGCTCAGTGAGATACATGCCAGTAACCCCATTTCTGCAGGTAAGAAAACAAGCAAGCTCAAAGGAGTTAAGTAACTTGCACAAGGTCACCTAAGTGACCTTCTGTCTACAGGTTGGATAGCAGGTTGACTTCCATCAGGTGTTAACCTTTCTTAGCCTCAGTTTCCTCCTTTGTAAAGTGGGTTGCTATGGTACCTACTGTAATGGAGTTGTGAGGGTTTTTTTGATGATGGTGGTGGTGGTGGTTTTTGTTGTTGTTTGTTTTGGCCACGCCACGAGGCATGTGGGATCTTAAGCTCCCCAACCAGGGATCGAACCCATGGCCCCTGCAGTGGAAACGCGTAGCCTTAACCACTGGACCACCGGGGAATTCCCTGAGTTGAGATTTTTAAGTGAAACAATTTGTATGAAGCACTGAGCACACTGCTTGGCTCCCTCAGGGCATCCCCATGTTACACAACACCTAGAGTTCTGGGGTGCTGGGAGTGGGTGGAAGGATTCCTGGGGATGGTTTCAGAGGACGGTCCTAAGGAATGGAAGAAGGGTGAGAGCAATCCTGGCATCTGGCATTGGGTCCTGACAGCAACCATGAGTCAGCCCCAGGTGCCGAGGGACCAGCAGTGTTCTCAGCACTGCTGGGTGTGTGCTGTGGTCTCTTGGCCATGGTCCTCTTCAGTCACACTGTCTGAATGTCGTTCTTGTAAATCTGGCCTGGGTTCTTTTCAGAAAAACAGCCTCCACCATGTGATGTCATGGTCCAGCCTTGGTCAGGGAAGGAAGCAGGGAGGAGGTTGTGTGTACAGAGTTGGGTGAAACAGGATCTTCTTATTTCTGGAGGGGCCCATCTGGTCCTGGAAGAAACTCTCTACCCTTCTCCCCTCCCCTCAAGACTCAGTAAAGAATCAATATTCTGATCTGGAGTGAGAGGGAGGTGATAAGTCTAATGGTTAAGACATGAAGCTTAGCATCAAACGGTCCTGGGTTCATAGCCTGGCTTTGCCAATTACTTCCTCTGGGACCTTGAGCAAATCACTCCTGTTTTCCCCATTTCACCCATGGACAAGATAATTCTGATGTTATGGTAGTGAAGTTTTAAGAAATGCTTGGAAATCACTCAGCATATGTGTCAGGGAACACACTCTGCAGCACATAGTAATTGTTCAATAAATGTAGCTACTATTAAGTCCCCAGCAGTTGATGAGGAATATGGCTTGACAATTTTCTCTGCTTTTTACGTATAACTTATAGATACTATAAGAGAGCCAGCGTTTTCTCCAATAACGTTTGCTCCTCACGCCAGCACCCTGGAGATGAGGAGGCTGGGGAGAGGCGGAGTAGTTGTGTCCCTACCCCTTTGTCTTCCCTCCCTTAGCCAGCTGGCTCCCTGGCTGTAGCTCTTCTGGTTCCCCCAGCTGCCTCCCTGCCCTCTGAAGAAGCCTGTCTCCTCTCTCCAGATTGGAAAGATTAGCTCCCCCCAGCCAGAACTTCGGGCTTCCCTGACCCTGGCTCTCCCCCACACCTTCTCCTGTGCTCCGCTCTTTATTTTGCAGACAGCTGGGGAAGAGGCCAGCGTGTATGATTGTCTCTATGCAGTAGAAAAGCTAATTCCTGGATGCTCTGCATGTAATTTCATTGTGTAGGAGGCCCCCAGTGCTTTTGACTCCCCCTATGTTGTTCTGGACTTGTCTGTGTGCCTAGGGGGAAGGCTGAGGATTAGAAATGGCACTCCTTCTTAGGATCAAGTTACCTCTCCCCCTGCTCCAGGCAGGATGACCTTTGGCCCCTAATAAGAAGGGAAATTTACATGGCAGTAAGATCCCTGCCCAGGAGAAGTCAATATAGGTTGAGGCCAGAAATCTCAGGTCAATGTCCAGCTGGATCAGAACCAGATCCCTCTCTTCCCAACACTGGGGGTGGGAGTGGGCTAAGGACAGAGGAATAAGGGATTGTGTAGGAAACTCAAAGCCTAGACTCTACTAGATATAAGGAACAAAGACTGAAGCCAATATACTACACTGCAGTTAAAAGGAAAGAGGCACATCTGTATATGGTATCATGGAAAGATGACCCAAGACATTACTAATTTTTTTTTTTTTTTTTTTTTTGCGGTACACGGGCCTCTCACTGTTGTGGCCTCTCCCGTTGCGGAGCACAGGCTCCGGACGCGCAGGCTCAGCGGCCATGGCTCACGGGCCCAGCTGCTCCGCGGCACGTGGGATCTTCCCGGACTGGGGCACGAACTCATGTCCCCTGCATCGGCAGGCAGACTCTCAACCACTACGCCACCAGGGAAGCCCGACATTACTAATTTTTAAAAAGTTGCTGAACAACAAGGATATTAATTCCCATTTATGCTTTTTTTAGGTCCAAAATACCTGGGGGAGGTGAGAAAGGAATGGGGTTATAACGTTTTCTGTGTTTAAGTATTCTGCAATGAGTCTATACTTATGTATTACTTGCAATTAAAAAGTATGTCTTTATAGCAAAAAGTATATATTTTAAAGCAGAAATGGGCTTAGAAAGGAAAGGTAACGGCCCCCAGGGTGGAAAATATGACTTCCCATGAAAGAGCCAGCCTCTGTCCCTAATGAAGCCCTTCTCTGGCCCCTTGCTGCAGATCATGGACTATTTCCTATGACAACTTGGAAAAGGTGAGGTCTCTAGTCCCCGTTCAGTCCCAAAGGACCCCCATAGCAGCAGACCCCCAGTTACCAGGATGCTCCCAGGGGTCAAATGAAAAGAGCCAAACATCCAACTGGCTAGGAAAAGTGAGAAGAGGAAAATCAGGGAGAGGAAATTTCCAGATTCTCCAACAGGTTTGAACTCCCAAGTTCAGGGAGGACTACAACAAGCTCTCCTTTGGAGGTCAGGTCTCCACATCATGAGGCAAGCTCAACTCCAACTCTAGGCTAAAATACCGCTTCCTACCAAGTCACTTGTATTTTCCCTTTTGCTACTAAGGTCATTTTATATATGAAAATGTTGCGCTCCAAAGATGTGAAATGGCCTACCTAAGGTTACACAGCAAGACAGAGGCAAAACCTGCCTTCAGAATCCTAACCAATGTTTGTTTGTTTTTATCCATTATACCATACTGCCTTATTTAAAACCCAACATTTGTTTTTGTCAACTTTAATCTTGATCCCAACCCTAGTCTTTACCCACAGTGGGCTCAGGTGCCTCTGGCCAGTGGAAATGGCTGATTTTGCTTTCTGCTCCTCCTTGCTTCCTCCTCCCATCTTATCACCTAGAAATCTCCCTCTTGACCATGTTTCCTTCTTGAAAAGGGCAATCACAGGTGGGAGGGAGGGAAGGAACGGAGTTTGTCCCTGGCCTGAAGTGACTCCAAGGCAGCCTGGCTCTTTTCTGCCCATTGCAGAAGATGATCCTCACCAGGAAGGCTTTGGGGTTCATGCCAAGTGGGCCAATTCCCTTCTCCCTCTGGATGCCTTGCTAAAGCAACCTCTTGATCCTAGCTATGGAGGAACAACAGGTGATCAGTGGCCATGATTTAAGAGCCTAAGACCCCGAGATGAAGATTTGAAGAGAGATGGTGCAAGATAATTTGTGGTGGGAAGGAATCAGTAAAGTGGGACAACAGCAGCAGCTGAGTCCAAGGGTCAGTGTCTGGGAGTAATTTAGGAAAGTTCAGTGCTGACAGCTGTGTCTGGAGTTGAACGTCATGGCCAAATCAGCTCCTGGGATCCTCGGCTGCTTCAGGCCTACGAAGCTCTGGCTCAGGACACACAGAGACAGCTGTGGTGTGGCAGAAGTCAGGGCCGCTGGGGCCCCAGGCTCAGCCTTGCTGTTTCTCAGTGGTGTGGCTTTAGGCAAGTCCTTAGGAAAGGAGAAAAGGAAACAAGCATCTGCCTAGTGAGTGCGGTGCCCTTTCACAAGTTTCACTCTCACGACAGATTAATGAGGAGGGTGACGTCCCTCTTTCACATGGGAGGAATCTGAGAATTCATGAAGGTAACTGAGGTCATTCCAGGCTATATAGCTGGAAAATGGGAAGACAGAAGTAGGACTCAGAGCTTCTGAGCTCAAGTCCTGGGCTCTTTCCCCTGAGCTTTAGCTTCTTCCTCTGTAAATAATGTACCCACCTCATGAATGAAGTCACACATTGTAGGTTCTAAACCTTCCCTTTTCACAACCTTGGCCCTGAGGAGTTGCGGCCACCTTCTTCTTGGGAATGGAGCAGTCTTACTTTTGCCCCTGCACTCGATCTGGTTTGTGGGTCTAGGCCCCAGGGGGTGCCTCGAAGGCAGGGTATTCGGACTTTGCTTTCCCCTCTACCTCTATCCCCAGGCCTTCTCCAGACTCCGAAGGTCTGGCTCCCTCTTCTCCTCCTCCTCCTCCTCCTCCTCGATTTTGGCAGGCGGGCTGACATCAGTGGGTGTTCCCAAGGAAAGGGAACTCTGAGCCCAGCTCCACGGGCCCCTTCCCCCACGGCCCCGGACAGCCCCAACCCCCAGCCTTAGAAACCGCAGCGTTCAGAGGCCCTCTGAGCTCCCAAACCCCTCCCTCTTTTCGCTACCCGCCCCCCCCCACGCCCCCGCCGCCTCGCGGAGGAAGAGAAGGGGCTGCTAGAGTCCGGGGAGCGGAGGCTCAGAGACCCCGACGAGTCCTGGGCGCCACGCAGCCGAGCCCAGGAAATGGATGCCGGTTCTGGGGTTACGAGGGGAGCTGTCCAGCCCCGCAGGGTGAGCTAGCAGAAAGGGTGAGCCAACGTCGGCCAGGCGGAGGGAGCGGCGGGCGCCAGGGCCGGGTGGGGCAGCGACTCCCCCTCCAGCCCGCCGGCCCCGGGCGTCGCCCCCGCCCCCCACGTGGCCGCAGCCGTCCCAGCCCCTGCGAGGAAGCGGCGCGGTTTCCTGCGGCTTGGGACGGGGATATAGGCGCCCCCGCCCGGGCCCGGCTCAGCGCCGCCGCTCCTCCTCGCCTGTTCGCCGCGCGATGGCCTCGCTCCGGGCGGAGCGCGCTGCCGGCGGCCCGCGGCTCCCCGCGACCGGCGCCGGGCGACCGGCAGCGCTCCGCCTCCTCCTGCTGCTGGGCGGTAAGCGCAGCGCCTCGAGGCCCGGGCGGGAGGCGCGGGAGGCCCTGGAGGGGAGAGGGGCTGGACGGCCAAGACCGGAACGGGCCCCGGCGTGCGGGTGCGGACAGCGCTGCTCTTTGGACGGTCCCTGGCCCCACCACGGTGAGGGCGCAGCGCGAGCTGCCTCCCACTGGGGAAAAGCTGGCGTGCCCGGGTCCCACGGAGAGGTCTTGGGACGTCTGGAGCTGGCGAGGAGGGAGGGGTTTGGATGTGAGTGGGAATGAATTGGTGCAGCCCCTCTCTTCCGGGCACTGAGGCATCCCGTGGGGGCCTGGATTGCTTCTCTTTTTCTTCCGAGAGTAGCCCTGACTTCCAAGGGTCTCAGCCCCCAACCCACACACCCCTTCCTCCAGGCTCCAGAGCCCCATCATCCCCTCTTCTGCCCACAGCTGTCCTGAAGCCCCAGGAGTCCCTGGCTCAACTTCTTCCCACCCCAGACGGCTTAAAGTCAGAAGGTGAGTACCCAGCAGCTGTGGGAGGGTGGCCCAGGGCAAGGAGAAGAGAGGTCAGTGGGGAGTGTCCCTTTCTCACAAGCCAGGCCCCAAACCCAATTGGTGCCCCTAAGTTCTGCTCTGTTCTCTCTTGGGGTTCCTTGTGGTCTACCTCTCATCCCACAAAGCCTCTAGCCAGCTCTGAGCTGGCCCACCCCACAGGTGGATTAGAAGATCCCAGAAAAAGTGCATGTGGAAGTTCTTGCCAAGCTGGGTAGTGCTGGGCACATGGAAGACATTAAATTTTTCCTGAGCTGAGACTGTCTCCTCAGCCAGGACTGTCTTGTTTGGGAAGGTTTCCGAGGCTCTCCGGGTAGTTCCCATATTTGAAGACGGGAACAGTGGTTCCTCAATGGAAGTACCTGGACCAGAGGGCTTGGAGGGTGGCGTAGGGGTGTGGTCAATGTGCAGCATCTCTGCCCACAGGGAAAACAGTGGAGGAGAAGTATGAGACAATTGTCCTACGTTGCTGGGATGATTATAAGGTTCAAATGGACTCTATCGAAAAGGATTGGTGTGACTGGGCCCTCATTAGCAGGTAGGGGCAGTGCTGGAGGGCGGCTTGGGCCAGGGCTGGGGCTTGCTCCTTGTGGGCCTTGAGTGAGTGTGGGACAGTCCTCTTTTGGGGCCCAACCCTTCCCTCACTCTAGTCCTCTCCTGTCCCCAGGCCTTACAGCATCCTTCGAGACTGCTTGGAAAAGAATGCAGAAGAGTTTGGCCTGGGCTTCCCCAATCCCTGGGCAGAACAGATGATCTTTGAGACTCACCAGATCCACTTTGCCAACTGCTCCCTGGGGCAGCCCCCCTTCTCAGACCCCCCAGAGGATGTGCTCCTGGCCATGATCATAGCCCCCATCTGCCTCATCCCCTTCCTCGTCACCCTTGTGGTGTGGAGGAGTAAAGACAGTGAAGCCCAGACCTAGGGTGGCGTTAGCTCTTCAGCCGCCATCTTACTCCTTTCGTCTGCCGCCACCAGGTCTCTCCCCTCCCCTCCCTACTTCCTTCCCTCACTCCTACCCCAACTGCAGATCCTTAGATCCGTGGAAATGGAAGCTGGGTGGGGTCAAGGCTCAAGTTCTGTAATCTTCAAAATAAAACTGGTTTTTTTTTGTACACTGTTCCCCTCCCCATCCCAGTGGGGCCTGTGTCCTTCCCAGAGTCTCTGCCATTCCCACAGGCCCTCCGTTCTAAGCAGCAGAGCTGGAAGAATCTGGATAGGCCCATTGTTTTGTTCACTTACTTGCCCCCCACCACCCCTTCCCCCACCCGAAGACCACACCCCTATACTTCCTCCTCCCAAGGCCAGGCCTTTCCTGCGTCTATCCAAACCCAGCTCCAGGAAACGTGCAGGAAGAGACTCCCTTCCGGTCTGGAGAGCAGCCGGGGAGGTGAGGGGGGTGGGATGAGGGAGGACTCTTTGCTGTGGCTCCTGCAAGAAGGAAGAGGGTGCCACCCAGGTGCCCTGAATTTTTCCTTTCCTCATGCCTCAGTTTCCTCCCAGGGCCTGGGAATAGGAGCTCTGATCTGACCAACAGGAGTCCATCCCTAAGGACCTCAGGATTGAGGACGAAGGCAGTGGGGGCTTCCTCTACTAGACTCGCCACAGGACTTCCCCTCCAGGTCCTTGGCCCTCATCCTACATTGTCCTGGACCCTGGGTGGGCGTGGCCTACAGCCTGGCCACACACTGCCCCCTGGTGTCGACTAAGGCTAACAACCAGAAGATGGACGTGGCCTGGAAGAAGCTCAAAACTGAACCCTGTGGTCAGAGACCTGTCATGCCCATAGCAACCACTAGTTCTTCACTGGATGCTTCTGTTAGCTTCTTGAGCCATACTTATGCTCCCTTTCCCACTTATTAGGGACATACCTAGTGACCCACCATTTCTGTATATGGACACTCCTATATGTTCCCTGGATGGTGAGGTCCAGTTCTCCCCATGGAAACTTCACCTCCAGTTCTCCCTGGGACAAACCTGCCAGGTCATCAGAAACGTCTAGAGAGTTACTTGGTTCTTCAAAAAGACACCTGTTTATTCCTTGTGGCACCTGGCACCTCTTTAGGAACTCTCCTTCCCTCCTTGTTGAAATGTAAGCCTCCCTGAGTACATGCATATCCACTTCCTGGGACATGCCTGTCTATTCCACAGATATATACCTATATGCTTCTAGAACATATCTGTTTATTCTCTGAGACACACTTCTCCTCTCAGGACACATCTGTCTCTCTAGAGACATACCTATTCCCTAGGACATTTAGAGTTTTCACCAGAGAGAAATCTTTGCTCTATTTCCATGAATGCATCTGTCTTCTCCCAGGATATATCCATGCTCTTTTTGACCCATATTTGCCTTCATGCATTTTACTAATATACATCAAAGGCATGTTGGTGTAAGACACTGTATATTGCATATTGTGTTGGGAAGATAAGTTAGATAAGGCTTGGTTTCTGCTTCCAATGGCTTTCATCTAGTAGGGGAGCCGACATGTACACAAATAAAACAGCGTAGTGTGTGATGAGAGTCATGCAAGGGATGCAAGCCAAATGTTTTCTGAGTGCAAAGGAAGGAGGGGCCCATTTAGCTAAGGTGCAATCACAGGAGGTGAGACCACAGGAGGGTGATTGTGGAGTTGGCACCTGACTAGGCCTTAGATGGAGTACATTCCCCTACGGGAGAGTCGAAAGGGAGGTGAATTAGAAAATTATTGCAATAATCTAGGTTTGAGAGGACAAGGGCATGGACCAAAGGAGTGGTGAATGGGGAAATGGAAAATAATTAAAAAGTAGGGAACTTCCCTGGTGGTGCAGTGGTTAAGAATATGCCTGCCAATGCAGAGGACACGGGTTCGAGCCCTGGTCTGGGAAGATCCCACATGCTGTGGAGCAACTAAGCCCGTGCGCCACGACTACTGAACCTGCACTCTAGAGCCCGTGATCCACAACTACTGAAGCCTAGAGCCCGTGCTCCGCAACAAGAGAAGCTGCCTCAATGAGAAGCCCGTGCACCGCAACAAAGAGTAGCCCCCGGTCGCCGCAACTAGAGATAGCCCATGCGTGGCAACAAAGACCTAACGCAGCCAAAAATAAAATATTAATTAATTAAAAAAGAAGTGAGCAGAAAAAAAGCAATTAAAAAATAAAAATAAGGAAAGTTTATTAAAAATAGGGGAGGGGGCTTCCCTGGTGGCGCAGTGGTTGAGAGTCCGCCTGCCGATGCAGGGGACACGGGTTCGTGCCCCGATCCCGGAAGATCCCACATGCCGCGGAGCGGCTGGGCCCGCGAGCCATGGCCGCGGAGCCTGTGTGTCCGGAGCCTGTGCTCCGCAATGGGAGAGGCCACAGCAGTGAGAGGCCCGCGTACAGCAAAAAAAAAAAAAAAAAAAAAAAAAAAAAAAAATAGGGGAGGGATTTGGATATGAAGGTGAAGTAGAGGAGAGGTTAGAGCTGACTTTGGCTTTGAACCTGGGTGCCATTAGAAGGAGAAGCTGGCCTGAAGAAAATGGTGTATAATATGAATAACAATGGAACAAGCTGTTTTGTACTGTAGAGAGACGTGGGAGTGGTGGTGGTTCCGCTAGCGGTAGAAAAGGGTTGGAGCTAGAAATATAGGGTTAGGAGTCCCCTGCACAGAAATGCCATGTGAAGCCACGAAAGGGATGAGAGTTCCCGGAGAGAAGGTGTACCGAAGAAGGCTAAGGTCCTTTAGGAAACACCCACATGTAAACAATGAGGACAAAAGAAGACAAAGGGAAAGATAGCAGATAGCAGAACAAGGATAAAGCAGTGCCATGGAAGCGAAGGAGATGGTACCCTTTGAGAGAACTTTTTTTTTTTTTGATGTGGACCATTTTTAAAGTTTATTGAATTTGTCACAATACTGCTTCTGATTTATGTTTTGGTTTTTTGGCCACGAGGCATGTGGGATCTTAGCTCCCCAACCAGGGATCGAACCCGCACCCCCTTCCCTGGAAGGCGAAGTCCCAACCACTGGACTGCCAGGGAAGTCCCAAGAGAACATTATCTATTGAATGGTTCATTCATTCATTCATTCAACAAATATGTGTTGGGCACTTCTGTGGACCAGGAACTGTACACAGTGAAGGATGGACTTTGGTGGGGGAGACGTTAGAGATCAGACAGGAAATTGAGAGGGTGGTAGAGTCAAGGAAACTACATATTTTCCAGTAGGGATGACGTCAGCATGTTTGTAGACGAGAGGAGCCAGGGGAAAGGGAAAGAGGGAATATGATACACAGAGAAGTCCTGGAGGAAACTGGAAAGGAGAGGCAATCAGCTGCCAAAGGGTTGACCTTGTAAAGGAAGAGTGATACTTCTTCCTTTGAGTCCAAAAGGAAGGAGTAAAAGTGAGAGAGAGTTTTGAGAGACGAATCCAGTGTGATGACAGAGAGGAAAGATTAAGAGGTTCACATGCATGGCCTCAATCTCATAAAAATAGAAAGGAAGGGCATTCTGCAGAGATGGAGGAGATGGGAACAGGTGGAATGGCATGATGAGTGTGGAAAAGTTTGAAGAGTTACCTTGAGGGATGTGACAGGGAGCCAATAAAAGACAAAGCATCACTGGGCTGCACTGATTGCCTGGCATTGAGGTCAGTCAGGGAATCTGGGGTTCAGTCAGCAGGTTCCGGTGAATTTTTTTTTTTTTTTTTCAGTAATACTCCTGGGCCCAGGCGTGAAAAAAAGAAGATGAGGGTGGGGTGGGGAGGTGGGCAGGGATCAACGACTCTGGTTTGGAAACTGAGCAGCAGGTAGGCAGGCAAGGGGACAGACTTAAGTAGTCTAGTCTGGGGAAGGAGTCAGATAAGACCAAAAGGGGTCCAGGGACTTGAGGCTAGAAAGGTGAGGACGCGGGAGAGGTGAGAGAGAGGTGGCTGTGCTCAAATACAGCAGCTCTGAATAATGGAAGCAGAGCCATTTCCAGCGATAAAAGCTACACATGAGCTCTTGGGGAATGATGGAGTCGAAGAACACAGGAATTGAGGGCAACTGCGAGGGACTGAAGTTAAATGACACAAATGTTAATATTAAAAGAAGCCTAGTATAGTGGAAACAAGCCTAGGCTGGGTTCTGGAGACCTCGGTTCTACTTGCAGTTCTACTAACTGTGCCCACTTTGGGGGAGTGACTGCCCTTCTCTGGGGTGGAATCAGAAGACTTCTCAGGGCCCTTTCTGCTCTAGACGGTAAGGATTTGGGATAATAGCAAGGGACGGGTTGACAAGAACGATCCCTCCCGTTGGGCCGCCCCTCTCCCCAGAGGAGCCCGGAACCTTTCTGCTGTGCTTTCTGCCCGGACGTGCCGGAGAGGAGACCGGAAGTCCTTTGCCGCCGGGTTCCGGGTTTCCTGGGCTACTACGATGGCGATGAGTTTCGAGTGGCCGTGGCAGTATCGCTTCCCGCCCTTCTTTACGTGAGGCTCAGACCCCGAGAAGCCCCGCTGGGCCTCCCTCCCCTCCCTCGGACCCCGGGCTCAGCACTGATGCTTCACATGGGGAGGGGGAGAACGGATCCGGTCGCCGCCACCCTCAGTCTCTCACTTTCTCCCCCCGAGCGCGCCTCTGGCAAGTGCTGCCACTCGCCCTCTCACTTCCTCTAATTCTGCGCCCCACCCGCTTCACCCGGCAGGTTGCAGCCGAACGTGGACACTCGGCAGAAGCAGCTGGCCGCCTGGTGCTCGCTAGTCCTGTCCTTCTGTCGCCTGCACAAACAGTCCAGCATGACGGTGATGGAAGCTCAGGAGAGCCCGCTCTTCAACAACGTGAAGCTACAGCGTATCCTCCCTCAGGCTCTTCCACACCCCCCATACATGCACTTCCACACTTTCCCACATGCCCAGACTTCACACTCCTCTTCACCCAAAGAAGGGTTCCCACCCCAACTGGCCTTGGGAAAGAGCCAGACTGTGTAGCTGACATCCATTTTACCTCCAACTCCAACCCAAATGTAGCACCAAGCCCTCTTGTCCGCGGCAGTGATGAGTACCCAGTTGTCATTCAGATCTTAGAATTTCTGCCCTGAAACCAAGTACCAAGTTTTTCAAGCTGAGCCTTTTTGACTCGTTGAAACTTTTGTCCTCTGTATGAGGCTCAAACTCTGGCATTACCTTTAGTAATTTTCTCTGCCTACTCTCCTTGTCCCAGGAAGTAAGGGTGGTTTTCTTTTGCTGCCTGATTCATCCCTAAAATATCTAGAGAATGGCTTCAGGAAGGAGAGAGGACAGAGGGTGAGAAATGATAGTACCTTTCATTCCCTAAAGCTCTTCCTTTTAATTACACTAGTTTCTCTTTACCTTCCTGCCCCCAATATGCAGAAAATGCCAGTTTATATCCTGTTGGGGCGTTGCACATCTGTGTGTGTAGGTGGGAGAAGAAGGGTAGTTTGTAGCATGAGCCTGGCTCTGAGAAATTTTATCCCACCCAGTTCATTCCATTAATACCATTCCCTTAACCTTAAACCAGGGAAGCTGCCCGTGGAATCAATCCAGGTTGTATTAGAGGAGCTGAGGAAGAAAGGTGGGTTCAGTTCCCCAGATTCCTTATTTTTCATCCTAGTTGGGTTTTCCTGAGGGCAGATTAGCACAAGTCTTTTTTTTTTTTTTTTAACCCTTCAGTGGCTTTTTAAAAATTAATTAATTAATTTTTAATTTTGGCTGCATTGAGTCTTTGTTGCTGCGCGGGGGCTTTCTCTAGTTGTGGTGAGTGGGGGCTACTCTTCGTTGCGGTGGCTTGTTGCAGAGCACGGGCTCTAGGTGCGTGGGCTTAGCTGCTCTGCGGCATGTGGGATCTTCCCGGACCAGGGCTTGAACCCCTGTCCCCTGCATTGGCAGGTGGATTCTCAACCATTGCGTCACCAGGGAAGCCCCCACGAGTCTTTTCTTTTAAGAACTTTTTTTTTTTCCTCTCCTGGCTTGGAGCCCAGAGTGTTCTGTACAATAGCTCAATTCCCTGAGTTCTTTTCCCCCATTCGTATACAAAATTGAAATCTCTCCATCTGTGCCCCAAGACCTGAAGAGGAGAATGGATGCCTTGCAGATAGTAATAGTAAAACAATTCTTGAATTTCTCTTTCTGAAAGCTGAGTCTCTTACACTCTCTTCCACCTTGGTTTTTGCCTCATTGTTTCTTCTTAGAGCATGGTGCTTTCATAAGTATCTGTTTTGCAGGGAACCTCGAGTGGTTGGATAAGAACAAGTCTAGCTTCCTGATCATGTGGCGGAGGCCAGAAGAATGGGGGAAGCTCATCTATCAGTGGGTGAGACTATTCTGACGCAGTGACCCATGGCAAAGGAGAATGAATCTGTGCTCAGCAGATGCCTGGTGTTTTCAGATCCAGACTGAGCAGAGTGGGAGGGGGCAGAAAGAGGAGGTGTAGGTCTTCCAGGCAAGCCTCTTTCAATGACTCAATTTCCCTGGCTGGAAAGAACTTTCCTTCTTTTGCCAGTAGGAGGCCAGAGGCTATGTGAGGCCATGTTTGGAGAATGCAGTACTGGAAACCACGAGTACTATTGTTGGCTGGAGCCTCAGGCCACAGGAGATAAATGGGGAAAGGAAGGGAAAAAAACACAAAAACCTGGAGCCCCTCCCCCACTACATCCTTATGGGGCTGTCCACAATATAAATGAGACTTTCTGAACAGTGTGGGTGTGGGGACAGACTCTCTCCCCTGCATTCCCTGTCAGCACCAGCCCTAAACATTCCCAAGGGAGAGATGAGGGGAAGAAGCGTCAACAACCCAAATATAACAAACACACACCACCCATTCTTGAACAGGAAAACAACCAGAATGAGAGGTCACTCCTCAGACACGTGAAGGCCTGTGGTTTAGTGGTTCCGAGCGTGTGTGTACATGTATAAATATAGCACCTGTAGGGTTTGTGGGTTTTAGGCCACTCGTCTGCTGAGGTGACAGCTCTCGTTTGGGAACAAGTATCATTCCTGGGTCAGAGAGGTGGAGCTGGTGAGTTTACCTTCTCCCAGGAAATTCCTGGTTCTTATTCAGTCCCTGTTTTCTGTGTCCATAGGTTTCCAGGAGTGGCCAGAACAACTCCGTGTTCACCTTGTACGAACTGACCAATGGGGAAGACACAGAGGATGAGGGTAATGCTTTTCCCTTTCTCCCCAGTTTTGTTATCTGAATCCTCCTCCGTCTAATTTTTGTTTACTTGACATTCAGATTTCCCATTTTCCTGCCTCTAAATTCCAAATACTAAATAATACAAAGGTTCTTAACCCATGTCCAAGATTTCCATAAACCACATGCAGAGAACCCACAGAGTTTGTTTGTGGGGGTGTGTGTGCATTTTTCTCGGCATCGAGTCCATATTATAAGACCTTGAAGGGCATCTGTGACCCATGAAAAGTTAAGAATTATTGGTAGAGATGCCGAATGAGGAGCTAGGGCGGAGATTAAGCCTGAGATTTCATTCCTTGCTGACTCAGGCTTTCTTTCACCCTTTATTCTCATAGAGGGCTCAGATCTGTGGGTGTCAGCTGAAGGGACTGGGCCAACACTCCCATCCCCACCCCCTGCCCTTTAGAATACTATGGTTTCTGGCCAGACAAGGATTTGTATACTGTTTGATTTTTACATAGTGTAAATACTCTCTCAGCTCTTTTATCTCTGACTTCATATTCTGATCCCCAGGATCACCAAAAGTACCAATCTGAGCTGGGGAAAAAGGGGCACCTCCCCTTTCTGCCAGGCCTGGCTGCCCCAACAGAGTTTACAGCTCTTGGCTTCCCCCCCCCCCCACCCTTCCCTGCAGGCCTCTGCTTGCTACTCCCACCATCATGCCATGACTTCAGTGTTGCAGCCTTGCCCAGCCCACCGCTCAGGCCAGGCAAAGCTGGAGGCTTCCTCAGAAAGCAAGCTCCCTGACTCAAGAGCTGGGGCCCCGCAGGGGGTGAGGTGTGCAAGCGTGTTAGGGCTTGCCTCCTGCCTCTCACATCTCCCTGCAGTATCTTGCCATATCTCCAGATACTCAGCTGGCCCTTGGCTCCCAGCCTTGTTCCTTTTCACTAGGAAAGGGCAGATATCTGTGCTGGACCTTAACAGTCTCCTGGCCAGAGGCATGGCTATACCTCTTTGTGTTAGAACAGGTCCTCCCAATGGGTACAGATGCAGTTAGGGTCAGCGTACAGTGACAAGGGACTTGACCTCCCTACACTTGATTGTCAGGGCCCCTTCTTTGTGGCCCACAAGCAAACGGTGTTACTCTTGTATATCAGACACTAGTGGGCGGGGGGGCTAGTGCGAGGGTGCGTGTGGGTTGAGTCTGACAGAAGAAACAGGAAGGGGGAATAAGCATGAACTCTCATTTCATGTTGACTCAGGCTTTCTTCCACTCCTTACTCCTAAGGAATACCCAGGAAGGGTGGGTGGGGGCAGCTGTAGCAGTCCACCTGGCCTGGAAAGTTCTGTTTCCAGCTGGCCTGCTCTTCTCAGAGGCCTTGAGCCCCAAGGAGCTGAGTGTCCCTGACTACCCATCTCTCCCCGTCCAGAGTTCCACGGGCTGGATGAGGCAACCCTACTGCGGGCTCTGCAGGCCCTACAGCAGGAGCACAAGGCCGAGATCATCACTGTCAGCGATGGCCGAGGCGTCAAGTTCTTCTAGCAGAAACCTGTCTCCCTTTACTTCTTACCTCCCACCCTTCCAGGGCTTTCAAAGGGAGACAGACCAAGTGTCCCCACAGACTGGATCCGTGACTCCACCAGACTCCAAAGGGCTGCAGTCCAGGGGTGGGTTTCCCACTTATCCCATGTGTCTGTCCCTGGGATAGGGCGAGGCTGAGGTGCCAGGGAGAAAAGATGTGCTGCTCCCTGCCTCACCTCCTCTCGTGAGCTGGGGCCTGTAAACCTAAACACGAACTTCATTTGTGTCACACACGTAAGTGCACACACACATGCCCCGGCACAGGCTTCTGTTTCTTTCCCCTCCCACCCCTTTAGCTGCTGCCGGTGCTGGACCCTTCCTAGGGGCGGGCGAAGCCCTGGCTGCAGGCAGCCTTTCAGGCAGTGTGGAGATAGGGGGCCCAGGAAGGGGCCTGGCAATGAGAGGTGGGGCCGGACACCGATTTATGATATTAAAACGCTTAACCCTACTGCCTGCTGCTGAGGTTATTACTGGAGTGGGCAAAGGGAGGGCTGTGAAGTGTCAACCCCCTGAGTGAATCCCAGCCTAGGAGACGGGAGAGACGGCCTATGGCCTTTGAAAAGGTCCTCTCGTGCTGGCGGGCTCCAGTGAGCCTGTGGTTTTACGTCTGCCGGGTGGGCTGTGCGGGGGAGTGCCGATGGCACACAGCTTGGGGACAGACTGCTTTCTGTCTCTAAAATGGAGTAGCCTAATGACTTCCCCCCTCCCTCACCATCTCCCCGTGGAAGTCCTGAACTACTCTGAAGCCCCTGCCTCCATCCATCTGCTCTGGGTGGGGTAGTTGAGGCCAAGGGGAGCTGAGGGGGAGTAAACCGGACATGGACTTCGGTTTATTAGAAACTTTGGCAAACAGAGGGGTAGGAAGGAGAGCCCACACAGCAAAAACAGCCACTCTGGCCAGGATGCGGTCAAGGTGGGGAGGTGGAGAGGATGGGTGACCTGGTCCTTGTTTTGGGGGAGGGGCTGGCTTTGGGGTGCACACACCCATCCCTGTGCAGCCCGGAGGGACTGGGCACTGCGACGTCGGAGAAAACCAGATCTTTCCGTTGACCTCTGTATTGTCGGCCTGGGGCCATTGCGGACGATTAGGAGGGGGTGGCGCTACCTTATCTGGGTCGTGCAGGCTGGTGGTAGCCTCCTCTTCACCACCCCCCTTTCTAGGGCCGGGGAGCCGCGGTCACTTTTCATCTCCCTGTTCCAGTACCGTGCTCCCCCAGACAGGTTTGCACACTCGTAGTGCGGGAGGACACACCGCCGCCTCGCACCCGGCTGCGGCTTCGGAATGAGACTGAGGGCGGGTGCTCCGGGAGGCCAGGGGGAGGGCCAGTGGCCGGGGGCGGGGCGGTGGCCGAGGTGAGGGGCTGCGCTACGGGCTCCACTGCTCTCGCGGCTCCGAGGGGGCGGCTCTGGGGGGGGGTGTGGGGCGTGGCGGGGGCGTGGCGGGGGCGTGGCTGCGGGGCAGGCGACCCTGGGCTGGGGCCCCAGTAGCTCAGCCGGAGCGCTGCGCACCCAGCCAGTGCTTCTGTCAGGCCGCCTCCTCTCCAGCAGCCCGGCTTACCGCCCTGCGGCGCCCGGCCCTTCCTCATGCTGGCACTCCCGGCCCCAGAGACCGAGGTCCCTATGTCCCAGGCGGAGGCCGACCTGGCCCTGCGGCCCCCGCCGCCTCTCGCCGCGGCGGGGCCGCCCCGCCTCGGGCCCCCTCGCCGGGCGCGCCGCTTCTCCGGGAAGGCTGAGCCCCGGCCGCGCTCCTCCCGTCTCAGCCGCCGCAGCTCAGTCGACTTGGGGCTACTGAGCTCTTGGTCCCAGCCAGCCTCACCCGTTCCGGAGCCCCCTGCTCCTCCGGACTTCGCTGGTTCCGGCCCCGCAATGAGTCCACCGCCTAGCTCTGAGGAGCCCACTGAGGGCACGTGGACCACGGGCGCCCCGGTGAAGGCCGCAGACTCCGAGCGTCCGGAACTCGCGGGCTCCGCAGGAGGGTCGGGGTCCCGGGAACCGCCGAGGATCACCGAGGCGGCGGCCCGGGAGCGGCGGCGGGAGCAGGAGGAAAAAGAGGACACGGAGACTCAGGCTGTGGCAACGTCCCCGGACGGCCGATACCTCAAGTTTGACATCGAGATTGGACGTGGCTCGTTCAAGACGGTGTATCGAGGGCTGGACACCGACACCACGGTGGAGGTGGCCTGGTGTGAGCTGCAGGTGCGGCTGGGAGCCCCCTCGGTGACGCCACGGGATGGGACCCTTTGGAGGTCTTGGGATGGGAGACCCAGGGGACAGCAGCAAGAGGGATGTATTTTTCCAGTCAAATATCCAGACACTCTTGTCCCCCTTGTTCTGATGATCCATGGACTTGGCCGATTCCGGGCTGCAGAAGGAGAAACTGAGGCAGGTGGTGTGTGGTGGCTCCCCTATGGATTTAGACATTCTCACTTCACGGGCTCTATACTCAACCCTGAGAGGTGGAAAATAGGATGGGAAATTGGGTAGGGAGCCAGTTCAGACCTGAGGGGTGGTTGGCCTCACCACTCTCCTGTAGTGGTTACCTACTATCTCTTCCCTTCCTCTCCCTTCCCCCTAAGTCCTGAGACCCTCACTGTGACCCTGATCCCCCTGCTCCCTCACCCTGGCTCTTTGCAGATTAGGAGGCTGTAATAATGGAGGCCAGCAGCCGAGGCAGGGTCCTCTCCACTTCCAGATGATTTAGGGCGATTGTGGCAGGACGGGGCCCTCCCACGCCCCTTCTGAAGCAGTCAGACTTCTGGACTTCTCCACAGCTGGGGGAGGGGAGACAGGGAGCTCCAGCCCTGGCCTGAGTCCAGTCCTGCCCCTCATCCCGCTGCCTACCTGAGCTCTCCTTTCTCAGATCCAAAGGTGCTGAACCCCATAGGCTTTAGGGGTATGCTGGTTTGAAGGACCTTCTTCCCATAGGGGAAGAACCCAGTTAAGTCTGAGCGAGCAGCTTTGGATTCAGACTGGGGGGACAGGGCCTGGGGGAAGGGTCCTCCCCTCCAGCCCTGGCACTGGGCTTGCCCCTTGCGCCTGCCAGTGCCGCGCCCCAGGCTCTAAGCCAGGCAAGGCAAGGCGGCCAAACTGGGGTGGGGGGGTGGAGGAGGGAGATGGGGGAGGCGAGACAGCCATGGGGCAGGGGGCAGTCTCCTGGCACCTGGTCCTGGATCCTTTGTCTCTTTCTCTGTACCTCCCTCTGCAGCCCTCCTGCCTCCTGCCTGGATCTAGCAGTTCCCAGTTTCTGAGGCCAATCCCCTTGCCGGCCCCAATTCTCTGCCTGCCGTCTGCCTGCTGCCCGCCTGCTGCCTGCCCGCTGCCAGCCCCTGGGCGTCCCCTCCCACCCCACGGCCGGCCTGGGCGGCTACAAAGGCGCTATTGACTTCAGGGCTCCTGGACAGGGCTGCATAAAAGCGCTTGTGTCCAGGAGGGGGTCCAGGGGGCGGCCCCAGGCCCATGGTGGGTGTGTCCTTGGAGCAGCCCAGGGGGGCACACCGGGAATTAGGGGTCTACAGTCGGTGGACAGATGATCCCACCCACACAGCCCCATCCGTTGGCTCCTACCCTCACTTCTCCCTCAGCCCTGCCCCATGTGCTCCCATCCCCCCTCTCCGTGGGGGTCCTGGGCCTGATGTGACTGTGACCCCCACCCCCTACCCCACAGACTCGGAAACTGTCTCGAGCGGAGCGGCAGCGATTCTCGGAGGAGGTGGAGATGCTCAAGGGGCTGCAGCACCCCAACATCGTCCGCTTCTACGACTCGTGGAAGTCGGTGCTGAGGGGCCAGGTTTGCATCGTGCTGGTCACCGAACTCATGACCTCGGGCACGCTCAAGACGTGAGCTCTGCGCCTGGTGGTGGGAGTTGGTGGGAGGACTGGTGGTGGGAGGTCTCCACTGCTTCTGGAGGAGCCCAGCCTCCTCAAACGCTACACGCAGGTCCAAAACCAGGCTCACTATCTCTCATCCTCCCCTCTTGAGCGTCTGGAGGCCTCAGCTGCCCCCTAAGGAGTCTTCCCCCACGCTGCCTCTCTCCTCTGCAAGCTATCCTATCTTCCCGCAGCCTGCAGAGATCTGGCACTGTCACTTCTCTCCTTAAAACCCTTTCGAGTTTTCCCACTGCCCTCAGGATAAAGTCCACACTCTGTAAGGACTGCTCACAAAGTCCTTATAGGATCCAGCCTGCGTTCCAGACAAATCAAATTCCCAGCAGCTCCTCGCACCCTGCCCCATCACTTGCTGTGTCCGTGCCTTTGAGCACGGGTGTCCCTTCTGCCTGGAAAGTCTTCATCCCTTCCCATTTTCACCCTTGAACGCCTATTCATCCTTGCCAAGACTCAACATAAAAGTTATTTCCTCTCTGAAGCCCTCCCCCACGCCCGGGGCAGTTAGTTATCCCTTCAGGCGCTTCCACAGCACCTTGGGGGCGGCCCTGTCTGTGCATTTACCGCCCGACCCCCGTTTTGTAACCTTCTGTCTACCTACCACACCACCTACTGCGTTTCTGCTTGAGGACTGGCGCGGATCTAGGCTAGGAGAGGCTGGCAAAAGATGCGTAGGCGGGGGAGTGGGTGGGGCTACGGGGAACTTCCCAGTGGTGGTCTCCCTCCCCAGCCTATATGTCCCCCACCAAGACCGTGGCTATGCGCCCTCCCCCAGATACCTGAGGCGGTTCCGCGAGATGAAGCCGCGAGTCCTTCAGCGCTGGAGCCGCCAAATCCTTCGGGGGCTCCACTTCCTACACTCCCGGGTACCCCCCATCCTGCACCGGGATCTCAAGTGTGACAACGTCTTTATCACGGGCCCTACAGGCTCCGTTAAGATTGGGGACCTGGGCCTGGCCACGCTCAAACGCGCCTCCTTCGCCAAGAGCGTCATCGGTGCGTCCCTCCCGGGGGGTCCTTGCCATTCTTGCCCTCCCCATGTCAGGAGAGAGCCTGGGGACCCCCTCCCCCGAGCAGTGTCTTTCGGGATCCACGGAGGTAGAAGACCACAGGGAAGATGGGGAGACCTATGGCATTCCCTCTTCCCCACACCCCTCCCCCAATCCCCACCCTCACACACACAGGACCGGGAGGGGTCGGTCACTTGCACTCCAGAACTGCCTAGCCTCTCAGTACGCTCAAGGGGAGGGACGAAGCCATAAAGGAGGCACTGCAGCCTGACACCTGCTGTGGATCCTACAGGGACCCCGGAGTTCATGGCCCCGGAGATGTACGAGGAAAAATACGATGAGGCCGTGGACGTGTACGCGTTTGGCATGTGCATGCTGGAGATGGCTACCTCGGAGTACCCTTACTCTGAGTGCCAGAATGCCGCGCAAATCTACCGCAAGGTCACTTCGGTGAGAGGGGGCAGGGAGGAGAGGGAATTACAGGTCCCCTTTACACTTTTCCTGCTCCAGCCACCCCGCGGTCAGTGCCCTTTCCCTTAATGAAAACAGGCTGGACATAAAGACGCCCTGGTGTACACTGAAGGATATTGGATGCACACAAGGCCTCTCCAATACAAGCTATTTAGAATAATGTCGTGTGTAGCGCTCCCTAGAGCTTACAAACGATTTCACATCCAATCGATGTGAAATCCCTCCTGCTGCCCGGCGGGGTGAGCAGGGCACATGTTCTGCCCTGCGTTTTACGAATGAGGACACTGGCTCAGCGAGAGACTTGTTCAAGGTCACACTGTCGATACGTGGGGGGACTGGGATTTGAAATCACATCTTCTAGTAGCAGTCGCGGTGCTTTTGCGTCTGCACGCCCTGCTCCCTCGGGCAGGGGCGTGTGTGTCAAGCAGAGAGCTGGGGCGCAGAGGGCGGGAGGCCTCATGCAACCCCACTCCTCAGGGCACAAAGCCCAACAGCTTCTACAAGGTGAAGATGCCCGAGGTGAAGGAGATTATTGAAGGCTGCATCCGCACGGATAAGAACGAGAGGTGGGTGGAGGGGGCAGGTTGGGGGTGGGGGCGGGCGGCGGTGGGGCTCGGCTCACGGTGGCGCCGCCCTCAGGTTCACCATCCAGGACCTTCTGGCTCACGCCTTCTTCCGCGAGGAGCGCGGCGTCCACGTGGAGCTGGCGGAGGAGGACGACGGAGAGAAGCCAGACCTCAAGCTCTGGCTGCGCATGGAGGACACGCGGAGAGGGGGACGCCGCCGGGACAACCAGGCCATTGAGTTCTTGTTCCAGCTGGGCCGGGACGCAGCCGAGGAGGTGGCGCAGGAGATGGTGAGCGGAGGACAGACTGCCTGCCTCGGGGCTGGGCATGTGAGGGGCGTTTGGACGTCGACTGGAGGGGCCAGTGCCTCGCTGGAGGGGTGCCTGGGTGGTGGGAGAGGGGCTCAACCCAGCCCTCTCGGCATCTCCCGCAAGGGTCACCCTGCAGCTCCGGCCTTAACGCACCCCACCTGCATGCACACCTGGTGTTCTCCACAAGTTGGAGATTTTCCTTTTCCAGCCTCGGGTCCTTCCACCTCCCTGGTTTTTTTGTTTGTTTGTTTGTTTGTTTTTTGTTTTTGCGGTACGCGGGCCTCTCACTGTTGTGGCCTCCCCCGTTGCGGAGCACAGGCTCCGGACGCGCAGGCCCAGCGGCCATGGCTCACGGGCCCAGCCGCTCCGCGGCATATGGGATCCTCCCAGACCGGGGCACGAACCCGTATCCCCTGCATCGGCAGGCGGACTCTCAACCACTGCGCCACCAGGGAGGCCCCCCACCTCCCTGTTTTACTTCCTGCTGATCCTGTTTTCCTTTAATGCCTTTCTCTCCAGCTTATCTATTTTTCCCTTTTTCATCCCCCATCCCCCCGCCATGTCTTTTTCTCCATCTTCCTTCGTGCTCAGAACATCCATGTCAGAAAGCCTGTCCCCTCTAGAGTCAAAATTAAATGCTTTCTTCCCACTTCAGCAGGTCCTCCATTACTGGAGGGGCCCCCATTGGTGGTGTTTTATACCAGGATACATTCCTGTCTTTCTCTTACACTAGACTATAAAGTCTTGGGGGCAGGGACCGTGTGTGTGTGTTGGTTTTTCTGTCCCTGACGGTGCTTAGCACGTGATGGGAGCTTGTTAATCACCCACATCTGTACACAGCTTAGAGCCCTTTCCCATGCATGTGATGATTGTTACCATTCCTGCATGGAGTGACTTTATCCCGATTTATTGATGAGGAAATAAAAGCTCAGAGAGGTTGAATATCTTGTACAAGGTCCCAAGCAAGTAAGTGGCAGAACTGACTCAAGTTGTTCAGATTTTAGGTCGGAACACCCTGCCCCACCGCCTTTACATGCCCAGCAAAGCTTGTTATTGAAATGAATAAGGACATGATGAACAGAAGCTGGTGGACCAGGAGAGGCATATGTGGGAGACAGAAGATGTGGGGCTGGTCTTGGAAGGCCTGAGGGGGGGAGGGAGAGAGTATGAAATTCTTGATAGAAAAATGCAGTTGAAAGGGTGGGAATCATCTCTTGGTGGGTCTGGGTCAGGAACCTGAGAACGTGTTTGAAATATGGCATAGGAGCGGGTCTCCGAAGCATAGCTCAAACCTGACCTGGGATCGGATCCTGGTCCATTACATACAGAGGTTCTTGATCTTGACACTACTGACATCTTTGTTTGGGAGACTGTACTGTGTGCATTGTAGGATATTGAGAAGAATCCCTACCATCTACTCAGTAGATGCCAGTGGTACCTACTCCTAAGTGTGACAACTAAAAATGTCTCCATATATTGCCAAGTGTCCCCCAGCCCCCAAGAGCAATTGACTTACTGTATAACCATGAACTGGTCACTTAGTTTACTTATTTCTAAAATGGGGCTGATAAGACCTACCTCAGAAGGTTGCTGGAAGGATTTAATGTTGATAATGTGAAGAGCTGCCAGTTAATGGACACAGTGGGTAATCAATAAATGTTGGTTCCCTTTCTCCCATGTCCTGGAGGCCTCAAGAAGGTGTCATGATGGGTCCTTGTTGGGGGAGGGGGAATCTCACCTCAAACTGCGTTCCTCACCCTCCCGACTCCAGGTGGCCCTGGGTTTAGTGTGCGAAGCTGATTACCAGCCAGTGGCCCGTGCAGTGCGTGAACGGGTTGCTGCCATCCAGCGAAAGCGTGAGAAGCTGCGCAAAGCTAAGGAGTTGGAGGCCTTCCCCCCAGCGCCAGGGCCTCTACCAGCAGCTGTCCCCATGACTCCAGCCCCCTCCAGTGTCTTCCCCCCTGAACCCGAGGAGCCAGAGGCAGACCAGCACCAGCCCTTCCTCTTCCGCCACGCCAGCTACTCGTCTACCACCTGTAAGTCACCTCTGACCTTGGCACCCAGGTCCCAGCACCCTTGGCCTCTGCCCCCTACCCAGAAGTTCAAGCCAACAGCATTGTCACTTACCCGGCCTTCCATTTCTAGCCATAGCTCCTTCTGGGAAAGAGCTCTGCCGCAGCTCCAGGCCCCTCCTCGCTCAGGCAGCCTCCCTCCTTGGCCACCACTCCCCTTTATTTCCACTTTTTGATCCCCTCCCTCCCCACCAGCGGATTGCGAGACTGATGGCTACCTCAGCTCCTCCGGCTTCCTGGATGCCTCAGACCCTGCCCTTCAGCCCCCTAGGGGCGTGCCATCCAGCCCCGCTGAGTCCCATCTCTGCCTGCCCTCGGTGAGAGGGGGTCACGTGGGGGGCTCCCAGCCATTCCAATCCTATGACCTGTCTCCCATCCTGTAAAACCCCAACCCCTGACACGGCCCCATGTCCTTGGAAACCCACCCCTCTTGTCCTCTTCTTAATTCCCTCTGCCAAGTACCCCAGCACCCTTGACACCATCTCCCTGGAGTCCAACAGTTATCCTCCCCTGACCTCATGAACCCATATCCTCTTTCAGGCTTTTGCCCTATCCATTCCACGTTCTGGCCCTGGCAATGACTTTTCCCCTGGAGACAGGTAAGTTCTGGTCTGAGTTGGGGTGCTAGGGGGAAATATATGGAGCTCTGGGCTCCCAGTGTCCACTCTGACACTCCTGTCTTCTTTTCCCTTTTTTTTCCAGCTATGCCTCAGATGCAGCATCAGGCCTTAGTGACATGGGAGAAGGGATGGAACAGATGAGGAGACCCCCAGGGAAAAACCTCCGGCGCAGACCCCGATCCCGGCTTCGGGTCACAAGTGTAAGGAAGGGGCACAGGTGTTGGGGTATTAATAAGCTACAGGGCCTGGAGGGAACTGTCTGAGGGATAGGGGAAGTTAGCCAGAAAAGGGGAGAAGCAGTGTGCTACTGGTACCCAAGAGTCAGCCAGTCATGTTTTTGTTCTTGTTTTTTTTTTTTTTTTTTTTTTCTTTTGCGGTACGCGGGCCTCTCACTGTTGTGGCCTCTCCCGTTGCGGAGCACAGGCTCCGGATGCGCAGGCTCAGCGGCCATGGCTCACGGGCCTAGCCTCTCCGCGGCATGTGGGATCCTCCCGGACCGGGGCACGAACCCATGTCCCCTGCATCGGCAGGCGGACTCTCAACCACTGCGCCACCAGGGAAGCCCAGCCAGTCATGTTTTTAATACAAGACTACGGGGGCAGAATCTGCCTCTCTTCAGTTCCAGTCTGGCCACTGTCATTTGGTTGGAGTGGGGTGGGGACACGTGATGAAGACAGAGAGCTTGACCTCCTCCCTCTGCTGACTTTTGACTCTGAAGGTCTCAGACCAGAATGACAGAGTGGTTGAGTGCCAGCTACAGACACACAACAGCAAGATGGTGACCTTCCGATTTGATCTGGATGGGGACAGCCCGGAAGAGATTGCAGCTGCCATGGTGAGGGGGAGAGAGATGAAGACAGAGTCTTTGGATCTGGGACGAGTCTCCTTCCTGATGTCCCCTGTTGCTGAACTCCCCCCCCCACCCCATCCAACAGCAAGGGTTTTAAAGCTGGTTGGCCCTCAGCACAGTGACACTGAAGATATCTCTGCCCTTGTTTTGGGGGAGGTTTCTGTTTATCCAGTGAGGTTTGGATCCTCAGCTGGAGCAATTTGAGGCTAACATAGGGTATACATAAGTGCAGTGAAGTGCACGCTAGACACGTGATACTGTGGCTGTAAGTAAAGGATGGGTTGGGGGCAGCAGGGGAAGAGGTAGGACTTATGTGAGGTCTTGACAGATGGGTCAGAATGGCAGTGAAGAGTGGAAAGGGCATGTCCAGTGGAGGTACGGCAAAGGAAAGGCATGGATATATGGAGTGACTTGAACTATGGGGCTAGGAGGGCTTCATGAGGAGACTTTATCATTGGAAGAGTTCCTATAGGAAGCAACAGGGTCCTCCTGTATAGCACAGAGAACTATATTCAATGTCCTGTAATAAACCATAATGGAAAAGAATATGAAAAAAAAGAATGTGTATATATGTATAACTGAATCACTTTGCTGTACAGCAAAAATTAACACAACATTGTAAATCAACTCTACTTCAATTTTTAAAAAATCCAAAAAGAAACGGGTTCCTGTAGGAGAGTTGTGGAGTGAGGTCGAGCCCAGATCATAGACAGTCTCAAGAGTTAGAGTGTAACAGGGTGAGAATAGGTTTTAAGAAGACTGTTCTGCTGTGGGATGTGGGAGAGGGTTGGGGGTAGGGAATCCAGTTGGCGGGTGGATACAAGAAGCCGGATGTGGTCCAAGGAGAGAATGGATTATGGGGGAGGAGGAAGAAAAGGGGTGGATCTGAGGGTCATTTTGGGAAAATAAATTACTCTGTAATCCAGTAATCTATTGACATGGTACAGTATACATAGTAGATGGTCAATAAATATTTGCTGAGTTGATAGGGAGTTAGGGAGAGGGGATATCAAGGGCAAGTTGTAGCTTAGAGGAACTAATGGCGATAGGCCATCAAAGGAGAGAGGAAGTTAGAAAATGAAAGTAGGCTTGTTTTTTTTTTTTTTTAGGAATCATGATGAGCTTGAATGACAGAGACAGGCAAGATAAGATCCTCTATAGGAGAGAATACGGGTCAGGGCTGGAGAGAGCGGTGGATCTGGGAGTCTCAGCAGAGTTGAGTGTGAGAGAAGGTGGGCCTGCAAAGTCTGAGGCATAGAGGTTTGTCTTAGTGGATACCCCCAGTTGTGGAATGGGGGGGTGGGGATAGGTCATCGAAGGACAGAGATGGAGCCTGAGAGGTAGGAGGAGCTCCGGAAGATGTTACTAAAAACTGAGTAAGGAGATTGTTTCAAGGAGGCATAGGGTGAAGCCTGAGGCAAGACCACACTGGCTTTTGTCAGGAGGAGGTCTTTGTGGGAGACCAGTTTCAGTGGAGTGGGGGCAGTGGGTGCCAGCCTCTGGGATGAAAGAGGGAAGGGAACGGAAGAAACGTCAGACTTCAGGAACTCCCTCTAAAGCTTCTCCTCCATCATGTCATTCAGCTTGTGTCGGGGACAAAGACAAACTATCACCTGGCGTGCAGGCTTATCAACTTCTGTCAAGCCACTCAACCCTTCAAGAATCTTTCCTCCAGCCACACTGGTTTCTGAATGGTCCTCTGAAGAGGCTTGGGTGCCTTTCAGCTTCTGGCTCCAACTCCTCGGGGGTCTCGCCCTGGGAGCTTTCTCTACTGGGCTTTCAAGCCCCACTCAGATCCCCCACAGCCAAAGGGACCCTGTCCCTGAACCCGGGGTCCATTGCCCTCTTTTCTCTCCTTCCCAGCCCACCCTCCACTCCTCTGCAGCAGAATTCTCCTGAGACTTAGATCTCCTCTTGTTGCTTTTTTGCCCCCAAATCTGTAGAGGCTACCTGTGGTTACAGAGTAATGTCCAAACTCTGGAGCACGGCCTTTAAAATTCACAGCACTCTCAGCTATACTCCAGTCTTTGCTATTTTGTGAATGTGCTGTGCCCTTTTTGAATGTGCTGTGAAGGTGCTGTGCCCTTTCCTGCCTCAGAACAGCATGGAACAGAGGAAAGGGTGGACTTTCACATAAGACCTGAGTTCAAACTTCAGCTCTGTTATCTAGTAATTTGGCAAACTTGGGCAAGCTTCTTAACCTCTCTGAACTTCATCAGTAAAACGCAGGGGATAATACTTATTTTGCAAAGATGTTCTGATGTAATATATAATTTATGAGAAGTGATACAGCATGTACAAGAAGTGAAATGATGGTAAACGTATGGGAAGTGTCCACACATGGTAGGTCCTCAATAAAGGGTTGCTTTTCTTACTCATCCTTCAAGCCTCAGCTGTGGAGCCCTCCCAGCTTCCCCCTATCCCCTGAGGTGGTATGAACTGCTTTCTTCTTGGAATGGATTTTTTAAAATTGTGTTAAAAAACGCATAACATAAAATGTACCATCCTAACCGTTTTCAAGTATACAGTTCAGTAGTGTTAAGTATATTCACACTGTTGGGCCACAGATCTCTGGAACCTTTTTATCTTGCAGATCTGAATCTCCACCCATTAAACAGCAGCTTCCCCTTTCCCCTTCCGAGAATAGCATTTTTATCTCTACGCCGATCAAAAACGCCTTACCTGCCATGGGCTGACTTGCAGTCTATTGAGTTATGTATGTGTGTGTCTCTTCCACTAGATTTTGGGCTTCCTCAGGACCAGGACCTTGTTTCACACTTCCCTGTTCACTCAAAGAACCTGGCAAATGCCTGGCACATAGTATGTGCTCAGTAAGCATTTGCGGACTTGAATGTTACATTTACCATTTATTGCCTTATTTTTCCTTAACTCTGGGGGGCTATGTGTGTGTATGTGGATCTGTGGGGCATACTTTATAAGCCCTATGAGAGGAGGAATTGTGTCCAAAAGCCTGTGAGGCAACAGTGTAAAGAACTCAGACTTTGGCTTTAGACGGGTCTGGGTGCAAATCCCCTGATCTTAGGCAGACTGAACTTCACCTCGTTGAGCGTTGGTTAGCATAACTCTAAAGTGGCGGTGTTAATACAGACCCCAGAAAGCTGTTGCTGGTGTTAAATGTGATAAGATACGTAAAGATCTGGTATATACGTGCACGCTGTGAATGTTACCTCCCTTTCTCTAAGCTGTATTTCTCCTTACGCCACACAGTGCCTGGCACACAATGGATGCTTACTAAATACTTGTTTTAGGTTGGTGGTGAGCACAAGCAGTGGGGTGGAGGGTTGGTTTTTAAAGACGGGCCGGGAGAGAGGGATGAGCGGAATAACCGAGCCCTCCTCCCCCTTCTTACTGACTCTCGCCAGGTGTATAACGAGTTCATTCTGCCCTCGGAGCGAGCTGGATTCCTGAACCGGATTCGGGAGATTATCCAGCGAGTGGAGACCCTGCTGAAGAGAGATACTGGCCCTGTGGAGGCTGCTGAAGACCCCCTGGGCCCCCAGGTCAGACCCCTCTGGGCACCTCCGGGGGAAGGGACTCTGCTCCAGGTTTCATTACTCTCTGCCCTTACCAGTCCCCGTGGATCTAACTTGTCTTCATCTCTGGGACCCCAAAACAATAGCTCTTCCCCCATTTGAAATCTGATGAAAGCCACAGACTCTTGTTCTAGAAAAATGTGTTCAATGCATACTTTTAACTCATTATTTTGAAACAATTTCAGACTTACAGAGGGTCCAGTGGTTAAGACTCCACACTTCCAATGCAGGGGGCGCGGGTTTGATCCCTGGTTGGGGAACTAAGATTCCCACATGCCTTGCGGTACGGCCAAAAATAAATAAATAAAATTTCAGACTTACAGAGAAGTTGCAAAAATTGAACAAAGAATTCCTAGATACTCTGCCTAGATTTGTCAGCTGTGTTTTGCCGCATGAGCTTTACCATTCTCTCTTCCTCTCTCCCCTATCTGTGTGTGTGCATGCATTTTTGGGGGGAACCATTTAAGTAAGCTGAAGACATCATGCCCCTTTACCACTACATATTTCTCAAATACAGTTTTTAAAAAATATTTATTTATTTACTTATTTGGCTGCACCAGTCTTAGTTGTGGCACACGGGATCTTCGTTGTAGCATGCAGGACCTTTAGTTGCGGCATGCGGGATCCTAGTTGCGGCATGCGGGATCTAGTTCCCTGACCAGGGATCAAACCCGGGCACCCTTCATTGGGAGCACGGAATCTTAACCACTGGACCACCAGGGAAGTCCCTCAAATACACTTTTGAATCCCCTGAAACTCATCTGTGGACTCCTGGAGGTTCATGAGTCCTAAGACTCAGCTCTTCCCACTGTGACACTTCTCTCTCTCAGGAGGAGCCAGCGCCATTGCCTGCCCTCCCAGGGTACCCCCCGGACCCATCCAGTGGTATGTACTACATTCTGTCCCTACTCATCCCAACCCCTGGGGTTGCTCCTGGGAAGGGCATAGGGAATGGGGGACTGGAATCTCAACATCCGCTTCCTGCCCAGCAGGGTTCCAGAGCAGCACCCTAGAGCAAAGGAGCTGGGCAGCCTTCTCCGCCTCCCCATCCTCTCCTGGAACCCCCTTTTCTCCTGGATCCCCTGCTTTCCCGAGTCCCATCTTCCCCATCCCTTCTCCCCCATGTCATCCCAGCTCCTCCTCATTCTCTCCACTTCCTCCCCAGGTCTCCTCAAATCTCTCTCCACACCCCCCCAGCTCCCCACTTCCATTCTCCCCCAGTGCCTCCCAGTTTCCAGTCCCATCGGCTCAGTTTCCACCGAATCCTCTCCTCCCCAGCTGTTCCCCGGTTTCTCTTGCTCCTCCCTCCTTTCCGCCCTGTCCCCCTGCTGCTCCCGTCCCCTCCACCACAGCGGCCCCCCTGCTGTCTCTGGCTAGTGCGTTCTCACTGGCTGTGATGACTGCGGCTCAGTCCCTGCTGTCCCCCTGCCCTGGGCTCCTTTCCCAGCCCCCACCAGCTCCTCCTGGTCCCCTACCCAGCCTGCCGCCTCCAACTCCCCTTGCTCCCTGTGGCCAGGAGAGGCCTTCACCTCTGACAGCTGAGATGGAGAGTGAGGTGAGTAGGAACCAAGAGGGATGATTGTGGGGTGTGTGTGTGTGGGGTCCATTCTGGATCATTTCTCTACTCATGGATCCACACTTTTTAGGCCTCTCCAAATCTTGGTTGGCCACTCCTGGGTGAAGCCAGACTGGCTCCCATCTCTGAAGGTGAGGCCTCTGACCACTGACCTTCCCCTGCCCGTTATCCTCAGTCACTTTTTAAAAAAATAAATAAATGTATTTGTTTGTTTATTTGTTTATTTATTTATGGCTGCGTTGGGGCTTTGCTGCTGCGCACAGGCTTTTCTCTAATTGCGTCGAGTGGGGGCTACTCTTCATTATGGCGCACGGGCTTCTCATCGCGGTGGCTTCCCTTGTTGCGGAGCATGGGCTGTAGGCATGCAGGCTCGGCAGCTGTGGCTCGTGGGCTCTAGAACACAGGCTCGGCAGCTGTGGCTCATGGGCTCTAGAACACAGGCTCAGTAGTTGTGGCGCACGGGCTCAGTTGCTCCGTGGCATGTGGGATCTTCCCGGACCAGGGCTTGAACCCGTGTCCCCTGCATTGGCAGGCAGCGGATTCTTAACCACTGCGCCACCAGGGAAGTCCCTCAGTCACTTTATGTCCCGCCACTGATTTCTCTTCCTTCTTCCATGATTCCTTCCTTGTCTCACTACAGAGGGAAAGCCCCAGCTTGTTGGGCGTTTCCAAGTGACTTCATCCAAGGAACCAGCTGAGCCTCTTCCCCTGCAACCGACATCCCCCACTCTCTCTGGCTCCCTGAAGCCTCCAACCCCTCAGCTGACCTCGGAGAGCTCAGACACGGAGGATAGTGCTGGAGGCGGGCCAGAGGCCAGGGAGGCTCTGGCTGAAAGTGACCGTGCAGCTGAGGGCCTGGGGGCTGGAGCCGAAGAGGAAGGGGACGATGGGAAGGAACCCCGAGTGGGGGGCAGCCCTCCACCCCTGAGCCATCCCAGCCCGGTGTGGATGAGCTACTCCTACAGCAGCCTGTGTCTGAGCAGTGAGGAATCAGAGAGCAGTGGGGAGGATGAGGAATTCTGGGCTGAGCTGCGGAGCCTTCGGCAGAAGTGAGTCTGGGGAGGATGGGGGTCAAGAGGTGGACTTGGGAGGGCCAAGTGTTGGGCTATAGCCCGCTCACGCTCCTGATGTGTCCTCAGGCACTTGTCAGAGGTGGAGGCACTACAGACACTACAGAAACAGGAAATTGAGGACTTGTACAGCAGGCTCGGGAAGCAGCCCCCGCCGGGTATCGTGGCCCCTGCTGCTATGCTGTCTAGCCGCCAGCGCCGCCTCTCCAAGGGCAGCTTCCCCACCTCCCGGCGCAATAGCCTGCAGCGCTCTGAGCCCCTGGGCCCTGGTGAGACAGCAGTTGCCCCACTCCCATCTTTCTGGAGACCTGTCCCTAGTGCTCTTTCTTTCAGGCCCTGGGGGTCTGCCCCTTAGTTTGGGGGGGACCAGCCCCCTCTCCCCATGGCCCCTTCCCTCACTCAGTGCTCTCCCCCCCATCCTGCACCCAGGCATCATGCGAAGGAACTCCCTGAGTTGCAGCAGCACCGGCTCCCAGGAGCAGCGGGCGAGCAAGGGGGTGACATTCGCCAGGGATGTTGGCAGGATGGTGAGGGCGGGCCCAAGGGAGGGAGAGCCCAGGGAGTGATAACTGGCTGCAGCGTCACCCTCCTCCCACCCTGGAGGTTTCTTCAGTTCTTTTTCTTTTCCCTCCAGTGAATTCCGAACAGAAGCCATGTGTCTCATGCACGCCAGGGCCCGCCGTGGAGCTTGTGCTCTCAGAATCTGCTGACCAGCACAGCTCTGCAAGGAAGACCTCAACACTGAGGGAGTAGGCGGCCCCAGGGGCATGGAGAGTGCCGTTCCGTTATAGGGAAGAGCCAAACATGTGGGAACTGTGTGCTGTGTGTAGAAGGCATCAATTCTGCAGCCTACCATCCTCATCCCGGCCACCTCTCCAGCCAAGAGTGAACCACTAAGCAGTCCCACCCGAGCCCGGATGCTTCTAGAAGCCACACTCCCAGCTGGGCGGGAGGAGGGGTGTTCTCACACCAGAATTAGTAGCAGCCAATAAAAATGCTGGAACCTAGAACCTGGTGAATTTGTATGTCGGGCCTTAGGAACTGGGGGCAAAGCTTTTCGGGGTAAGGCAGGGGAGGATTTACAGGGAATTCCCGTTTCACAGCGGGAGGCAGGGGTGGAGCCCAGCCTTCTGGCTCCCTGCCAGCAGCTCATGAGGAAACTGCAAGGTCAGTAATCCACCTGACCAAGCTAAGAGTCCACCCAGACCCCACCTTAGGCCTACACAAGCAGGCCCCAGTGGAAGTTAAAAGAATGAAAGCTGCTTGTCCCTCATCCTTCATCTACCTCTCTCTCTCTCTCTCTCGATGGAAAAAGGCAGGAAAGTTGGAGTAGTGTGTTCCTCAGGGTAGAGGACAAAAGAGTGAGTGACCTTCCTTCCCCCCAAGACCTGGTTCAGTCTCAAACAGCCCAGTGACCCACCACGATCTCTCCCTTAAATCAGGTGGAAAGATCTCATGGAAAAAGCAATTCTAGTTAAACATTTACGGCTCCCTGGGGCCATGCCACAGCTGCAGCTACTGCCTGTGGAGCGTTCCAGCATGAAGTGTCAGCCCCAACACTCACTGGACTCCGAGAGAGATGACTCAGTTTATTGTTCTCAACCTGACCCCATTTTTCCCACTTTAGGCTCCAACACTGCACAGAGCTGCCACCCTCACCCCCATTAAGATCCCACCTCTTGTCCTCCACCCTCCCAGCCAGACCCTGAAGGGGATAAACCACAAAGTCAGAAAGCTCGGGAAAAGCCAAGGTCAGATACCTCGAACAAGGAAACAAACTAGGAAAAGGAGTCAGTGGCCACACACAGTGAGTGCGAGGTGGGCATGTTCCCTTGACAATGGCCAAATGCACAAACCCGTGGTTACTTGGGCTCTATCATCGTCCAAAGTTAGTAAGAAGGAAAGCAATGCTGTGAGCAGGCTTCCATTTCTACAGGGTCGTGGGGCATCATCCATCATGTGAAGGGACTCCAGCAGGTTGGAGATGCAGGATGCCCATCTGGATCAGTGTCCTGATGCCCTTTCCTGAGCTCGGGCTCGAGCAGCTTTGGCCTCATCTTCCAGCTCATCCAGGAAACGCTCCTGGGACACGGAGTAGAAGGTGTAACCATCTGGGGAGGTGGGTTCAGGAAACCACGTGGAAAATGCACATTCCCTTTTCCCAGACTCGCTCAACCACCCTTGTTGGTCTCTCATCCTCCCAAATCAGTGATTCGATCTTCTGCCCTCTGCTCTGCTGAGCCCTGACCCTGATTCCGTTATCATTAATAAATTATATTAAAAGAGCACCTTTAAAATGACAAGGTAAGGTACACTTAAACGCTTGGCTCAGCGTTACAAGTAGCCAAGACTTTCACAGCTCGGGCTCTTTCTGCCACCCCCACAATGCCCTGCTACGAGCCTCCGCTGCCTTTCTCCTGCCCCCAAATGCGGTCTCCCTGAGTCTACAGTCCAGACGGATACAAATTGCTAACACCAGGGCCCCGATGCCCAGGCCGGTCACGATGTTCCGGTTCCGCCGCTGTGGCAGCATCTTCTGCCACTGGGCGAGCTGCACCTGCCGCATGAATTGTAGTTGCGCAGGAGTCAGCTTCTCCCGCGTCGGGTCGATACGCTGAGCCAGGGGGGCCTTTCCGCTCTTAGCGTCCAGAGGGTCTCCAGCCCCCGGCGCCGCCATGTTGTCGCTCCGCCCTCCGCAGTTCCCGGGGCGCGGGACTTGCTGGGAATAGCAGTCCATGGCCGCCGCAGGGAACGCTGGGAGATGTAGTCCGCATTTCCTTCCACAAAGGGTGCGGCTCCGAGCCCAAGGGAAAGGGCGGGGCGGGCGGGAAGAGGCCGTGCTTTCCGATTGGCTGAAGGGTCCGCGTCCGTTGGGGAAAAGGCTGTGAAAGGCTCGAGGCTGCGCTGGGAAATGAGTTTTCCTCCGACTTGAGGCCACGAGGACAAGCACACGGAAGGGGACGAAGAATCCAGGGTGTGGCAGAAGACTCTGAAGGGAAGCTAAGGGGGACGGATCCAGTGAGACGTCCGGGGCAACAAACAAGGTTCTGAAAATGGACCGACCTGTGAGGCCAAGATTGGCCTCTCTCAGTGACTTTCAGTTTGGAGCTGTTGCCACAGACACAATCGAAGACGGTCTGCTCCACTTGGCCCAGCAGAATGAGCAAGCCGTGCAGGAGGCTGCGGGCCGGATGGGCAGCTTCAGAGAGACCCGGATCGTGGGTGGGGATGCAGGCCGGGGAGCTGGGCTTATGGGAGACTGGGGCACCTCTCTTTGAGGCACCGACCTTGAGATTCAGTGTCCCTTATTCATTCAGATAAGTTTCGTTAGTACCTACTCTTTGCCAGGCGCTGGGGGTACAGTGATGAGCAAGTCTCACCAGCACCCTACCCTTGATTTCAACACGTGTAGAGTACTTATTCTCCCTGCTTCCTGGGTTAGAAAGATGAACGAGAGATCTAGTCCCCGCTTTCAAACCATGTATATAATCTTTGGAGGATATTAGGACAAATCTGCAAATGACTAGGTACAAGTATGGTTAGATAAGTGACATACCAGGTTGAACAAGCTTTTATGGGGATTGAAAGGAGAGATGGAGTGAGTTGGGGGTAGGATGAATTAAGGAGTCCTCCAGGCACCGTGGCATTTGAGGTAGACCCTGAAGGAAGGATAACATTTTGGCTGGTGAGGGTGGTGGATATGGACCGTCTTCCTCCCATCCTTCCTTCTTTCCTTCCTTTTTACCGTGTCTCTTTCTCTCTTTTTTTTTTTTTTTTTTTGGCCTTGCCGGGCGGCTTGTGGGAGTTCCCCATCCAGGGATTGAACCCAGGCCTCCGCAGTGAAAGCGCCGAATCCTAACCACTAGACCACCAGGGAACTCCCGGGACCGTGGTTCTACTAAAAGGGGATAACATGAGTCAAGCTATGGAAATAGGGACATTTTGGGTGAATGTGGGTACCATGTCATCCAGGTTGGCCAGAGGCTGTGGAAGAGTAGTTGAAATGCAGACCAGAAAGTGGTTTGGAGACGTTCCACGTGGAACTTTGAATGCCAAAGTGAGGAGTTTATACCTGACTTAATAGGAAAACAAGAAAGCACTGAGGTTTTTTTTTTTTTTTTGCGGTACGTGGGCCTCTCACTGCTGTGGCCTCTCCCGTTGCGGAGCACAGGCTCCGGACGCGCAGGCTCAGCGGCCATGGCTCACGGGCCCAGCCGCTCCGCGGCATGTGGGACCCTCCCAGACCGGGGCACGAATCCGTTTCCCCTGCATCGGCAGGCGGACTCTCAACCACTGCGCCACCAGGGAAGCCCAGCACTGAGGTTTTTTGTTTTTGTCTTTTTTTTTTTTTTCTTTTTTGTGGTACGCGGGCCTCTCACCGTTGTGGCCTCTCCCGTTGCGGAGCACAGGCTCCGGACACGCAGGCTCAGTGGCCATGGCTCACGGGCCCAGCCGCTCCGCGGCGTGTGGGATCTTCCCGGGCCGGGGCACGAACCCGTGTCCCCTGCACCGGCAGGCGGACTCTCAACCACTGCGCCACCAGGGAAGCCCTGTCTTTTTTTTTTTTCATATGGGAGTGATATAACTGTAACCTTTGCCTTAGAAAAAATTATTTTGGCTGTGATGTAAAGGATGGACTGGAGTAGAGAGAGATGGGAGGTAGGAAGACCAGTGGAGTCTGTGTGAGTAGTTTTTTAGGTGATAAGGCAGAGGGAATGACAAGGGAGGATGGATTAAAACCATTTCAGAGGTAAAATCTAGGGTTCTGCAATGGATGAATTTTAAGAAGTGAAGCAGGCGAAGATGACTATGCCAAAGGGTTGAGCCTAGAAATATAGGGGTGCCATTAAGAGAAACACACACATACATTAAAATAAATAAAACGGGAGGAAATGTGACTTGTTTGGGAAAGAAAATAGCTTTGGTTTGAGATCTCCTGAGTTTCAAGTGCTTGTGGGACATCTAGAGGAAGGTTTCTAGCAGGCTGTTTAAAGAGTAAGTCAGAAGAGAGGTCAGACTAGAGATAAGGGTTTGGGAGTCCTCTCCATAATGATACTGTTGAAACTGTGGCACAGGATGAGCTCCTAGAGGGAAAGAAGAGAAGCGGGTCTAGTACAGTTCCTTGGGAGACATTTTGTGTTCAGGAAAGCGGAGTAGGAGGAAGAGTCATGAAGGAAACAGATGGAATGCTTGGGGAGTTAGGAACAGAACCTAGAGACCTTTAGAAGCAAGAGGAGAGTTTCATGGTCAGCAATTTCAGATACTTCACAGATATAAACACCAGGAATGACGATTGCAAGAGGGCCATGATATTTAACAATTTGGTTGTATTTTCTGACCTTTGAGACAATCATTTCAGCAGGTTGTAAAAAGTAGAAGCCAGATTGCAGAACATTAGGGAGTGAATGATGAAGTGGAAGCAGCAGGTGTAAGCTAGGCTTTCAAGAAATGTCACAGTCATGGAAGCTAGAGAGATAGAGCCCTAGCTTAAGAGAACAGAAGGGGAGGGTCTTTTAGTTAATAGATCTGAGTATGTTTGTACAGAGGTGGAGCCAGTAGCAAGAGAGAGGTGTAACCCTCCTCCATTCCACCTAACCCAAACTGTTTTCTTGGCAAATTAAAATGGAAAATAGAAACAATCGCCCAGATGATTCAGATCAAAAACAAAATAAAACCAAACAACTATACACACACACACACACGAAAACAAAGAAATAAAACCTAAGTTCCAGCAAAAAAAAGGAGTGGCTAATAACGCACATTATGTGTTCTAGGATACTTTGCTTAATTGCTTAAACTAATTATCTTCTTCATTGGACACTGTTAGCAGAGCTTTGGCCTCTGTAATGATAAGGTTTTGTACATGTATCTATGTGTGACCTGTGTCAAGTAGATTGTTAAACTGTCGTGTGCTAGCTTAACTTTTATAGATTTTTTCCCCTCTAAGTCAGATTTTCTCTGACGACACACGGTAATGGAAATTTGACTGTATGTAGCTCTTTGCTGATCAATGCTAAGAGTTCCTAGTTCTGCAGGAGCTTCGAGAACCAACGTTTATCCTTGTTTCCACCCTCTAATGACATTGCTAACTAAATAGAACTCTATCTGGGGCTGTTCTTTCAAAGAGAAACACAGGCAGCCTAAAATGTTGCCAAGGTATCTTACCCTTCCCACCTTCCCAATGACTTCCCCCACCCAAGTTGGGCTGTGCTCCCTGATTTAGGGGATGTTGCTTCCAAACAAGCCACTTCAGAGTAACAAACTTGCTCCTGGGGAGAGGCTCAGCCACCACAGACTTACCCAACAAACTGGTGGTGGAGAAGTGGTGTCCAGCTGTAAGGTGAATTGTGTTTGTAAAGCAATGGGAGTTCTCCAGTGGGTGGTTACTAAACAAACAGTGTTATAAAGAATATCAAAGCTCCAGGAGGGACCTTTCTGTTCCTATCAACATTCCACTGAAAACAGAATATAGGGGTTAGGGTTTTTATCCTTCCAAAATCTCTCTTGAAGCTGGAGGTTCCCAGCATGGTGTAAAGGCCAACTAGACCAGCTGGTTTGTTTGTGTGTAGCTGGCCAAGCCTTTTATCAGCTGAGACCCATAGGAAGGCTCAAGGGGCCCTCAGGGGGCTCAGTAAGCCTTTGTTTTTGCACGCAGTCAGCCTCCTTTTCATGCCTCTCATTTGCCTATTGGCAACAAAGGGAAACAGGTTCAGCTTGGGTTGTTTCCGTCTCATCTTTCTCACCTCCTGACCCTCTTCCCTGGGCCCCATCATGGCTTTTACACAACGCCAAGAGTTCACAGAGTCGTTTTGGTTGCACCTTGTGAATTAAGCTCTTCTTTCCTGTTTTGGCAGAGTTTGTTTTTCTCCTGTCTGAACAATGGTGTCTGGAGAAATCCGCGAGCTACCAGGCTGTAGAAATCCTAGAAAGGTAAAGCCCTGAGCATAAGGCCTTTGTGAGGGGTACCTCTCAGAATGCCTAATGTGCCCAGACCTTAAAAAAAAAAAATGCTAGTTGCCCCTTACCATGAGACCTGGTTTGCACCCTCTTTTTCTTGCAAATGTAAAATTTTTTAGCCAGCGATTGATATTGGAGAGGATAAGATGTAACATGGGTTGAAGCACAAACTCCATTTAGTTGGAGTGTGGATTGTTTCCTTTCCCCTTTCCCTTCTTTATAGGTTTATGGTTAAGCAGGCAGAGAACATCTGCAGGCAAGCCACACTCCAGCTGAGAGAGAAGGCAGGGCCTCAGAACTGGAGGACTCTGAAAGAGCAGCTTTGCAACAAGTTTATCCTGCGTCTTGTGTCATGTGTTCAGCTGGCAAGCAAACTCTCCTTCCACTACAAAGTAAGGAGCTGGGGTTGCGCATGGGCACCTGAGTGTTAGAGAGAAACCAGTTCATCCAAAGGTGGCTTTGAGAAACCCACTCCTAGGCTAGGGGATACTACTCATGCAGAAATGCCAGAGCGTAAGTATGCTTCCTAAGCATACCTCCTAAACACACACACACACACACACACACACACACACACACACACACGAGTCACACAGAAGCAGTTATAAATAGTCTGAGGTTCTGTTCCCAAAGTGTAATTGCTGGACGGATGCCATCATTGATACAGGTCACCTTTCCTCCCCTTGGACTCAAGGACAGTTAAGCTGCCTGAATTGCCAACATACCTATTAGCATGAAAGGCAAACTATTACATTTATAAAGGATAAAATGTTTCCACATCACTATGCGATGTCTGTATCGTATCATTTATTCAACAAATATTTATTGTCTTTTATGGCCAGATGCTGCACTAGGTGCCATGGCTACAAGAGTAAAAATAGTGTCTGTGCTCTCAAGGAATTTATTACCTAACGGGAGAAGACACACAGGCAAATAATGTGAGCAAGTGTTCTGATCAGTGTAAATACAGAGGGCTCTGAATATACCTCATCAGCCTTGGAGAGTCAAGGAAGTGTATTTAGAGGAAATGACATTTTTGGGGGAACAAACAACAGAACATTTATTCATTATCTTCCACCTGTTGTTAACCTCTGTCTCCACTCCCCTCTAGAGATAAGCTTCTCTCAGTTCTGCCTTTCTTTGAGATTAATCAAACATTTTTAATAACTCTTTTCTTCTATTAACTTACAGTAATGCATTATTCTTTTAATTGTTATCCGAGAATGTTTCACTGCCTGTACCCTCTAGTATAAGTTGAATACAAATGGTGAGGGCAGACATCTTTGCTTTTTCACAATCTCAGGGAGAAAGCATTCAATATTTCACCATTGCAAGTGATGTTAGCTGTAGGATTTTTGGTAATGCACTTTATTTTATTTTTATTTATTTATTTATTTTGGTTGTGCCAGGTCTTAGTTAGTTGTGGCAGGCGGGCTCCTTAGTTGCGGCTCACCAGCTCCTTAGTTGTGGCATACAAACTCTTAGTTGCCACACGCATGTGGGACCTAGCTCCCTGACCAGGGATCCAACCCGCGTCCCCTGCATTGGAAAGCAGATTCTCAACCACTGCGCCACCAGGGAAGTCCCTGGTACGTGCACTTTAACCAATAGAGAAAATGACTCCTTGAAGGGGAGGGTGGGGGAGATGGGTGGATCCTAAGGAAAGAGGGAGAAGAGGTAAGGAGAGCAGTGGGAGTGTTGGGGGTGAGGAGGGAGATCCAGATACAGGAAAGAGCATGTGCAGAGGCTTGGAGAGCATGTGGGTTTGGGGAGTGCAAGTAATTCTATATGACAAGTGTAGAGTGTAAGGGGGAATTACCAAGAGAGAAGATGAGATAAAGGCATGGACTGGATTGTGAAGGGCTTTGTTTACTATGCCAAGATGCATGACCTCTATTCTGACACCCTGCTCTCCGTTTCACTCTATTTTGGTTTTCTTTGCTCAGATAATCAGCAACGTTACAGTCCTGAATTTCCTCCAGGCTCTAGGGTATCTACACACTAAAGAAGAACTGCTGGAGTCAGAGCTTGATGTTTTGAAGTCCCTGAACTTCCAAATCAATCTGCCTACTCCCCTGGTATATGTGGAGATGCTCTTAGAGGTTTTAGGTACTTTATTAAGTGTGTCGGGCATGTGGGTTGGAGGCTTCCATAGAAGGCAGTAAGAATGTGCCTAGGGGTTTGAGGGCAGTGGGCAGAACCTGCCAATGAGGAGCAGCAGGAAGCGCGCATTGACTGAGGAAAGTAGTTTCCTCTAGTACTTGTCAGGGAAACAAACACCAGTCTCGGCACCTGGCTTCTATTTGGCCTCACTAAGCACTCTCTTATTGCAGCATCAAAGAGTTGACTTTGTAGAGAGGCATGAGATAAGAGGGGAACAAACAAATACGCTCCAGTTGTATATATACTGTAGCTGGAGGTTTTTCTACCTCTCCCTCTGTCCTTTAAAATCGACCTCCAGCTACAGAGGTTTCTTACAGTAGAACATAGCAACCAGGAAGCACATTAGCAGCTCAACAGCTCTGTGTCACATGACAACTGTGATTATGATCAGAGAAGAGGTACATAATGCTCTTTACCATGCGCGTACTCCATCTAGGATACAATGGCTGTTTGGTGCCGGCCACACAGCTGTATGCAACCTGCCTGACCCTACTTGACCTAGTCTATCTTCTCCATGAACCTGTATACGAGAGCCTGCTGAGGGCTTCAATCGAGAACTCCACACCCAGTCAGCTGCAAGGGTAAGGCAGCTCCTTCCAGAAACAGGGAGTCAGTAACACACCACAAGAACTTGGGAAATGGAATTTACCTAGCGAGGCACCCAGTCCACAGATAACCTGCATGGGTTATCTTGTCCTAATTAACATCCAATATGTTGTTTGGATGGGTGACTGAGCCCAATCAGCAAAACCCTAAAGGCTTTTACTTTTAAAATTTAGATGACTTCTAGTAATTAACATACTTTCATTCCTAGTTCTTCTTTTATAGCTGCTTATAATTTGAGATTACTGAACTGCTTTTATAGCCACTTAGGAAAAAAAAGCCAGTCCCAGGGTTGCAACTTGGACAAAAGTGTTTGATTACTGTAAAGTCAGACTGGTAAAAAGCCTCACAGTTACGTTTGTTAGGGAGACAGATGGAACAACAAAAGGTCCGTAAACCATTCAGACAGGAGGCTCATGTTTTAATCCGTTGAGTTGGGGGAGGTTGGAAGAGGGAATCAATTAGCTATTATTTGACCATTTCTTTCCATCTATAAAAATTCCATGATCAACATAAACAACTCATAGTTGAAGTCCCATAACCCTAGGATTTGGAAGATCAAGTGTCATTCTAGCTCCAAAATTAATATGGTTTTAATCACTTAGGGAAAAGTTTATTTCCGTGAAGGAAGACTTCATGCTGTTGGCAGTAGGAATCATTGCAGCAAGTGCTTTCATCCAAAACCATGAGTGTTGGAGCCAGGTATGCACCACTGAGCAGGACCAGCATGGTCAGAATTCATTTAATAGAAAGCATTCTCCCCTCAGTTAAAGGAAAACAGAAGACAAACTATAAAAGGTAAGCGCCAAGACCCAGGATTAGGATGAATGAGCAGGATTTGGGAGGGAGAAAACTACGGTGGGACTGAAAAATGTTCTCCAGTTTTCCTCTTATGAAACTGGAAATGGAGGCCCAAGTTCAGCTTGTTCATTTCCCATTATGATGATAATCTGCTACTATGTTAAAGTCCAGTTAAGTGTATCCTCCCAAACAGAAAAAATGTCAAGACCCAAATATCCCTCTCATATTTCACAAAACTTATCTCCAGCAGAGGGAAATGTCTACCAGAAACTTTCCATGCTAACACTATCAGGGCAAAGGTATCCTAGTGTAATTTGGCCATTGGCAAACGCTGGGATCTGGATTTAATCTTCTCTGTAAGCTCAGAGAAATGAAAAAATTTACGTTTGGCTTGAGAAAACAGCAGTGTGTCTGTGCACTAACACATGTTTATTTAGTAATAAGAAATCTGTCTCTCTTTCTGAAGGTTGTGGGGCATTTGCAAAGCATCACTGGCATCGCCTTGGAGAGCATTGCCAAACTCTCTTATGCAATCCTGACTCACGGTGTGGGAGCCAGCACTCCAGGTCGACAGAGGCCTGTTCCTCCCCACCTGGTGGCCAGACCACTGAGGGCTGCAGACTTCTCCAACACATGAGGCAGGCGGAATCCGCCCCAAATAAACAGCCTTCTATCACTGCACTCATCTCTCCCTTTCCTTACTTTCATACTCAGTGTACAGAAGTTCCAAGTATCTTCTGAGCTGTGTTTTATATTCCAACCTGATGCTTATTTTTCTGCATCAGAGAAAGAGTTAAGGTGAATAAGCGTGTCCTTTTCGTCGTACCAGACTGAAAATGTCCAAGAGCTGAGACAAGATATTAGAATATCAGTGAAATTAGTTTATTTTTGTTTAACAAGATATTTATGGCTTTCCTCTTAACTGTTCATTTCATTAAGGGAGAACATCACACATGGAGATTAGTATTAACCAGGGGCTCAAAAACTGAGACCATCTGGGTGACCTTGAGTGAGCATCAAGGAGGTAGCCTTTATTTTCCCCTTAAAGTTAAACATCTCTGTTCTGTTACTGAGAGCTACACAAATAGGGCTTTCTCTACAGCTGTCTACTTTTCATTAGAGTCTTTTTAAAAAACTAACACCCATCTCTAAACATGTTTCAACAGACTTTCCACATACCTGCATTTGAACTCGATTCTCCCAGAATACAAAGTACTCTATTCTAGTTAAAGAAAAACCCAACAGTGCACCTCTGGGCAGTTATCAGACTGCAGTAAATCTTTTATTACAAATAATTAAATCTCTCCATAAGGTCCCAAACAGTATCAAACACAATGTCATATCTCTAACACAGAGCAGAGCAGGCATTCAGTACTAGAACCAAGTGAGAAGTGTTAAATTTCAAGCTTCTGATCACATCACATGGTGACCAAAGCTTACATGTCATTTTCTCACGTTATCCAACTGTGCATCTCACACATCTTGTAGTCTCAGTGGAGACAAAAGTTTCTATTTCATATTCTAAGTGCAGGAAGTTGAGAGAGAGAAAATCCAGTGAAAACACATCAATCTCAATTCAACTCAGTTTAAAAAAAAAAAAGCAAACTTAAATTAGTCGTTTTGCGGGGACAAAGGGAAAGGAAGGCATGGGGTTAAAAGTCAAAACTGTGACAAAGGCCAGTTGCTATACATGGCATGTTGTAGCTCTGGAAAGTATCTGTTATATTT
This sequence comes from Mesoplodon mirus, assembly GCF_964341445.2. Taxonomy (NCBI): domain Eukaryota; kingdom Metazoa; phylum Chordata; class Mammalia; order Artiodactyla; family Ziphiidae; genus Mesoplodon; species Mesoplodon mirus. The sequence continues at coordinate 6,218,937 of NC_138994.1, forward strand.
TAAAATAAAGTGGCTTTTGTGGCTTTTTTTTCTTTTTTGGTATTGTAAACATGTGCTGTTTAATAGTACCCGAATTTAATTTAACACTTTTTAATTTTTTTTGCAAACAAAACAAAATTTAAAGCCTTTAAGGCAAACAAACCCCTAAGGAAAAAAAAGAAAGTCATTTGTTATAAAACTGTGAGGATACCCAAGCAAGACCCCACTTAAGATTCGTCAGCATGAACTTGAGAGCTTTTGTCCACTGTTCCTCAGAGTTAAACTGGGTTTTGATGGAATAGGAGCCACCGCTGCCTCCTGTGTCTTCAATCTTGCCTTTCTCCACATCCATCCTGCAAATGAACACAGCAGAACTCATTAGTAACTGAGATCCGAGTTAAGTCAGTTCAGGCAAATGGGCAGGGACTTGATCATGGGACCATTCACGTCATTTTATCTACTAAAGGACTCTTGGCAAGGAATGGTAGTGTATTTTGGATTTGCTTGAAAGCCCAATATCAGGAAGGCTGTCACAAGAGCCTCATTGTCATTGCGGAGTACAGGGACAAGACACACACCCAAACAGATGAGAAGCCTGGAGCAGAGGGTAAGTGACGGTCACAGTACTCCTCACTGTTTTCCTAGGCATTCCTCACTTATGGGGAGAGAAGGGAGGCAGAAGAAAAGAAATGCTTTGTTCTGGGGTGATGGAAGCAGCTCGGCCTTACTCTCTTAACTGAGGTGTCCGTCCATCTCTGGGCTCCTACAACATTTGATCAAAGGAAGCATTCCTGTATATTTCCAAGGGTGTAAGGGAAAAACCTCCCTGAAATTGGAGAGCAGGCTTGAGCTCGGCAGCAAGAAAATCCCCCACTCCATCTAAGTCAACCTTCTTTTTCTCCAGGGACCAGGTGGTTACACTCCGTCCTGTTTGCAGTGTCGCACCAGTCTCTGCCCATCAGTGTCAATGGGATCTTTACTCCATTTTCTGCTTTCCCACTGCATGTACTAGTTTTGCCTCCATTCTTACTGTCCCTTCCATTCTGCGCACTCTGGTCCTACTCTAGGTTCATTCAGCACCGGGGGATACTGACCTGTAAGGAAGGCAAAAACGTGTCTCGCCTTTCTCAACCTCTTCTTTGAACTGCTGCACACAGTCCAGGAAAGCCACCATTGCATGGTCAAACTTGTTGTCCCAGAAAAACCGCAGCCCCCCAGAACAGTACAATGGCAGCTCCTGCCCGAGAAAAGAGAGCTGGCTATAGCTGTGGCCCTAACACAGGTTACCGGAGATTGGTCCCAATCCTATCAATCTCTCAAGTCATGTTATGTCTGTATTCCACTGGCAACAGTAACCTTGGGCAAATAACGATGCACCTAAAACTGTTTCACCATCAGTGGAAATGTGTTAAACATCTACCGCACAGTGATGCCTTCCCCATCCTGGTGCACATATTCTCCTCTGATCTGCCCATATCTCTTCTCAACAAACTGTAAAATTTAATTTTCTCTACAGGCCCCAAAGAGCTAATCCTGAACTAGACAGGACATTGAACCAGACATTGGCTCAACATGAGATATCTCAGTCTCAGAAAGAAGCTAAATAATGCCATTATCAAAACTAAACCATTTCGTTAGGAGGTACAAGGATTCTGTATTCCAGTGAAAATGGACCTTCCTGGGTACCTTAGATTTGTCTGTCAGAGACTCCAGATACGAATGGTTTCCATAGGGAACAAGTCGATACCTAAAATGGAGATGCAGACAGAGATGGAAATAGGACTCCTCCTAAAGTGATTACCGGGATGTTATAACCCAGTGATTTTCAGTCTTCAGCTACCCAAGGGCCTCTATTATTATTTCCACTCCTCTCTCACCTCCCCACGGGCTCCATGTTTAAAAGGTTTTGTTTCCTGAACAAACCACATTTATGAGATAATTATCTGGGGGCCTTTTATGGATGCATGCATGTCCTGGTTTAGATTTAGAAACAAAAACTGAAAAACAGCTTTAGGAACACTAAGGTTATGGAGACAGGAAGTTGGGGACCACTGCTGTGGTCGTGCAGTTCAAGAACTGCTCAATCATTGTAAAGGGCCTGTGGTGAGGGGAAAACCAGAAGCAGACAGTCTCCATGGACAGAATACTCCCAGTTTGTTGGGAGCAAGGGCTCTTTCCACAGTGGACAAGAGTACCAGGTGGGAGATACAGATTATATCACAGACACACCACACTCAAGAAAGGACTACATTTCTTACCTCTGAAATTTCAGACCCATCTTATTGGCCAGGGCATGGAGCAGCAACACTGTCTGGCCCCAAGCCGCGTTAATCTCATTCCATTCCACGGGAACACTGGGCAGGCGACCCAGTCTGAAGTTATTGATTGTGCCAAACTGTCCACTGTGCCTACAGGAGAAGGGCAGGGAAAAACACAGATAGAATTTAAAACTTAGCAAATTCTGAAATTTCCTGCTCTCACCTAGAACCTGGCAGAAATCTCTCTCCTTATCTCCAGATTCATATATCCAAGCCCTACTTGGTACTTTAAATACATGTCTAAAACGGGAGTCATCATCTTTCTCCCTGCTGCTCAGACGCCCAAGTAGAAACCTGGGCGTCATCCTTGAATGCTCTCTCTCTCAGCTCCCTTCCCCCCAACACCACCAAGCTCTGTTGATTCTACCTCCTAAACCTCTTAAATCTGTCCACTTCTCTTCAGGCTCAATGCGACGACTCTACCCTCTCCTGTTCAGATTCCTACTGGCAAGTTTCCTTACCAACAGTCTTGCCCTCTTACCCCAAGTCATTTCTCACATGACAGGTAAAGCCATCATTCACAAATGCAACTGTACTTATGTCACTTTCCTGACTAAAATGCTTCAGTGGCTCCCACTGCCTTTTGGACAAAGTCCATATCCTTAATGAGGCCTACAAGATCCTTTAGGAATTGGTAACGCTCCAGTTTCATATCCTGTCATTCTCTGCTTCACCCTCAATCTCGTCACAATAAGCTCCGTTCAGTTCAGTGGGAGATTAGCACTCCCACTTTCCTCTGTTTCTTTGCACGTGATGTTCTCTCTGCCAGGAACAACCCCCCTCCTCTGCAGACTTATACTCCATATCTCAGCTTAAACATCAACTTCCTCTGGGGGAATCGTTCCATGCAGCCTCCTCAAATTGGGTAAAGTGCCCTTATGTGTTCTCACAGCACCCAGGGCTCACCATGACCACAGTGTATTACAAGTGCCTGTTACCGAGCCATCTCGCTCAAGCAAAACGTATTGCTTGCTGTTGCCTTCCTAGTGCTTAGCACAGTGCCACCACGCAGTAGATGCTCAAAAGGTACCATTTGAAATGGATAAAGTGTCAAATAAATGAATAAACAAATGACCCGGGGGGGGGGGCAAGAAATCAGCACCAGGCAGATGACCAGATTTTCACGTAGCTGGAGAGCTCCAATCTCTCCCTTTCCTTGGAAGAATGGAAGTCACCAAGCTCTAGAATTCCAATCCCCTGATTGTGCCTATCCCATCACAAGGAGTGAGAGAAACCTAGATGGGGTGAAAATGACACAGACCCCCATTCCATGGGAGGTGGGCACCCTGGTGTAGTGGCCAGCAGCTAACGTCCAGGTTGTGGTGCTTCCCAGACGCTCCTCACCCTCCAACCCTCATTACCAAATGTGGAAGGTTGCGTTAAAGACGTTGGTTTTCTTCAGCTTGTCCAGCTGCATCTGGGCATAACGCATCTGGTTTTCTACACTCTTCAGCTCATCATCCAGTTCTAGCTGTTGTCGTTTAAATTCACTATATTCCCTCTGATACCTGTGAACAGCCAAGGTGACCATTAAAGGCTGTTTGGGGGCTAAAATTTCTCTCCCACCACCCCCCTTAATGATTTCTTCTAGTGATTATGGTCACTTCTAGTTACAGCATCTTTTACGTTTGGCAAAGATCCCACTCAAAGGAACATACTTGCCCTAGATGTTTTGCCTGGGAGGGACAGAAATGTCTCAAATTCCAGCTGCCCATACATATAGAAAACGGGGAGGAAAACAGGACTCTCCCAAACCAGGACCAGACGCCTCTTGGATTTCGGATCTTTTCCAGAAACAAGGTGAGTTAGTCAATGGTGGTTTCTTCCCTGAATTGGCCATAATTGAGCGTCTATCACTTCACCTCTATATCCTTATTGACTTTTTTTTATGTGTGTGCGGTACGCGGGCTTCTGTTGTGGCCTCTCCCGTTGCAGAGCACAGGCTTCGGACGTGCAGGCTCAGCGGCCATGTGGGATCTTCCCGGACCAGGGCTCCGGGAAGCAGGCTCATGGGCCCAGCCACTCGGCGGCATGTGGGATCTTCCCGGACCAGGGCACGAACCCGTGTCCCCTGCATTGGCAGGCGGACTCTCAACCACTGCACCACCAGGCAAGCCCCCTTATTGACTTTTAAATGGTTAGTATACATCATTTCTAATGGAACTTGTTACACTATCCCATGAAAAAATTTACTTTGTTCAATGTCTTTCACTTCCCCACCCTTAGTTACTGTGGACACTGTCTCCTCCACTAGACAGAGGGTTCTCTCAGGTCAAGAGCACCAATGAAATTTTTGAGCTGGAAAAGAACGAACATAGGCCAACAGGCTCATCTTTCCAGAGGAGGATGCCGGGTTCAGTGGCTGACTTACCCAAATGAGCCCTGGTCCCTACAGGACAGAGCTGTGACTAGAGGCCTGGTTCTCGGCTCTCTATTTAACCAACGCTTTTGCCACTTAATCATGCTGACCCTTCATACGTAATCCTCCCCACCAACTTCTAGAAACAGGGCCTGGAAACAATATGCAGGATCCAGAGCAGACATGCTGCTGAATGACAGCTCACTGCTGTTTACAAACTAATCAGACACATTCAGCTAGGAGCCATTTCCGCTCCTGGAGCCTTGAGGGCAGGAAGACAGAAGAACAGGGTGATCACTCACTGAGCTTCCTCCTGATCCAACCTCTCAGCCTCAGCCTGGACCTTCTCGAGATTTTCTGCCACTACCTGACGGTTCTTTTCCACATCTTCCAGCTCTTGGATCAGCCTCTCCTCCTCTAATGCCAGCTCCTTTAGCTCCATCTGGAGCTGCTCGCTGTCATCTTCATTCATTTGCTCTAAGATTTCCAAGCAGCGTCTGCCAAGGACACAGGCAGGGAATGCTTACCAGAGGGAACCTGTTATTCCTTTTATCTGAGTGGAGCACAGCCCTTGGGTAAGGGCCACGCAGCCCCAGAGCAGTGAGAGCTCTAAGATTCAGAGCTCCATTCCCGAGCCCAGGCTCTGGAGGTACTCACTTGTAGTTCTGACACTCATTTTCAGTGACATTGAGCTGAGTGTCCAGCTGGTCTAAAAGAGTATCTGTGCATTCCTCACACAGTGGGTGATCCACATCTGTCTGGCCTGACATGATGTCGAAAAGGTCCCCAGTGACCTGGAAGTGTGAGAGAGTCAGGGTAGGGCCTGCCCTATGCTACCTGCCCAGATACCCCCTCTACCAGCCAGGCCCACTGCCTGACACCAGAATGAGGCAGACTTGCCTTCAGTCTTCGGCTGAGATTCTCCATGGTGCCGCCGTCGGATGCCTCCCCGATCAGAGTGAAGCTGTTGGCACTTTCTGTAGACATCATCCTGCAGACAGCCCCCCGCCCACGGGCCACATGAGGGAGTAGAGAGGCCTCCTCCACCTACTGCAGTGCCAGTGGCAGAGACTCTCAAGCACTGGCTGAGGGGCCTCAAGGCACATACCCACTCCTAGCCCGACTGACCTCCCAAGGGTACCTCTCTCCCAAGGGAAGGCCATGCTGGTCTTCCACAGGGACATGCAGCACGAAGGTTGGCCTGGATGGACTAAGGGGGGAGACGGGGCATCAAAAACTGATATGTGTGTGTCTATGGTGGAAAAGGAAGGAGAATCAGGAAAGACCATTTCTTAATATTACACCCCTTGCCAGCCACCTTCACATGCATCAATAACTAAGAACCTGAACATCTAACAACATTTGCTATCTTAAAACTTTTCAAGGGCCCATCTCTTTTATTAGTCAATCACGCTCTCAACTTTTCTCAATTCTTCATCATGAGAGATATTGTCCTTTCCCACTGTGTGAATGGCTACAGGAAAAACTCAATCAATACTGGAAAGTGATGGGCCAGGTATCAGGGAATATGTCTTTTCTGGAAGAGCCAAAAGGCTACGTGATGATTCATCTTCATCACCTGGCTCCAGGTCTCAATTCTGGGTTTAATTAAAATTCTACTGGCCTTTAGCAAGGAACAGGGGGCTGAGGAGTAGTAGGCACCTGGCTGGGGGGATGAATCTGCGAGAGACACCATCCTGGCGAGTTTCAATAAATGGCTCCTGGGGAGGAAATAAGAGAGCATTAGAATCCTGGCAGCTTAGAGGTGGAGTCTATTTCCCCAATGGCCTCAGAACTATTTGGCTTTACCCTTGATTAATAACCACAAGACTTGAGAAACCACAGAGACTTAAGAAATGGGTGTTATATAGCCAATCCTTGGATACTTGCACTATGAAAGGACCCTTGGTACAGACAAACCCCAAGTCCCATTTGATTTTGTGTGGGGAACAGCATTTCCTAACTATGTTATACTCTATTATATTTGCATTTACCAGTCAAGGTAGGGGAGAGAATGCCCTAAATCATGGCACAAGGAAAAAGCCAGAGCAGACTGCAATGAAGTTTACCATGGCATAGAACAAAGTAGATACTTCATGTTTTCCATACTTTGATATAATTTATATGTGATCAAAATCTTATGACATTGATCTCTGACAATGAAAATTATCACTCATGTTATTACGTTTAAAAAAATTACACATTCTCTAACACTGACAACCCTCTCTAGCTAGTGTAATCACACAATTCAATGTCCAAGATACTTTTGGGACTAGAGAGGAGTGGATATTAATAATTAGCTAGGACAACACCAGGTAAACCAGGAATGCCCTGGGATGACCTGTGTATCCAGGTCATCCCATCTCCCACCAAAATGGCTTATAATTCCACTTCAAATAAAGAAGAGCCTCTGTTCACATTTTTGAATGGATGCCTCATTCAGCAACCCTGTGACCTCAGGTGCAACTTCTGTGTCTCCAATGATCCACAGTGGCCTGATCATGCAGAATGTCTCATGTTAACCAGAGATCCAAAACATCTGGGGGCTCTAAGAGCACCAAGTACCCTGCAGAAATCCACTTCACATTCCAGTGTTTTCATACCTCTCCTGAGTTAGCCTCTTCCTCCTGGGTCTCTCCTGGTTTCACCTGGGCTGTGGCAAGTAATGGAGCTAAGAGCAAGGAAAATATCGAAGCTTTCAGGGTCTTCTCAGAGCAGAAGCATGTACGACAGTATAAGAATCAGAAATATCCTCCACCTTTTTCTTAAAGTACAATTTATACAAAGAAGAATCTGTTGTCTTTTTTCCCTTACACCCATTAAATCGGATTAAGGGATTGTTAAATTTTTTCCAGTATAATGGTATGATTATATCTTTAAAAGACACCTTACCTTCCAAAAATACTTACTAAAATATTTATGGTATTTATATGTTTGGGATTTGCTTCTAAATAATTTGGGGTGGGAGGGGAATGGATGGGGCTGTAGATGAAAACATGATTAAATATGGATGGATAATTTTTAAAAATTAATTAATTAATTAATTAATTTTTGGCTGTGTTGGGTCTTCGTTGCTGTGCGTGGGCTTTCTCTAGTTGCGGCGAGTGGGGGCTATTCTTTGCTGTGGCGCGCGGGCTTCTCATTGCAGTGGCTTCTCTTGCTGTGGAGCATGGGCTCTAGGCACGCGGGCTTCAGTAGATGCTGCACGTGGGCTCAGCAGTTGTGGTTCGCAGGCTCTAGAGCGCAGGCTCAGTAGTTGTGGCACACGGGCTTAGTCACTCCGTGGCATGTGGGACTTCCCAAACCAGGGCTACAACCCGTGTTCCCTACATTGGCGGTGGATTCTTAACCACTGAGCCACCAGGGAAGTCCCTGTATGGATAACTGTTGAAGCTCAGTGATGAGTAACATGGGGGTTCATCATAAACTTTGAAGTTTTCCATAACAAAAGTTAATATCCCCTTTCCCTCAGAATAAGTGGGAAGGAACATGAGAGAACTTTCTGTGAAGATGAAAGCTTTCTATATCACAATGGAGATCTAAGTTACATGAGTGCATACATTTGTCAAAGACATACAACTAAGGGGAATTCCCTGGTGGTCCAGTGGTTAGCACTCCGTGCTCTCACTGCCAAGGGCCCAGATTCAATCCCTGGTTGGGGAACTAAGATCCCACATCCCACAGGCTGCGTGGCATAGCCAAAAAAAGAAGCTAAGATGTGTAATGTATAAATCTTGACAATTAGGGACTTCCCTGGCGGTCCAGTGGTTAGGACTCCACACTTCCACTGCAGTGGGCACGGGTTCCAGCCCTGGTTGGGGTACTAACATCCCACATGCTGCATGGCATGGCCAAAACCCAAAAAACTTGACAATTAAAAATTGTCAATTCATGACAATTTACCTTAAAAAAAAAGGAAGTAAAGAGCAAAGTAATTGAGTGGAGATGGGAGGTGAATGGAGGTATAGAGAAAACAAGAATGGCAGGATGTAGCTAATTGTTGAAGCTGGATGATGGATACAACTACGCTATTCTCTTGACTGTATGTTTGAAATTTTTCTAATAAAGTTTAAAATATATTAAAGAGATAATCCCCCTCAGAAAAGAAAAATCAGGTATTAATAATAATAGTTAATATTTATTGAGTACTTTTCCCCAGCATATTCTTAAGTATTTATGGTCTTTGTCATATTTGATCCTTACAACTACCTTGAGATTGTTTTACATTTTACAGATAAAGAAAACCAAGAGACCAGGGTCAAGAGAGGTGAAGTAACTTGCAAAAAGTCATTCAGGGCTTCCCTGGTGGTGCAGTGGTTGAGAGCCTGCCTGCCGATGCAGGGGACGCGGGTTCGTGCCCTGGTCTGGGAGGATCCCACATGCTGCGGAGCGGCTGGGCCCATGAGCCATGGCCGCTGAGCCTGCGCGTCTAAAAAAGTCATTCAGCTAGTAAATGACAGGATTTAAATCTAAGCAGGTTGACTCTAGACCCATGAGCTTATTTTAACTGTCTATTCAGTCTTTTCTTTTTTTCTAGCTTCATCTCACTTCTTGGGACTTTGAGACTCTGTTCCTCTACTTATCAGCTGTTGGCCACTGGGTGAGTCACTTAACCTCTCTAAGCCTCAATTCCTCATGGATAAAATGATAATTTTACTACTACTCCATAGGCGAGTATAACTGTACTACTCCACAGGGGTTAAAAGTAATGCATGTAACGCACTTGGTATATGGCAAGTCCTCAACAATTGCCATTTATTTTTAAATGTACATATTCCTTTACTCTGAAACAACAGAAGCAGAAAACTAAGGACCTTTCCTTGCTATAGAAAGCTCTCAGAAGCACACAGTGTCAAAATTCTTTTATGTTCTCGATAAGAAAACAAGAAGCCAGAGAGACGACGCGACTTCTGAGGCTCACAAGGCGTGTCTGTGGCAGGCTATGTGCAGTCTTTAAGACCTTCATCTCCAAAGCTGCCCACTTTCAACGATCTTGACCACCCTCTTTCTAAGGGTCTCGCTGACCTGTGAGCTCCTGGATGGTGACACGGTCCAGGATCTTGAAGCTCGTGTCCAGTTTCAGGGGCTGGCTGCAGCGCTGACACACGAAGCTCACCTGCATGGTGCTGCTGGATGTCTTAGACCCCTCCATCCCTGCGGCGGTGGAAAGGAGACGATGTTAGGGAGAATCGGCGGCCTTGAACCCCCGGCCCGGGGCTACCACCAGCCTTACTATTATGGTGAAAGGGTAAAATCTCCGCCCGCACCGTTCCCTGTAGGAGCGGTAGGATACCAGGCGGACCTGCTTCCGGGTCAGCCCCGGCAAAGGCAGTTTACAGCTCAAAGTCAGGGAGGGTCTGCAATAGGGGCCGTGAGGGTTCCCAGGTTCCCTTCTAAGGTAGCGGATCAGCCCCCGACGCTCTTCATCTCGGGACCCGGAGCCCGCCACCCTGGTCCGGCCTACCGCGGGGGCACTGTGGCCTCGGGTCTGTCCGGGCGCGGAGCCTCCAGGACTGCCATCGCCCAGCCTTCAGCTACTTCCCGATCGGCCAGCGGAGGACTTCCGCCGTGACCGGACGTGACGTCACGACGGCTGCAGCTGCTGTGGGAGTCAATCCTGATCCACTCGCTTCCGACTGGCTGCCCCCTCTAGAGGCTGAGCTGGGAATCGCGGCAGGCGTCGGCCGGCGGGCTGATGTTGCGAGGGGAAGTGGAAGGGCCGAGTTGGGGGGGAGTCAGGACACTCTCCCGTTTTTTAATGCAGTGACTTTGCTTCAGATTTGTCACTTCTGAGCGGAGCCACTTTCATTATTCACTGCTGTGTCAGTTTTTAAAGTTTCTCGTTGGGAGAGCTGGGCGCCCGAGAGAGTGGTAGACACACTTGGAGGGGAAAGTGAGGAGGTAAACTTTATTGTTTCATTTTATATTTTAAAATTTCAATTATAATTAGGGAAAGCCGAACACTTCAGATATTGAAACGTATTATGAAATTATAAAACTCAACCATTTTTGTCTTGGTGCAGGAATATCAATGGAACAGAATAGAGTTCAAAAATAGACCAGGGCTTCCCTGGTGGCGCAGTGGTTGAGGGTCCGCCTGCCATTGCAGGGGACGCGGGTTCGTGCCCCGATCCGGGAGGATCCCACGTGCCGCGGAGCGGCTGGGCCCGTGAGCCATGGCTGCTGAGCCTGCGCGTCCGGAGCCTGTGCTCCGCAACGGGAGGGACCACAGCAGTGAGAGGCCCGCGTACCGCAAAAAGAAAAAAAAAAAAAAAAAAATAGACCAAGTATACAGGAGGATTTAGTATGTGATAAAGCTAGTATTTCAAATCAGTGGGGAAATGAACTACTTAATAAGTGATGGGTGGGACCAAAAAGCCACGTAAATGGTGGTGAGCTGAATCCTCTCCTTCACTTTTTATACCAAGTTAGTCACAAATTTCAGTGTCAAAAATACAATGATTAAAGGTACTAGATGAAAGCATGAGTGATTATTTTTTATAATCTTGAAGTAGAGAAGGTCTAAGCATGACATGAAAATCAGAAGCTGAAAAGGAAAATACTGAATTTTACTCAAAAATTAAAACTTTCTGAACTATCAAAGACACTGTAAAAAAAAGTTACAAAAGAAAAATATGGAAAATAGTTGCAGCTCATAAGAAAGAAGGTAAATTTTCTTAATATACAGAAGTCTATTCAATCAATAAAAATACCGATAGGCCAGTAATGAAATGGGCAAAGAATATGAAAAAGCTCTCAGAAAAACAAATGGTTGATTGAAAAAATTAAAAGATATTTCATTTTACTTGTACTTAAGTCGGTGAAAATCAAACAAGTCAGGCAGCATTTCTCATTTATGAGATTGTAAAGGCTGAACCAGTTGATAACATCGAGTGTTGATGAGCAGTTGGGGAACTCCATGCATAAACTAGCATAATCTTTTTGGAGGTCAGTTTGGGAATGTCTTTCAAAAATTTAAATGTTCATAGTCTTTGATTCATAAAATTTCTTTCTAGGAATTTTCCTCATAGATATGCAAGTGATCAAAGAAAGTTCATGGCTAAATTTCCTTCAGTAATAGGGATTGTTTAAATAAATTATGGTATTGTTCATTCAGCAGAATACTATGCAACCATTAGAAAGAATGAAGTAACTTACTTTTTCTTGGTTCATTTGACTAGTTTGAGAATGGTCTGAAGGAGGGCAAGGGTAGAAAGAGGGAGACCAGTTGGGAGGTTTTGCATGAATTGAGGCAAGAGATGATTATCAATTGAAATAAGAAAAGTTATAGGCAGTAAACATGATACGATTCCATTTGTACAAAAAACAACGTTAACATATGTGGTATATAACATGACATGTTAAATGTTATGTTATATGAAATGATGTACAGCAGGCACTGTCCTTCACTGAACAACGGGACAGAGACTTCTACTTCACACAAGTTTGTATTGTTAGATTTTTTTTAACAATAAGCCTATAATTCATTTACAGCAAAATTGAACTCTTTACAGAAAGAAAATATAACAATACAGGAAGTTAGGGCAATAGTGTCAGGAAATTACCCATAATCTCACCACACTATAATTTTTATGTTTTCCATTACGATGTTTTTTTCCCTATGTATTTTAACAAGGTTGTATTTATGTTTGTAATCTATATGCAGTTTTTGTATCCTGCTTTTAAACTTTAACATTACATAATAAATATTTTCCCATGTTGCTATACAGTTTTTGTAATTGTCATTCTCATGACTGCATTACACTGCATCAAGTGCGCTACCTTAATGTGTTTCTTAGTTGCTGGAAAGTTCCATTGCTTCCAGTTTTGGTGATTACAATAATGCTGCAGTGAAGAGCTTACTGTTTCCTAATGATGGAACGTCACAACTGGGATTACTGAGTTTGGCTATTTCAGGTCTCTTGATTAACGTTAGCAATTGTTTTCCAAAGTGGTTGCACATAATTATATTCTACCTCCAGTAATGTATGAGAGAGCCTATTTCACGATGCCTTGGCCAGTATTAGGTATCATATAGTTGAGGAACGAGGGCAAAAAAATGGCACTTCCTTGTTATTTTAGTTGAGGTATCATTGGTTACTTGTAAATATTGACTCTTTTGTGAAGGTTTTCCTCTTTTGTGAAATTCGTTTGTGTCCTTTGCTCATTTGTCTATTAGGTTCTTAGTATTTTTCTCAGTATGTTTCATTAATTTGTATGAATGGCCTGTTTAACTAAGGTGCTTTTCAGATGTGCAGACGTTTTATGTTTTTATGAATTCAAATCTGCTTTTTTTCTTGATGACTTATATTGCTTAGAAAGTTGTTCCCACTTCCAGAAGTGACTTTCCTATTAATATTTTAAATGTGTACGATCCTCCTATAATTAGCATCACATGTAATATGTGGGACTAGATTGATTTTCTCCTGGTATTGCTAATTAGAGATGGTCTTTACAACCCTTATTCCTCTTGGATCTTTCAGCATGAGACCCCCTCTAGAGGAGATGGGTGGAATCATCCTCAAAGCATTTTCACCTAGGCCTCGTGTGGCGGATTCATAGTCCTACATTTCTTACTGTGTGGCTGCCACTAAAACCATCTCAGAAAGGCGTAGAGACGTAAAGGGCTTCTGGAGAGGTAGGGCCTATAGAGATGACAACTGTGCGTTTGGCAGTCTGTCTTTATCATTTACCAATCCTGACCTTGAGCAAGTTATTCAACCACTCTGTACCTTGTTTTCATATTGTAAAATGAGATTAATAGGGAATTGCCTGGTGGTCCAGTGGTTAGGACTCCGTGCTTCCACCTCAGGGGACATGGGTTCGATCCTTGGTTGGGGAACCAAGGTCCCACATGCTGCGCGGCATGGCCAAAAAAGAAAAAACAAGAGAAACGATTAAAATAAGAATAATAATGTACATCACATAGGGAAGTGTGATGATTAAATGAACTAATAATATGAAGCACAAAGAGGGATGTCCGGCACGTAGTAAACTCTCTGTGTGCTCCGCTGCTCGGAGAATATATGACAGTCAGTACGTGTAGTGCCTGAGGGATTGTGAATAATCAACACATTGTCATCAATTCAACAAATATTTATTGAAGACCTGCTATGTGCCAGCCACTCATTTAGGTCTGGGAGGATACACTGGTGAACTGCTCTAATAGTTTATATTCTTGAGGAGAGAATTTGACAATAAACAGGTAAACAAATGAATAAGGTGATTTCAGATAATGGTAGGTGTTATGAGTTGAACTGCGTTCTCCCCGGAGATGTTGAAGTCCTAACCCCCAGTACCTGTGAGTGGGACCTTGTTTGGAAATAGGGTCTTTGCAGATGATCAAGTTAATGAGGTCATTAAGTCATTAATCCAGTATTACTGGCTGTCCTTATAAAAAGGGGCAATTTGGACACAAAGGTGGACATGAACAGAGGGAAGACATGTGAAGAGACACAGGGAGAAGATGGTTGTCTCCAAGCCAAGGAACACCTGAGACTCCCAGGAGCACCCATTTGAATGTTGTAGACATGAATTTAAAATAAGACCAGTCATCAGTGATCATGTTTGATTCATAAGCACCCAGGAATGAATAGTTTGTTAAATGTAGTGGTGCCCTCAGCAATTGTTCACTGAATAAATAAACAAATGAGTGCACATTACATAAAACACTTGGATAAGGGAGGAGAAAGGGAAATAAAAAAGGAATGTGTATCTGTCTTCTTACAACCCTACTTGAAGAAGACAAAATACAATTATTTGAGAACAAAGCCATATTTCAACAAGCAGAAACACATTAAGTTTTCAAGCTGAAGTTATCAATTCTGAAAGAAATGCAGGGTAATGGCACACTTAACATAGGATGTAGTTAATTTGGGAAAGCATTCCTGAAGTTAAGTTCCAGATCAGAGTTGAAAAGTTACTAGGGACAAGTGGAACAGAAAGCAGGGGTAAAAGGGGGAAAACCGTTAGATGTTACTACACAAGATGGGTAGTATGGGCTATGTTGTATGTGGTCTTGAATAAGTGGAAAAGAACTTTGAGTCTGAAAATGAGGCTGATAATAATTATATAGTTTAAGATAAGCATGAGGTAAGTTCACGCTAAGCATGAACAGGTAGCTTGTCTGATAATGGCTACTGTTTATCTAATGCCTGCCTTGTATCCAGGCACTGTGCTAGTTCTTGTACATATATGTGATTTCCAGTGTTCATGACAACCCTACAAAATTGCATACTATTTGTTAATAATAATTAAAATTCCATTGTACAGATGAGGGAACTGAGACTCAGCATTTCAGTAATTTTCCCAAGATATCACAGTTAGTAAGGAGCTGAGGTGGGATTTGAAGGCAGGTTTCTCTGATTCCAGAGGCCATAGTCAGTCACACTTCATTTAACTGTGTATTCCCACCATCTCCCTTGCTCTCTTTTAAAAGAAAATAAATAAATTTATTTATTTATTTATTTTTGGCTGCGCTGGGTCTCCGTTGCTGCGCACAGGCTTCCTCCAGTTGAGGAGAGCAGGGGCCACTCCTCTTTGCGGTGCGCAGGCCTCTAATTGCGGTGGCTTCTCTTGTTGGGGAGCATGGGCTCTAGGCACGCGGGCTCTGTAGTTGTGGCTCGTGGGCTCTAGAGCGCAGCCTCAGTAGTTGTGGCGCACAGGCTTTGTTGCTCCATGGCATGTGGGATCTTCCTGGACCAGGGCTCGAACCCGTGTCCCCTGCATTGGCAGGCGGATTCCCAACCACTGCACCACAGGGAAGTCCCTCCCTTGCTCTTCACACAGAGGTTGTAAATCAGATGACCTGCCTTTGCACTTAATCCAAATTGTTTCCTAACAACCCTCCCCAGCCCACTCCCACCCCCAACTAACTAATTAGTCTTTCAATTTCTTCAACTGAGACTTCCCTGGTGGTCCAGAAGTTAATACTCCACGCTTCCACTGCAGGAGTCACGGGTTTGATCCCTGGTGGCAGTGCAGCCAATAAATAAATAAATAAATAAATAAATAAATAAATACGCTCTTTAAAAAAATTTCTTCAACTGGACAACCACTTTCCTTCCCCAGGGCATTTGCCTGTGCTGCACCCATACCTTTGAAGGCTCTTCCCCTCACTCTTCCCAAGCTAACCCTTTTACACCCTTTTAGCTTGTCACTTCATCTGAGAGGCCTTTCTTGGCCATTTTAACTAAAATAGACCCCTGGCATTCTCTACGTCAGTCATTTTTTCCCTAACATTTATCAGATTTTGCAATTATGTTGTCAGTTTACTTTCTGGTGTCTTTCCCAAGTATTAAGTCCCAGGAGACCAGAGAACTTGAGTCTTGTTTACCTTTGATTTCCCAGAACTGTGCTGTTCAATACAGGAGCCATTAACCACATATGGTTACTGAGTACTGCAAATGTGGTTCCTCTGAACTGAGATGTGCAAGTGTAAAATTCATACTGGATTTCAAAGACTTGGTATGAGAAAAGAATGTACAAGATCTCATTAATATTTTTTATATTGATTACATGATGAAATAATATTTGGTTAAACTGGCTTAAATATATGATTAAAACTAATTTCACCTGTTTCACTTTTTAATGTGGCTGCTAGAAGATTTTAACTTACGTAAGTGACACATTATTTCTAGCCTGAGATGCTGCTGTCTGAGCCTAGTCCATTTTAGAGCGAAATAACCAATGTTAAGAGACCATATGAGTGGGTGAATTAAGGGTTAGAGACTCTGCCTTCCATGAGGAAAATGGATACAGCATTGCCCTAGAAGTTAGGAGATCTGAGTTCTGGTCTTGGATTTTCTGGAAACATTGTGTAGACTTGGACAAGCACTACCGGCCTCCAGGCATCAATTTGCCCATCCATCAGGCAGTTGATCACTGAGGTCTGAAAGTGTATGAGATTAAGTGGCTAAATGGCAGAGAAAGGTGGGGAAGCCTCGTGCAACAGGACTTGTCTTCTGTTAGGCTCCAGCCTAACACTAGAGCTTCGGCTAAGAGGAGGAGGCGGCAGAAATCACAGACTAGACGCCCCAAACCCAGCGCGGGGACCGTCGGCTTCCTCGGTCGACGTCACTGGGGCGGGACGGCGTCGTCGGTCGGGTCCCCGCTCGAGGCGGAAGCGGCTCCGAAGGTCCCTTCGGAGAAGGAGAGTGCCGGGATAACAGAGAAGCAAGTAATCCCCGAGTCTCTTTGAGCCTCAGATCTCACCAAACCACCCTTGGCCACACTCCCTTTTATTTCACCCGTAGAGCGTAGAGGAGCCGGGAAATAACAATGTCCAGAGCTGAACCTCAGCGCGGCTGCGCAGGGCATATGCGCATCCTCGCCGAAATCCCGGCGATTGTCTGTGACGTAACTTCCGGCGTGAGCGGCGAAAGCCGGGAGGGCGAGCGAGAGAGGGAGCAGGCAGCAGGTACAGGCAGCGGGCGGGCGGACGGACGACACGAGGGGAGGGAGCGAGAGAGCAGTGAGTGAGCCAGCGAGGGCGGTCGCGTCCCGAAAGCAGCCGATATTCCCGCCTACCTCTGACCCCCTCCCCGGAGCCCACAGCGCCTCCGGTCTCCAGCGGAGCGGACACGGCCCGGCCCGGCCATGGCCTCGTTGCTGAAGGTGGATCAGGAAGTGAAGCTCAAGGTAACGGCACCGGCCCGGGCCTCCTTACCCCTCGCTTCGATCCCCGAGCAGTCTGACCGGCTCCCCACTCCCCATGGCGTCTTTGTCTCCCTGGGGACACCAGCCCTGAGCTTCCGCTCGGCTCAGCCCAGCCCCCCACTCCCGGGACAGCATTGGGGGAGAGGATAATATGGGATGGCCTTTTGTACCCCGTTTAATAGTGGAGAGCCCGGGGAGACCTCCGCGGACACGTGGTGGACTTAAGTTCTTTAGGCCAGTGACAGCTGGAAGTCCCCCAGCCCAGCAGCGTCCCCGCCTCCGGACGCTGCTGCTGCCCCTGCCCTTGGCATCAGGCCTGCCTCGTATCCTGGGCCAGGTTTGGATGGTGGTTGACAACGTTTGTGAGCTCACACCTCCCCCACCTACCTGTCTTTTGTCTGCTCTCAAAGTCAGATAGCTTCAGACACAGGAAGGGAGGGAGGGAGGGAAGACAGGCGGGTGCTGCCCTCAAGCCCGGCTTCCCTCTCCTGAGATGGAGAAATGGATCCTCAGAAAAAGAAAGTATTTGCTGTCTGGGGGCCTCTCAGCTTCTCATACGATTACAAGGTGAGGGGAAGACAGTTGGATTTGGGTTTCCCCATCCTGCCCATACTTCTGTTGCCAGGTAGTGACTTACTCGTAGTGAATTGCTTTCTTTATTAATTTTAGGTTGATTCTTTCAGGGAACGGATCACAAGTGAGGTGAGTGAAATAAATAGAAAAATGAGTGTTGGTTAATAGTCGGGAGTTCCCCAGAGGAGAGATACCTGTAGAGACAGACCTTCCCACAGTTACTAATTCGGTTGTATTTTCCCTCATCTTTAGGCAGAAGACTTGGTGGCAAATTTTTTCCCAAAGAAATTGTTAGAACTTGATAGTTTTTTGAAGGTGAGAGACGCTTTTCTTTTCCTTAGATTCCCCCATTTTTTCGGCCCCGGTCTTTCTGTCAAATGGGACAAATCGTGTTAATTCCGTTTTGTTTTGTACTGTAAAGCGCTGTCATTTCTTGCCCTTTAAATGAAATACTTCTTTGTTCATCTTGAAAAAACTAATGTTTTGGGGGTGGGCTTCTCTCTTTCAGGAACCAATCCTAAACATCCATGACCTAACTCAGATCCACTCAGACATGAATCTCCCAGTCCCTGACCCTATTCTTCTCACCAATAGCCATGATGGACTGGACGGTGTAAGTGTCCTATATTTATCTTTGTGTTTGGAAGCAATAGGTTCTCTGTTCTTTATTCCCTGCTCAGTTTGAACATATACAGAGGGGACAGTGGGATTTGGATCTGGGAATGAGGATTCTTACAGATGTTATGACTAAAGTACACCCCCTCTAGATCCTGATTTTCATTTGTAGCATGAAGTGAATATGTTAATGTTACTCTGTTAGAGTGAGTTTAAAAATAGGACAAATAGCTACAGGTTCCCTCAGGTGATCTGGTCTGTCCCCAGGACTCTAGGCAAGACTTTTCTTACCCGTTTCAGTGTCTTGAGTGTTGTTATGGAATGAACAGTTCTTCTTGCTATGTAACTGCAGTCCTAGTCTTTGTGTATCTTTAGTGCCTAGTCTTTAGCAGCTATATATCCACATTTTATTATACTTATATATATATTATATATATATATATATTATATATATATATATTTATGACACTGTACTGTATTGTTCTTTGTCTGCATTACTGTCGCATTGATAGAACTTGCAATTCTGGAAAGCAGAAACTATCTTAATTATCTTTGTATCCCCAGCACCTAGCATTGTTCCTAGTACATAGCAGGTGCTCAATACACGTTTGTTGATTGAATATTGCATTTCTTTGTGGAACCAGCGGATTTGTACTTATTCCCTTAATTATCCTAACTCTGCATTCAGTGCTTCATTTTTCCTGTTTTTTATAGTATCCCCCCTGCCTAATGGCTCGATTTTTAAATTTTTAAAATTTATTTATTTGGCCGTGTTGCATGGCTTGTGGGATCTTAGTTCCCCAACCAGGGATGGAACCCCGGCCTCTGGCAGTGAAAGTGCCAAGCCCTAACTACTGGACCACCAGGGAATTCTCCCTAATTGCTTAATTTGTTATATTTCTTGAAAGGTTGGTCTTCCCAACTAGAGTTTAAGTTGCTTTGTGGCAAGAATCTTTTTAATTAATTAATTAATTAATTAATTAATTAATGGCTGCGTTGGGCCTTCGTTGCTGCACGCGGGCTTTCTTTTGTTGTGCCAAGCAGGGGCTACTCTTCTTTGCGGTGCACAGGCTTCTCATTGTGGTGGCTTCTTTTGTTACAGAGCATGGGCTCTAGGCGTGTGGGCTTCAGTAGTTGTGGCACATGGGCTCAGTAGTTGTGACTCTTTGGCTCTAGAGTGCAGGAGTTGTGGCGCACAGGCTTAGTTGCTCCGTGGCACGTGGGATCTTCCCAGACCACGGCTGGTACCCGTGTCCCCTGTATTAGCAGGCGGATTCTTAACCACTGCGCCATCAGGGAGGCCCCAAGAATCTTCTCTTAAAGCCTTGTATGTGCTTAGTAAATTGTGTGTAAATTAATAATGGGGTTGAGGAAGGGATTAAACTTGCTCGAAGGGTAGCTTATGGTGGGGATGTAGGTGTCAAGCAGGCTAATTCCCATCTTTTTGCGTCTTTAGCCCACTTACAAGAAGCGAAGATTGGATGAATGTGAAGAGGCCTTCCAGGGTAAGAGCTCCCTTCACTACACCCCACCCCAGCCTTTCCTGGCCTGCAGCCCTGAGTTGCAGGATGAATCTTGTGTTCTCCTGGCCAGGAAGCAGGATCTGAATTTATTTCCCAGACGTTAGCATTCCCAAGTCCTCCAAGCATTGTCATTTAGCACTGTAAACCTAATTTTCCAGTTAATAGGGAGGGTTTGTCTTAGTGTGGACTGCCAAGGGAGAGAGGTTGGAGGTGGCTACACATCACAGATTTTTCACAGAAGTCACAGTTCCATATCATTTTTTCCTCTTCAGTAATAGTTGGTACATTAAGTCTATAGAGCATGGTTTTTTTTTTTTTTTTTCTTTCTTTTTTTTTTTTTTTGCTGTACGCGGGCCTCTCACCGTTGTGGCCTCTCCCATTGCGGAGCATGGGCTCCGGACGCGCAGGCTCAGCGGCCATGGCTCACGGGCCCAGCCGCTCCGCGGCATGTGGGATCTTCCCGGACCGGGGCATGAACCCGTGTCCCTTGCATCGGCAGGCGGACTCCCAACCACTGCGCCACCAGGGAAGCCCCCTATAGAGCATGTTTTAATTTCTTTATTTTTCAGAGTTTTGGGATACTTTAGACACCCATTTGCTAATCCACGTGTTCTCTTTTTTTGATTTCGTTGGGGGTGTCAAGGTTTATAGATAGAGTTGTGACAGATAAAAGGCAGAGGTCATAGCATCTCATGGGTCTGGGAAAGAGAGAAAGGGGTGGAGTGCTATGTCCTACCTTCCATCCAAATCATTTAACCTTCCTCATGTCCCTGTCAGGAACCAAGGTGTTCGTGATGCCCAACGGGATGCTAAAAAGCAACCAGCAGCTGGTGGACATTATTGAAAAAGTGAAGCCTGAGATCCGGCTGCTGATCGAGAAATGCAACACGGTGAGGCAGGGGCTGACCCCGAATAGCCTGGCTTGAACTATTCAAGATGATGGATATGGGGCTGGAGGCGTGGAGATGATGTGGGAATTGGAAGTCTGTCTTGGCTCCTGTGCTCCTGACATCTGGCCCCAGCAGCATGAATTGTATACTTCATGGCTTCAGTAGAAAAGGCCAAGGTCCTCATATGTATATTTTGGTCTCCTCACTCTCCAGGTCAAAATGTGGGTACAACTCCTGATTCCTAGGATAGAGGATGGGAACAACTTTGGGGTGTCCATTCAGGTAATGTGCTTGCATTAGGAACTGGAGAGGAAGGTTTGGGAGATAATCTCATGTCCCCTGCTTTTCTGTTTTCCCTTTCTCTTTGGTCTGCCTTGGGGTGATGTGGAAGTGACTTTTGACTCAGTTGTTTTTTCAGGAGGAGACAGTTGCAGAGCTAAGAACTGTTGAGAGTGAAGCTGCATCTTATCTGGACCAGATATCTAGGTAGGGCTGCTTGGGCTTGGCCCAGGAATTGGGGGCTGACGAGGTGGTAAGCACTGTCCGGGGTCTCCTGCAGCTTCCTCCTCTTCTCTCTCCTTCCAGATATTATATTACAAGAGCCAAATTGGTTTCTAAAATAGCTAAATATCCCCATGTGGTAAGTAAGGGTTTTGTAGGCCGAGGGCGGAAGTGGTAGGACCGGGAGGAGCGGCTGTTCCTGGGAAGAGCCATGTGGGGACAGTCAGGCTTTGGGAACTAGCCTCTTCTCCGCCCCACTCTCAGGAGGACTATCGCCGCACCGTGACAGAGATTGATGAGAAAGAATATATCAGCCTTCGGCTCATCATATCAGAGCTAAGGAATCAATATGTAAGTAACCTTGGTCCCTGCCCACAGTTGCTCTGGCTTCTCTTAGTTCTGGTGACCATTTTCTTGCCACTCTCTGGGGGTTGAGATGGGGGGCAGGGGGTGGAGGTAAAATGAGTGGAACAAATTCTGCCCATTAGCCGAGTGATGAGAGCTGTGAGGTCATTGAAGGTATCTAGCTGGGCATCTCCCTTCTTTCTACCTGGATGGGAAAGGGCACAACATAGAATAGGGGTGAAGATGTGGGCGTTAGAGTCAGGCTTAGGTTTAGAACCAGTCCTACTTGTAATGTGTGGCCTTGGGCAAGTTTAACCTCAGACTTCAGTTTCTTCAACTCTAACACATTAAAGGACCCAGTGCAATTCTTGGTATGTTAAGTGCTCAGTAAATGTTATCTATTAGACTCTTGGGCCCTGGATATACCCAGGTGTGCCTGGGGTATAAGAGAGGTAGTAGGGTGAGTGATGCAGATTCAGGTGAGTGAGATCCGGGTTATGTGAGTGAGTGCTTGGGAGTTTGTGGCGGTTTTATTTATTTTCCTAGTGAGGTTGGGGTACAACAGACATGTGAGTCCCTGATCCCTCCTCTCCCAGGTCACTCTACATGACATGATCCTGAAAAATATCGAGAAGATCAAACGGCCCCGGAGCAGCAATGCAGAGACACTGTACTGAGGCCAGGGCCAGGGCCAGGGGACTCTGTGAGTCTGGCTCAAGACCGACATTGCCTTGGTTTGTTACATGACTATCGTGATGGGGAAACTGGCTGGAAGTAGTAATCACACCTCTCTCTGTTTTTAGTTAGAGTCTAATGAAACTCTCATGTAGTTCTGTGACGTGTTTACCTCTTTTTTCAGGCCTCAGGAACTCTTCTATTTCCTTCCCTAATACCCCACGCCCCCCGTCCTAATTTCTGGAGACATCCAGATTTGTGTACACAGGATGTTGGCACAAGAATACTTGTGTTTTTTCTCCCTGGCTCCCTCCTGTGTCTTGGGCTTTGTATTTCCCCTCTTGATGATTAGTTGGTTAGAAGCTGAGGGAACTGGAAGGAGAGTGCTAGGTGTTTTGTAGGAACTGGGGTGGAGTGGGGGGCGGGGACCAGCTCATTTCTTCCTGTTGGGAGGTTAGTGTCCCTTGACACTGTGGGACGTTGCATCCTCCCTGCCACAGTCGCCCTGGTGATGACTTCGGGTTTCCCATCTATATACATTGCACCTTGAACCTGATCATGACAAGAAACACCTTAGACCTTCTGCCAAGTCTCTAGCTGCTTCAGATGTTTTTATAACTAGGATTTTCACATACACATATGTGCGTGATATACACACGTACACACATGCAGCACGTATATGCCTTCCTACTCTGTTACTTGATGCCCTCCCCTCCCCCCAGCCCTGCCCACCCCCCAAACCCTGTCTCTGTCTCACATGCTCTCTCACACACACACACACACACACACGCACACACACACACACACACACCCTATTCAGAAGGTGTTAGGTGTCTTAGTACTCATCCACCAGGGCCCATTGTCTCCTGATATTGTAGCCTCTTGGTGCCCGAGGCTGGTGAGTTGGAGGACAACTGAAAGATGAGAAGCAGGGGTAGTGGGTTCCCCTTCCTCTGTGACTCGGGTCCTTTGGGGCATTTTTGCAAAGGCTGGTCCTCTGAATCCCGGTTTCCTCTTCCCGGGCCAGTTGTAAATTGGGGTGGGGGTCTCTGCAGCTGTGAGGCCAGATGCTGCTGCTCCTACTGGGTTTTCCCTTTGGGAAAAAATGTTTTCTTATTTATAGTATTGTGCTTCCAGGGAAAGCGGTCACTTGTGTGTATATGTGTGTGCATGCACACACATGCATGTACACATTGTGTGTATGTGGAAATCTGCTGGGCAAGTCAAAACCATAGAAGAGTTGCCTCTTATCTCTCAAATCTTCCAGAGATGTCACTTGTTACAGCTTTTGTGTTAACCCTCATCAACCCCCACTTTTATTCTCCCACTACTGGAGAGTCTGCTGGTGATTCTCTGTGTCTGTTTCTGACTTTTATTCTACCCCCGTCTCTGTCTTCCAACCCCCAATCATATTTCCATCTGGATGCATCATTTTTCCTCCCAGTATGCTATAGAGAAGGAGTTAGGATGCTGTCTTCCCATGAATAGTACTCGGTAACAAACCAACTGCATTTTAGTTGGGCAATGCCCCTACCCACCCTTAGACCCCTTCCAGCTAAAACCGTTCCGTCCGCCCACCATGTGTTTCTCAGTTTCCCTTTTTGTTTGTTGGATTGTTCCCATGTCCCTCCTCCTCACCACCCTTGGATCGTAATGTAAAATTCTTTTACCGTGTCAAGAAATTATTAAAAATACAGGTACTTTGACCTCTTTCTAAAGCTGCAGACCCTGATGCGATGCTCTGGTGGCCTGGGACATACCCACACTTACGTGTGTGCACATTGGGACACCCACCTCCGCATATACCTCCAGCCACCCTATTGGGTGTCTTTATACCAACTGAGCTGCTTCTTTTCTCTGGAATAATGGAAAGGCTGAGGCTTCTGCCTACCAAGAGGCAAGGGTGGGTCCTTCATTTGTCTTCAGTCTGAATTAAATGGAAGTTACCTCTTCCCAAACCTAAGCTGCCTTCTACCCTCACAAGATCCCAGCTCCTTCCTTCCTTCCTTCCTTCCTTCCTTCCTTCCTTCCTTCCTTCCTTCCTTCTTTCCTTCCTTCCTTCCTTCCTTCCTTCCCTCCTTCCCTCCCCAGTGATACCCATGAACTGCCAGTAGAGGCTGCTCTAGTTCCGTCTGGGGAATCACCTGGTTCAAGGCACACCCGATCCCGTCATTTTCTTTGCTCTATACTAAAAGTTCCTTCTGAATAATGTCTTAAGTTTCTTGCGGAGATGCCAGGGACTCCTGGTTTTTGGTTTTCAAGTGAATTGGAGGGCTACCTAGGACCTTAGCTCCCTCTGAAATAAAGTTTCCTTAACTTCCACCTTGCAGAGTAGCATTCTGGTATCCAATGATTTGGTATCTGTTGTCTCTGCAAAAAAAGATTTAAGGTCTTGAACAATGGAGGAACATCTGCTCTATTCTGTTTCAGAGATCAGTACCAGTAGCTGACAATTTTTGGATGCCTACCCCGCGTCAGGCTGTTAAGCACTTTACGTGCCTGATCTCATTTACTCTCCATGAATCTCTAGGGTAGTGTTATCCCTTCTTTATAGGTGAGGACACTGAGACTTAGGATAAGTAACTCCCCTCAGGTCACACAGCTTAGGGACCTGCGATTGGTGTACAAATCGGACTGCTGCGTCCAGGCCTTCACCACTCCTTTCTCACCGACTAGATGGCAGAGGCCTGAGACTACAGATCAAGGGCTTGGTCTTAGGCATCTGGCAGAACACAGTGCTTACTGCTGAACTGGGCAGTGGATCCTGGAAATACTGGGGGGGAGTGCCTGCCAGGAGGTAGGAGAGTGGACAGTTAGAGTGGTTGCATGTAGTACATGGGACTTGATTGGGCGTCTGAGATTTGCATACTTCCTCAGACCCATTCTGGGTGGAAGGTAGAGTTTAGTGTATATACAAATGCCCTCTAATCTGGTCTAAATGATGGAGATGGGTAGTGGGTACTGACCGTGCTGCTGGGAGGAGTTCAGGGATGGGGAGAGGCTATGCACGTGGAAGTAGTACCTTGAGCCAAACCACAGAACAGAAAATTGGAGCAGAATTATATAAATCAAGGTCAGAAATTTCCCGTCCAACCCACAGGGTGGAGTTTTCACTATTCCTGTCCATCCTACTGAATATAAGCCCTGATTTGATGTCAGTAAGTAGAAGGAGCAGCTGGCGGGACTCACTTCAGCTCTCGGCATTCACCATGGACCTCAGAGTAGTCCTCGTGTTCCTGGCACTGTCCCTCATTACCGTCTTTGCCCTGGCCTATGTCTTGCTGACCAGCCAAGGTAGCTCCAGCCAGCCTCCCCGCTGCCCCTCTGTATCCTACAGTGCCCAGCCCTGGACACACCCTGGCCAGAGCCAGCTGTTTGCAGACCTGAGCCGAGAAGAGCTGACGGCAGTGATGAGCTTTCTGACCCAGAAGCTGGGGCCAGGCCTGGTGGATGCAGCTCAGGCCCAACCCTCAGACAACTGCGTCTTCTCAGTGGAGCTGCAGCTGCCCCCCAAGGCTGCAGCCCTGGCCCACCTGGACAGGGGGAGCCCCCCGCCTGCCCGGGAGGCACTGGCCATCGTTTTCTTTGGTGGACAAGCCCAGCCCAATGTGACTGAGCTGGTGGTGGGGCCGCTGCCGCACCCCTCCTACCTGCGGGATGTGACTGTGGAGCGTCACGGGGGCCCCCTGCCCTATCACCGACGCCCCGTGCTGGGAACTGAGTCTGCCCAGATGTGGAAGCATTTGGAAGAGGTGGAGCTCCCCAAGGCACCAGTCTTCCTGGCTTCCGTCTTCAACTACAGTGGCTCCACTTTGGCAGCTCTGCACGCCACCCCTCGTGGCTTGCGCTCAGGGGACCGTGCTACCTGGATAGCCCTCTACCATAACATCTCAGGTGTTGGGATTTTCCTTCACCCTGTGGGGCTCGAGCTACTGCTGGACCACAGGGCCCTGGACCCTGCCCGCTGGGCTGTCCAGCAGGTCTTCTACCTTGGGCACTACTATGCAGACTTGGGTCAGTTGGAATGGGAGTTTAAGGCTGGCCGGCTGGAAGTGGTTAGAGTTCCTCCACCCCTGCCAGTTGGGGCCTCATCGCTGCGATCGCGGGTCTCCCCAGGTCCTCTTCCCCCTCTTCAGTTCTCACCTCAGGGCTCCCGGTACAGTGTGCAAGGGCACCTAGTGGCGTCCTCCCTTTGGATGTTTACCTTTGGCCATGGGGTGTTCAGTGGCATGAGGATTTTTGATGTTCGGTTCAAGGGTGAGCGAGTGGCCTATGAAGTCAGTGTCCAGGAGTGTCTGTCTGTCTATGGTGCCGATTCACCCAAGACAATGATGACCCGATACCTGGATAGCAGCTATGGACTTGGCCATCACAGCCGGGGCTTGGTGCGGGGAGTGGACTGCCCCTATCAGTCTACCATGGTGGACATCCACGTATTAGTGGGCAAAGGGGCAGTCCAGCTGCTCCCGGGGGCTGTGTGTGTGTTTGAGGAGGCCCAGGGACTACCCCTCCGCAGGCACCACAATCACCTTCAGAGCCATTTCTATGGTGGTTTGGCCGGCTCGGCCCTTGTCGTCAGGTCTGTGTCCTCTGTAGGCAACTATGACTACATTTGGGACTTTGTATTGCACCCAAATGGGGCGCTCGAAGGGCGGGTCCATGCCACGGGCTACATCAACACAGCTTTCCTGAGCGGGGGCGAGGAGAGCCTCCTCTTTGGGAACCGCGTTGGGGAGAGAGTGCTGGGGGCGGTGCACACGCATGCCTTCCACTTCAAGCTGGACCTGGATGTGGCAGGTGAGTGCCCAGGGGATGAGGATTGCGAGTTGGGGTGGGCCAGAGGGAAGGGAGACCCGCACAGCAAGCCGGAAGAGGCAAGAGGGTGGCATTCCAGCACCGCAATTTATTGTGGCAACAGCAGGGACTGATCTGAGTGTATTCAACTGCAGTCAGCCTGAATACTGGGCTTATTGGGTAGTTGGCAAAAGGTAGAGAGGGTTCCCCCGCCCAGCCCCTCTGACCCGCTGCGATTGTGAAGCCAAATGTGATGGCTGCGCTGTACTAGCTGGCTGCCTTGGCCTGTCTGTTGGTGGTGAACTTGCCCTGCCTGTCTGAGGCTGGACACGGCTGGAGTTGGGGCTCCGAGTTCTTCCTAATTCTGAGAGTCAGTGGAGGTGGGGAAAGCAGGGGCCTGAACAGAGATAGGGAGTAGTCTGTCTAAAGAGCCTCTTAGAGTGGAGGTGGTCCGGGGGCCTGAGAAAAGGAGGTGCTAGCTGGGGGCTGCTCCACAGGTTTTCAGACAACTGAGGATACAAGACGGGGGCCCCATCCGCCTCCTGGGGAGGACCATCCCATTCCTGCCCGCACATGTCATCACAGTGGGCTCTCTGGTGACATGGTAGGCATGCAATAGGCTTGCTGCAAGTGTAGAAAGGGATTTCTCAAGTAGGGCTGTAAGCACAAAGGGGACTTAAAGCTCCTGACAGATTTTTGTCCAGAACAAAATAATTAACTTATCAAGTTAGACTATTAGGCCCAGAAAGAAAATTAGGAATCCATCAGACCCTCTCCATTTTACAGTTACGGAAACTAAGGAGGGTGGGGGGAGATGGGTCAGGAAGTGGCTGCCCAAGTATAATGCACTGTAACTCAGCATACTTCTTGTGAAACATTTCCATATTCTCTTGAGTATAAAGATGGCGTGTGTGTGCTGTGCGGGTGGAGGGGAGAGAGCTAAGAAAACAGCATGATTGAAATGCTATTTTAAATCATGCATTTTAACTAGGTTATTCTTTGACATATTTGGGATATGGCTATTTTCTGACTTGAAGTTTTCTTTCCAGCATTTTGGCATTGAAGAGCCTTGTCTTAGGACATAAATAACATTTACTGGACCAGCGTGCAGCACAGGCTGGTGCTGTGGGCTAGAGAGTCTGTGTCAGGTCCCTGCACACAGGACAGCTGGCAGGGGCACTGGCTTCAGGGGGGTTCCCTGTGTGCCAGCACATTCATATGAGTCATGCCAAAAGGAACTAGCAGTCCAAACCTGCAGAAAGAGTATAAGTGTTCCAGGGATCTCCCAGACAATTTAAAGATATAAATCTACTTCCTTGTAAAAAAGACAAAGTGATACCTGCCATATTGAGAAAAAAATCAAAGTCTGAGCCAGGAGGAGCATGCAGGGCACCACGGAGGGGGATTGGGTTTTTCCAGCCGGCTTCTCCAAGACAAATATCCCTTTCATAGTTAGAAGAACGTTATTAGCCACCTGTGTGTGCTTTTCCATTTATAGAGCTCAGCCACAGAACAGCTTTTCTTATGCCCATTGTAGCGATTCACCAAGTGAGAATCAGAGAAGCAAATAATTGGTCCAAAGTCTATTGGGTAGACCAGTGCCAATAGAACTTTCTGCAATGATGGAATGTTACCTGTCTGATTTGTCCAATATGTTAGCCACTAGCCACGTGTAGCTATTGAGCACGTGGAATGTAGATAGTGTGACTGAGGAACCGAATTTTTAAATTGAAAGAGCCACTTGTGACCGGTGGTAACTGTGTTGGGCAGGGCAGGTTCAAAGAAGGCGGGCCCGCCCTCAAGTCCAGACCTGGCTCCCAGCACAGAGGGCTCTCTGATGAGCTCTGCTGTCCTTTGTCAGGCCAGTGCAGGGGGCATCACGGAGAAAACAAGGGACCTGTCTCACCTGCTGTGGAACTCCTCTCCCTCCCCTCACCCTGGCAGGGCTGAAAAACTGGGTGGTAGCTGAAGACGTGGTGTTTAAACCTGTGGCAGCCCCTTGGAGTCCGGAGCACCAACTGCAGCGTCCACAGCTGACTCGGCAGGTCCTGGGAAGGGAGGACCTGACGGCCTTTCTCTCGGGGAACCCCCTTCCCCGCTACCTTTACTTGGCTAGCAACCAGACTAATTCCTGGGGTCACCAGCGCGGGTACCGAATCCAGATCCACAGCCCTCTTGGCATACACGTGCCCCTGGACAGCGACATGGAGAGGGCCCTCAGCTGGGGGAGGTGAGGAGGGCCCTGGGCACTGGGTGGTAGGGAAGGACTGGTCCCCTTCCCATCCCAGCTCTTGAAGACCCCAACTCACTAACCTCGATCATTCACCCCGGACCTCTTCTCAGATCCAAGTAGATATGGGACGGGAATGGTCTCACACAGAATCTGATCCAAAGGATCTCTGGGCTGGTAAAGGCCCTTGACATTTTCTGACACCACCTTCCTACAACGTTCCTGGTCAGATACCAGCTTGTGGTGACCCGGAGGAAGGAGGAGGAGTCACAGAGCAGCAGCATCTATTACCAGAATGACATCTGGACACCCACTACGGCCTTTGCTGACTTCATCAACAATGAGACCCTCTTAGGAGAGGTTGGTAGCCCTAGGGGCAGAGGAAAGGAGCTCCCCTAAGCCTGGTGTCTTGGCTGCCCGGCCCCTGGCTGTAGGATGGAGGGAATGGTAGGTTTCCAGTTCTTAGATTAGGGGCCAGGGAGTTCCCTGATGACCAACATGGGTCATCTCTCCTGAGGGTGAGATTAGCCCTGGGACCACCCTACAGCTTCTCACATGGATTACCACACCTGTTATTGGGCCTGCGGCTGGGCAGAGGTAGAAGCAGGGCTGAGACTGGAGATTGGGGGATTGTGGCTGGTGGGGTGGTTCTCTGGGTCTCGCCTCCAAAGTCTCCAGCTCTTCCTCTTCCTGCAGGACCTGGTGGCTTGGGTTACAGCCAGCTTCCTGCACATCCCCCACGCTGAGGATGTCCCCAACACAGTGACTCTGGGGAACAGAGTTGGCTTCTTGCTCCGACCCTATAACTTCTTTGATGAGGACCCCTCCATCTTCTCCCCTGGCAGTGTCTACTTTGAGAAGGGCCAGGATGCTGGGCTCTGCAGTGTCAATCATGTGGCCTGCATCCCCCACCTGGCAGCCTGTGTCCCGGACCTGCCGCCTTTCTCTTACCAAGACTTGTAGCCCTGAGTGTGTGGTGGGACATGGGCGGGGCGGAGAGGGGGTGCCGAGACATGTACCTTCCTCTCTGTTCCCACTTCCTGCTCCTCTGACACTCGACCCTTGGAAAACCGCCTCCTACCACATAAACCCCCATATATCCTTTGGTTAATTCTTATTTCCAGTTCATTTTTTTAAAATGATGAATTTATACAAATGACGTTGATATTAAAAATACTCAAGCAAAAACACCACAAATCCTACCACTCAGAAACAGCTAGCATTCACATTTGGTGAATGTTATACCAGACATTTCTTTAATGCATGTGCATTGAAGTGGGAGAATAGATAGAATTTTGTAAAAACTGATGGTGTGTGTAATTTATAATAAAAAGTATTACAAGACTTTTACTTGAATTTCTTCTCTTTGACTTTTGAAGTATCTAGAATCCCCCAGAGAATATTAAGGACTCTGGCCAAGGAAATTAGCCATGTAGGAGAGGGGGCAAGGGGGACAGACCTGGCCAAGAAATGCTGCTTGGGAAGCTGAAGAGCTGGGGGTGGGGTTTCCTTGGAAGGAGGACAACAGTTCCAAGTTGCAGGAAAGGGAACATCTGGCCCTGAGAAATGGGCGCTGGGGAAAGAAGTGGGGCGGAGGGGAAAGAGGGGCTGCCTCCTCCCCGGCATTTCTGTGCATGTCAGTGCATGTCTGTGCTCAGGCTGCTCAGCTGCAATAGTTTGAAATCCCCACCACCCCTTCCTCCTACCCCAGCGCTCCCCTGTTCCCACCCTGACCCAGAGAGCAGAATGTGAGTTGGAGCCTGGAACACAAAGCCATGTAAGGTCTGTGGAAATCACTGCTGCCCTGCCTTAGCCCCGCCTCCCAACCCCAGCCCGCTCCGCCCCCCTCCCCAGCCTTCCCATGCTCTTCCCATCCTCAGTCTCCATTGCGTCGGAATACTGAGAACCTCAGCCAGAGTCTAGGAGCCCCCAGTACAGGGAGCAAAAGAGACCTGAGAATACAAGTCTCCACTTTGGTTCAATCCTCTGTCTCTACGTTCATGGGACAATGAACCAGAAGACCACCCTGGTGCTCCTTGCTCTGGCTGTCATCACCATCTTCGCCCTGGTGTGTGTCTTACTAGCTGGCAGGGGAGGAGATGGTGGTGAACACAGCCTGCCTCCCCTCTGCCCCTCCATATCACCAAGTGCCCAACCCTGGACACACCCTGGCCAGAGCCAGCTGTTTGCAGACCTGAGCCGAGAAGAGCTGACGGCTGTGATGAGCTTTCTGACCCAGAAGCTGGGACCAGGCCTGGTGGATGCAGCTCAGGCCCAACCCTCAGACAACTGCGTCTTCTCGGTAGAGCTGGAGCTGCCCCCCAAGGCTGCAGCCCTGGCCCACCTGGACAGGGGGAGCCCCCCGCCTGCCCGGGAGGCACTGGCCATCGTCTTCTTTGGCGGACAAGCCCAGCCCAATGTGACTGAGCTGCTGGTGGGGCCGCTGCCGCACCCCTCCTACCTGCGGGATGTGACTGTGGAGCATCACGGGGGCCCCCTGCCCTATCACCGACGCCCCGTGCTCACGCGAGAGTACCTGGACATAGACCAGATGATCTTCAACAGAGAGCTGCCCCAGGCTGCTGGTCTCCTCCACCACTGCTGCTTCTACAAGCACCAAGGAGGGAACCTGGTGACCATGACCACAACCCCCCGTGGCTTGCAATCAGGGGACAGGGCCACCTGGTTTGGCCTCTACTACAACATCTCAGGGGCTGGGTTCTTCCTGCACCCCGTAGGTTTGGAGCTTCTGGTAGACCACAAGGCTCTGGACCCTGCTCGCTGGACCATCCAGAAGGTGTTCTTTCAAGGCCGCTACTATGAGAGTCTGGCCCATCTGGAGGAGCAGTTTGAGGCCGGCCTGGTGAATGTGGTGGTGGTCCCAGACAATGGCACAAGTGGGTCCTGGTCCCTGAAGTCCCAGGTGCCTCCGGGTCCGGCTCCCCCTCTGCAGTTCCATCCCCAGGGCCCCCGCTTCAGTGTCCAGGGGAGTCGAGTGGCCTCCTCACTGTGGACTTTCTCCTTTGGCCTCGGAGCTTTCAGCGGTCCAAGGATCTTTGACATCCGATTCCAGGGAGAACGGCTGGCTTACGAGATCAGCCTCCAAGAGGCCTTGGCTCTCTATGGTGGAAATTCCCCAGCAGCAATGCTGACCCACTATATGGATGGCAGCTTTGGCATGGGGAAGTACTCCACGCCCCTGACCCGTGGGGTGGACTGCCCTTATCTGGCCACCTACGTGGACTGGCACTTCCTTTTGGAGTCCCAAGCCCCCAAGACACTACCTGATGCCTTTTGTGTGTTTGAGCAGAACCAGGGCCTGCCCCTGAGGCGACACCACTCAGATTTTCATTCCCACTATTTTGGGGGCCTTGTGGAGACAGTGCTGGTCTTCAGATCTGTGTCGACCTTGCTCAACTACGACTACGTGTGGGATATGGTCTTCCACCCCAATGGGGCCATCGAAGTCAAATTCCATGCCACAGGCTACATCAGCTCAGCGTTCCTCTTTGGTGCTGCCCGAAGATACGGAAACCAGGTTGGGAAGCACACGCTGGGCACCGTCCACACTCACAGTGCCCACTACAAGGTGGATCTGGACGTGGGAGGTAAGACATCCTGGCGGAGGCCAGGATTCCAGTAAAGGGGGCTGAAGGGTTGTCTCTGTTTGCTTTGGGTTTGATGGAGGTTTTCCAGGGAAGGAAGATCTGAGCATGAGTATATGTTTTGGAGTTTCATGCTTCCTCTTTTGCTGGATGGGAGAGAGTTGGCTGCTGAATTTTACTGAGATTTTAGCTCATTGGCTGGGTACAGAGCTGCCACCCACCCTCCACATGACCTCATCAGAAAATCTTGGGAAACAGCTAAGCTCAGAGAAGAGGCAGGATCCAGGCTAAGGGTCCCCTTTGCCCTCTTCCCTCCCTGGCACTT
Source organism: Mesoplodon mirus (assembly GCF_964341445.2). NCBI lineage: Eukaryota > Metazoa > Chordata > Mammalia > Artiodactyla > Ziphiidae > Mesoplodon > Mesoplodon mirus. The sequence continues at coordinate 6,252,326 of NC_138994.1, forward strand.
ATATGGGTCCCACTTCAGTGAGGCAGCCATTTGCTTTTCAGCTTATCTGTGTCTGGCCTGCAGTGTAGGTATTGGGGAGGATCTGTTTGCATTCTGCAGAGTCCCTGGCACCTGCAGGCCAATCGTGGAACGCCCCTGGGGTATACATTTCCCTGGGAGGTGGACCTTTCTCCTCCCTGAGTTTCCATTTCTGGGCACAATACACTTAAGTGTGAGGGGTAGAGTGGATACTGTGGAATAGTCCAGATAGTTCCTGGAGTTGGTGGTCACAGAGGGCCAAGGGTTACATGATGCCTCGGAGTCCTGGTCATTTCACGGTCATTCCCCACATTGAGTTCATCACCAGATTTTTTTCTGCCTCTGAAATATCTCCAAACCCTCGCTTGGCCCCGCTACCGGCCCCCTGTGGGTGCCAGCCCTCTCTTTGCTGCTTCGACTCTTCTTCCTCTCAGATCCATGGTTCACCCTGCGCTCAGAGGGACCTACCAGCCCATGCCAGCCTGCTCCCTTACACACTGCCCACTTTCCCCATCACCTATTGGATCCCCATCACCTATAGGATCCCCATCACCTATAGAGGACAGCTACTGCCTGCCTGTCACATTCTTCCCGGTGCTGCTTAAGACACACACCCGCCCTGTCCCTGGACATGCACACCACATGTGACAGTCACGCTTCTTTGCTTTTGCTCCTGTTTTGCCCCTGTCTAGAATGCCCTGCCATGTCATCTCTGCTGGTGACATCCTCTAAGGCCAGGCTGAAAAGTGGCCCAGGAAGCCCTCTATTCTTGCCTGTACCTGTGTTCCTCTAACCTTCAATCTTGAATGGGCTCCTCTCACACTACAGTCCCTTCAGGGCTCGGCCTTTCTGGGGCGTCTGTGCGAGCAGGAGGGTAAGGACGTTGTTTCATTCATCAGTGTGTCCCCCGTGCTGAGCACAGGCCTCTCCACTAATGAGTGTGAAAGGATGAAGGAATGATATCCTTGAAGAAATATGTCACAGGTCAACAGGTTTGGCTGAAAGATTGGGACATCTTGGGGAGAGGGGAGGCAAGAGGGGGCACACTCAGTCTGGCTTTCTCTTTGGCCCCCACTCTGAAGCCAGGTGGGGACAGTCCAGAGGGGGCGGAGCAGCTGCATGACCAGCCCTCCCTCCCCCCTTCCCCCCACCATCTCCACTTCACCCCTGCAGGACTGGAGAACTGGGTCTGGGCTGAGGACATGGCTTTTGTCCCTACGGCGGTACCCTGGAGCCCCAAGCACCAGATACAGAGGCTGCAGGTGACCCGGAAGCTGCTGGAGACGGAGGAGCAGGCCGCCTTCCCCCTGGGAGGTCCCTCCCCTCGCTACCTGTACCTGGCCAGCAATCACAGCAACAAGTGGGGGCACCCGAGGGGCTACCGCATCCAGACAGTCAGCTTTGCTGGGGAGCCCCTGCCCCAGAACAGCTCCATGGAGAGAGCCTTGAGCTGGGCAAGGTGGGTGATGGGGTGCGGTATGCGTGTGGGGTGGGGGAGGGGATGAGAGTGAGAAGGGAGTGTTGGGAGGGGCAACTGGGCACTCAGTTCAAACTGTACACGAGGTGAGTGAGGTAAGAGCTCAAAAAGGATTTCCTGGTTATCCAAAGGCCCACAGTGGATACATGGTCCCCTTGGAGGGCTAAAGCCCAGGTGGGAAAAGTCTTTTCTGTTTGGGAGGGGGCATGTTGTGAAATGGAAAGGGATGAAAAGGAGGACATGGAATGATGTTGGGCCACCCACCAGGGTGGCGTCAGAGTGACCGTGTGAACGAGATGGGAATGCTGAGGTCCATGGGCTCGGCTCCCTTCCATGATGATCAGGCAGCAGGATGGGCTTAGTGACCATGGAGGCCTGACCAGAGCATCTCTAGGTACCAGCTGGCTGTGACCCAGCGGAAGGAGGCGGAGCCCCGCAGCAGCAGCATCTTCAATCAGAATGACCCCTGGGCCCCCACCGTGGACTTTGCTGACTTCATCAACAATGAGACCATAGCTGGAGAGGTCAGCCGGCTGTGGGAGGCTGAGGGAGGGGTTCGGGGGACACAGAGATGAGCCCCACCTTCTCTCGGGGAGGTCCCTGAAAACCATCTCCCCAAGGACGGAGCTGACTCCTGCCTTCTGTGCTTTTGTGGATCTGATCATTACCTGCTTGAGGGAATCTTCCCAAGCTGGAAGTTCATTTGCAGACAGTGGCTGAGGCTCCAGCCTGTCCTCAAGACTCTACAGCTCTCTAAGTCTCAGCATTGTGGACTGAGTCCTTTTTTTTTTTTTTGCGGTACGCAGGCCTCTCACTGTTGTGGCCTCTCCCGTTGCGGAGCACAGGCTCCGGATGCGCAGGCTCAGCGGCCATGGCTCACGGGCCCAGCCGTTCCGCGGCATGTGGGATCCTCCCGGACCGGGGCACGAACCCACGTCCCCTGCATTGGCAGGCGGACTCTCAACCACTGTGCCACCAGGGAAGCCCATGGACTGAGTCCTTTAAGGGCCCCAGGACTCAGGAGGGCTGGAAGTGACCAGGGAAGACCACATCTCTTTTATCTAAAGCTTCTCTGTTGCTGGCTTGACCATTAAAGGATTAATTTCCAAGTTAATTTCTGCCTCCCAAACCCTGATCTTCCCTCCTCATCCTCCTTCTCTCAGAGTTTGGGAGCTCTCATTGAGTCAGGGGAAAGGAGCTGAAGTTGCCCGTGGGTGTCATCATTCCTCTGGGGGTGTGTAGGCTGATGGTGATGTCATGGGGAGTGTCAGAGATGGAGGGTGCAGGCTGGGATGGGGGGCAGGTGTTGCTCCGAATATGAAATTGACCATTTATGCGTTGATTTCTGGACTAGTAGGAAAAATGTTTGAAGACTTAAAATCCTCTTGAGCAAAGGTGGGCTGCGAAAGTGAATCCTGGGAGAGGCGGACGTGCCCTTAGCAAAGCCAAACCTCATGATCCTCTTTCTTCGCCCCCATTAGGACTTGGTGGCCTGGGTGACAGCCGGTTTCCTGCACATCCCCCATGCAGAGGACATTCCCAACACAGTGACTGTGGGGAACGGCGTGGGCTTCCTCCTCCGACCCTACAACTTCTTTGACCAGGACCCCTCCTTCGATTCTGCTGACTCCGTCTACTTCCGGGAGGACCAGGATGCTGGGGCCTGTGAGGTCAACCGCCTGGCTTGCCTCCCCCAGGCTGCGGCCTGTGTCCCCCACCTCCCTGCCTTCTCCCACGCGGGCTTCTCCCACAACTAGGTGGATGGGGAATGTGGCTGGGACCCCAGGGCCAGGGAGTGTGGGGGAGGGGAGGGGATGGGCACTGGGCAGGGCAGCCTATGTCTTCTCCCTCCTCACATCCCGGGGGTCTTCTTTCTCCCATCGTCCTCCCTTCCCTCCCCCTCCCTTCTGGGAGCATCCTGAGTCTGTGATGCCTGACACAGGGGGCTCTCAGCTCTGTTGACCCCAGACCTGCTGAGTTCCTCTTGCAGAGAGGAAAGGAATGGCCAGCCAGGAGCTTGGAGTCATGGTTAAACTTTCCAGAAGACTCCTGTTTTTGGTGTTTTTTGTCTTGTTTCCTTTTATTTTTGCTATCTGGGTTTCCCAAATCTTCTTAGCCATCCCAGGTTTCTCTTGAGACTCCTGAGTCCTCACTTGCGACGTGAGGATGGGGGGCTCTGCTTTGGGGATAACCACCAGGAGCCAGTGGGGCAGGGTTCCTGCCAGGCCCGTGAATCTAGGAATCAAGCTGGAAGGGGCTCTTTGGCCCATGTCTCCTTCTCTCTCTCTCCCCTCTTGCCTAGCCTCCTCCGGTTCCCACCTGTTCTTATATCCTGGGATTTCCCTCCCAGCCCTGAGGGGATGTTACCCAGCCCTCATTTCTCACCTCTGGTCTCCTCTCCTGGTTCTAGGCCTGTGGAAGTCTCAAAATGCAAGGGACATCTAGTTTGAGAGGACAATCCCCGTCTGTGTCCCTGTGTCTGGGAGCTGCCCCTACCCCCAGTCCTGGGGCAGGATGTGTTTCCCCACAGTTCTTTCTGCCCATGTGTATAGGCGCGCCTTGCATTCTCTGGCAGAGGATGGTCATGGAGACAACAGCAGCTCAAGTGAGCACTTTAGATGGCTTTGCGGGGGCAGTGGTAATGAGGAGGTCATTTTGTGCCAAGTCTGTGCGTGACCAGTGCCCTCTGTGCTCTGCAGTAGCCAGTATGGGAGGCTGGGTGGACACCAAGGATGAGAAGCAGGAAGACCAGGGACTCCAGTCATAGGGCCAGGGGTTCAATCACGTGTGAGCATGCAAATGAGCCAAGGCCTCTGGGGGTGGAGCCTCCCTGGCAGGCTGTCCCTGTGGAGGGGTGGGTGGGAGCAGTCTGGACTGGGGGTTCCTCTACAAATAGCCAGAGATGGGAAGCAGCAGAACTGTCATCCCTAGAAGACTGATTAAATAAATTCTGATGCAGCCTTGCAAAGCAATACTACACAGCTGTAAAACTAATTATATCTCTTTATAGGGAATCATCTTCCAGTGAACAAGGAAAGGCACAGAAGTGTGTATAGGGCACCTCCATTTGTGTTTTACAGGGAAGGATCATATAAATACATATTTTCCTATCTTATAGATGCATATTCGGAAGACACGGGTAACCCTGGTTGCCCCTGTGGAGGGGAACCAGGAAGCTAGGACAGAGGAGGGAGGAGACTTAGTACTATACACCCTTTTGTACATTTGAAGTGAACCATGTGACTGTATTACCTATTCATTTATTATTATTCAAATAATAAATGGGCCCAAACAACACCTGACTTCTTTTTTTAAACTGACTGGTCTTTTAGGAAGGGGCTGGGGTAGGGGGGAAGGGTAGAGGGAATTAAGAGATAGCCCCAGGGACTCAATTTTCTCAAGTATTTGAGACCCAGAGAAATGGGCGTGGCCTCTGGTAACTGCTTTGCCTCCTCTTGCCTGTAGATCTCCAAGAAAATGTTAAACCTCAGTCAATGTCTCTTTTGCTCTCTCTCACTCCCTCCCCCTGTCTCTCTCTCTCTCTTAGAAGTGGGGGCGATGAGAAGCCCTGGGGAGGGGTGACTTCTGCCTGCTGGAAGCCCAGGCCAGGCTAGGACGTGAAATGCAGGAAACAGGTTTCGGCCTCTGCTCAGCTTCTGACCAGAGGGAGATCATATCCAGGGAGCACAGACAACACAGAAGCTTCTGCTACCTTCTGTCCTGCCCCAAGCCCAGGTTCACTTCTGGGTCAGTAGAACAGCAGATGGAGACGAGTTAGTGAGCTGGAGAGAAACTAGGTTCCAAAGAACAGAGAGAAAGATTTCAGTCAAGAGGGAGGGCCAGCGATGGCGGGATGAATTTATACCACAGGCTGGGGTGGAAGCCAGGGTGACAGAGGACAGAGAGAGATTGAGGACAAGGAGGGACTGAAGACTGAGACCGAGGAGAAAAAGGCGTGTTGTGGCCACCGTGGCTCTGATACTGAGTTTATGCTTCTACTTTCTCTGACCTGAGTAATTTCACTTCTCCATCACATGCTTATGATTTTGTCTCCACCTCCTTCTGGCTCCTGTTTACGGTCACTTGCACAACAGTCAGTGTTGGAGGGAAAAGGAATAAAGGAATGCTGGTGTCCACCCCTCATCCCATCCTGTTTTTATTATTATTATTATTATTTTATTTTTGCGGTATGCGGGCCTCTCACTGTTGTGGCCTCTCCCGTTGCGGAGCACGGGCTCCGGACGCGCAGGCTCAGCGGCCATGGCTCACGGGCCCAGTTGCTCCGCGGCATGTGGGATCTTCCCGGACTGGGGCACGAACCCGTGTCCCCTGCATCGGCAGGCGGACTCTCAACCACTGCGCCACCAGGGAAGCCCCCCATCCTGTTTTTATAACATGACACTCATTGCCTTGAAACCCATCTCCAGACCAAGAGTGTGAGTGTTTGCAAGCGGTGAGTGTGCGTGTGTGTGTGAATGCTCGCTCACAAGCTTTGATCTGAAAAGGGGACTGTGGTGTGTCTCTCAGTCACATCATGGAGATGACAACCCTCCATGGAGATGACACGGAGATGACAACCCTGGCCCAGGCGTCAGTGGACAGGTAGATTGTGAGCTCATCAGCCCAGCTGGGGTCAGGAGGGCTGCAAGGTGGACCTCCAGCCCCCTACCCCACCCACTGTCTTCCTAAACCCCTGAGGCTGGCTGGATTGTTAGCCTCAGACTTCTGGTCAAGCCATAGGAGGGAATAGTAACCCAGGATGTCAGGTTCTGAAATAACTGGTGTCCCCAAGGCCAAGATCTTTAGGGCTTGGGCCCATTGCCCTAAGAGGAGCTGGACAAGGGGACGCCTGAGGCTTAGGTCAGGGGCATAACTGGGACGGGACTTCCAGGAATGCAGACACGCGAAGTCCCTGTGAGGGGCACAAGATGTGCTCGCCTGCCTCTGCCCTCCTGCAGCCCCTGGGAAGGGCTCCCTCTGAGGGTGCAGGAGAAGGATTCCTACATGCATTCAACAAAGATTTCCCCAGTGCCTCCTACATGCCAGGTACCTTGAAAAGCACTAGGATACGTTATGGAATAAGATGCACAATGTCTACCCTCAGGGACGAGAGGGGCCAGGAAAGGGTCCATTACATCAGGGAATTTTCCAGGGGAGGTAGGAGGAGGACATAGCAGGGGCTTCTAACCCGGACTTAGGGATTGGGGAGGCTTCCTGAGGGACCTGATGTCTAAGCTGATCCTGGCAGAGGCGTAGAAGTTGGCCGAGGGAGAAGGAAGAGAGCGGAGATAAGGTTCCAGGAAGAGGGAACAGCATGTTCAGAAGCCAGGAGGTGACACACTGGCCCCATCCAAGTACCCAAGTTCATTGACATGTGTGTGGGCTGTGAGCAGAGCCTGGAGGGCCAAGCAGGGGGCAGAGGAGGCAGGCCCTTGCAAGCCACAGTTACCGTAAGGAAAATGGGGAGCCACGGAAGGATTCTAAGCAAGGGAGTGACAGGGTCAGTGTTGCCTTTGAGGACATTGCCTCTGGCCCAGATACAAAGAATAGAGTTGACAGAAGGCTTAGGCACAGGGAGGTGGGTCAGGGGGAAGAAATGATGGTGGCCTGAATTCAGGGTGAGGCTGGGGGAGGACTCCTGTGAGAATGTGGCCCAAGGAGGCCCTGTTTGCAGAGTGCCCCGATCAGAACCCCATCCTGGATGCCCCCCTCCTGCCTCCCAACTTCTGCTGAGATCACAGGGAAAGTAAGAAAGGATGCCTGGTCACTGACTCTGGTCCTTCCTTCTGTACAGCCCCTGACCTCCTGAACGGAAGAACATGGCTATTTTTTTTTTTTTTTGGCATGCGGGATTTAGTTCTCCTGCAGCAGAAGCACGGAATCTTAACCACTGGACCACCAGGGAAGTCCCCTGTATGTCTTTCTTCTGAGGACAGTCTCCCACCATCCCAAGTCACCCAGTGCAACCTTTGTGTCCTTGTGTCACCTAAGAGGCTGTGCCCTTTCTCACTCATCCACCCAATCAGACACGGAGTCCTGTCAACTCCACCCACCACATTGCTCAGACCCCTCCCTTCTCTCTGTCCTCGAGGTCACCGGCCTCATCCTGGCCCTTTGTTTCCTGTCCAGTGTCCTCCCTCCGTCTGTCCCACACCCAAGCCCCACTCCACACTGGAGCCAGAGCCATGTCCCCAGAATGCAGACCAGAGTGCACTGACCTGGGTGTCCGGGATGGTCCCGCTGGCCACACAGGGCCTCTGGGGCAACAGCTCGACTCAGGCACCACATCCTGGGGCCCAGTCCTCAGCCTGTGGACTGGGGGGTGGGCTCTGGCTCCCAGGGATAAATGCATCTTCAGCACATTCACAGAGGCTGGGGACAAGTTGGTCCAAATGAAAATAAGACCTAGTGGGGGGAGCAGGAAGTGTGGTCCTGTCTCCTGAGTAATTCTACAAAAGGGACAACTTGGTCTAACATGGCTTCCTGGGGAAGTGCTCTTGGACATGTCCAGGTTGCAGAGGATTCTCCTCCAGGCTCACGGAGATGCATGTCCTCTCTCCGGATCCCTCAGTCTCTCCTAGTTCCCCTCAGGACCTGGCTGCACAGAGGACGGCAGTCTCCCACACATCACCTTCCCAAGAACGGAGGCAACTTTGCTCTCTGCCTCTGCAATATTTTGGAGGCGGGTTTCCTGGAAATGAGGCTTCTGGGCAGCTAGGTTATGTTCACAGCCAGTTTCCAGGCACCCTGACCTCTGCCGTGCTCCATCAGTCCTGCTCAAGTGGGGAGGGATCTCTGTTACACTGAAACTCCCCACCCCCTCCAACTTTGGACTGGCTCCACCCCCCCCTCATGCTCCCCTCCAGTGATTTAGGGTGCTCAGGGCCTCCAAGATGTTGACCTGGCTCAGCCCTTCAGCCCCCCAGCTCCTCACAGGTGCTTTATGTTCTCAGCATGACTCTCCAGTCTCCTATGGGTGCCAGTAGGATCCTGGTTGATGGGGGAGCCGTAGACTGTGATGAGGGCTTCGTCAGCTAGAGGACGGAAGGAGGGAATCCGGCTGAAGGGGTGTGCACAGGTGAGTTTTGCTTGCGGCCTTGTAGCCAGGAGAAAGGCCGCATCTGGAGAGTGGAGGAAGGGCCCAAGGACAGTCTCTTTCTGCCCCTGTCACTTCTCCCGCTTGCCTCTCTCCAGGTGTATCTCCCAAACCGATCCCTCTCCCACTTCATTCCCCAACCTTGAACCTGTGTGTTTGTTTTGGAACAGGACGACAGAGGCTTACATGAGCCACTTAAAGCCCACATTCCTACATCAGCCCCACCTCCCGAGCCTGGCCTGACCACTGATTCCCCCAACCTCCAGCCTCCGCCAACCTTCTGCCCTTGGCTGCTTGTCTTGAATGTACCCATCGTGCCATTGCCCAGAAGCCCCACCCAGAGCCAGGAACCTCCAGAGACTGAAAGGGGCATCCTGCATCCAGGTCCTGTCTGTCTGTCTTTCTATCTTGCATTCTGATTCAAGAGCCTGGAGGCAGCCAGGAGCTTTAGCTATGGCTGTCTTTATTCTTTTGTCCCTGTGGAATGTTCTGATGACGGGCATGGGTGAAGGTGGTGCTGGGAGTGAGGAAGGAGTTGGAAGGAGTGTCATCCCGGCCTGCCTCCCCGCTGCCCCTCCGGATCTCCCAGTGCCCAGCCCTGGACACACCCTGGCCAGAGCCAGCTGTTTGCAGACCTGAGCCGAGAAGAGCTGACGGCTGTGATGAGCTTTCTGACCCAGAAGCTGGGACCAGGCCTGGTGGATGCAGCTCAGGCCCAACCCTCAGACAACTGCGTCTTCTCGGTAGAGCTGGAGCTGCCCCCCAAGGCTGCAGCCCTGGCCCACCTGGACAGGGGGAGCCCCCCGCCTGCCCGGGAGGCACTGGCCATCGTCTTCTTTGGCGGACAAGCCCAGCCCAATGTGACTGAGCTGCTGGTGGGGCCGCTGCCGCACCCCTCCTACCTGCGGGATGTGACTGTGGAGCATCACGGGGGCCCCCTGCCCTATCACCGACGCCCCGTGCTCACGCGAGAGTACCTGGACATAGACCAGATGATCTTCAACAGAGAGCTGCCCCAGGCTGCTGGTCTCCTCCACCACTGCTGCTTCTACAAGCACCAAGGAGGGAACCTGGTGACCATGACCACAACCCCCCGTGGCTTGCAATCAGGGGACAGGGCCACCTGGTTTGGCCTCTACTACAACATCTCAGGGGCTGGGTTCTTCCTGCACCCCGTAGGTTTGGAGCTTCTGGTAGACCACAAGGCTCTGGACCCTGCTCGCTGGACCATCCAGAAGGTGTTCTTTCAAGGCCGCTACTATGAGAGTCTGGCCCATCTGGAGGAGCAGTTTGAGGCCGGCCTGGTGAATGTGGTGGTGGTCCCAGACAATGGCACAGGTGGGTCCTGGTCCCTGAAGTCCCAGGCGCCTCCGGGTCCGGCTCCCCCTCTGCAGTTCCATCCCCAGGGCCCCCGCTTCAGTGTCCAGGGGAGTTGAGTGGCCTCCTCACTGTGGACTTTCTCCTTTGGCCTCGGAGCTTTCAGTGGCCCAAGGATCTTTGATATCACTTCCAAGGGGAGAGAGTCGCCTATGAAGTCAGTGTCCAGGAGGCCTTGGCTGTCTATGGTGGAAATTCTCCTTCTGCTGTGAGAGGCCGGTACGCAGATGGCAACTTTGGTTTGGGCCATTTTTCCACGCCCCTGACCTGTGGGGTGGACTGCCCCTATCTGGCCACCTACGTGGACTGGCCACCTATGCACTTCCTTTTGGAGTCCCAAGCCCCCAAGACACTACCTGATGCCTTTTGTGTGTTTGAGCAGAACCAGGGCCTGCCCCTGAGGCGACACCACTCAGATTTTCATTCCCACTATTTTGGGGGCCTTGTGGAGACAGTGCTGGTCTTCAGATCTGTGTCGACCTTGCTCAACTACGACTACGTGTGGGATATGGTCTTCCACCCCAATGGGGCCATCGAAGTCAAATTCCATGCCACAGGCTACATCAGCTCAGCGTTCCTCTTTGGTGCTGCCTGAAGATATGGAAACCAGGTTGGGAAGCACACGCTGGGCACCGTCCACACCCACAGTGCCCACTTCAAGGTGGATCTGGACGCAGGTGGTAAGACATCCTGGCGGAGGCCAGGATTCCAGTAAAGGGGGCTGAAGTCTCCATGCCTAGATTTAAAAATGGTCATTGAAACATTAAAAATGTAAAAGTATAAGAAGAAAATGTGAAAGTCATCAAATTCCTCAGAGATTTTCACCCTTAGATAGTTATTCTCTCATGCTTAAAAAAAGTCTTTCCTTTTTTAAAATCGTGCATCTGCAATCTAGAATATATTACAGTGTATACTATGTATATATGATATACTGATATACATATTTAGAATTTTACCACCAAATTTCAATCATAATGTACATATATTTTGTCACTTCTAATTTCTCACATAACAACATATTACACTCAGGCAAACAACAAATATTTACTGAATGAATGTGTATTTGTGCCAAGCACTGCACTAAGACAATGTAACAAAAGAAACAACATCCCTGCTCTCGATAGGCTTAGGTTGTAATGGAGGAGTGGAGAGCACATGGGGGGCTCCTGGAAAATGTGAGAGAAACATTTTTTTTAAATTGAAGTTTACTTGACTTAACAATGTTGTGTTAATTTCTGCTGTACAGCAAAGTGATTCAGTTATACATATATATATTCTTTTTCATATTCTTTTCCATTATGTTTTTTTAATTCATTAATTAATTAATTTTTTTTTGGCTGCTTTGGGTCTTCGTTGCTGTGTGCGGGCTTTCTCTAGTTGCTGCGAGCAGGGACTACTCTTCGTTGTGGTGCCCGGGCTTCTCATTGCAGTGGCTTCTCTTGTTGCTGAGCATGGGCTCTAAGTACACGGGCTTCAGTAGTTGTAGCACGTGGGCTCTAGAGCACAGGCTCAGTAGTTGTGGCGCACGGGCTTTGTTGCTCTGCGGCATGTGGGACCAGGGCTCGAACCCGTGTCCCCTGCGTTGGCAGGCGGATTCTTAACCACCGTGCCACCAGGAAAGTCCCCCATTATGATTTATCACAGGATATTGAATATAGTTCCCTGTGCTATCCAGTAGTACCTTGTTGTTTATCCATTCTATATATAACAGTTTGCATCTGCTAACCTCTAACTCCCAATCCATCCCTCCCCCCGGCAACCACAAGTCTGTTCTCTATATCTGTAAGTCTGTTTCTGTTTCATAGATATGTTCATTTGTGTCGTTCTTTAGATTCCACATATAAGTGATATCATATGGTATTTACCTTTCTCTTTCTGACTCACTTCGCTTAGTATGGTAATCACTAGGTCCATCCATGTTGCTGTAAATGACATTATTTCATTCTTTTTTATGGCTGAGTTGTATTCCATTGTGTGTATGTATATGTACATATATATATGTATGTATGTATCTATCAGATCTTCTTAATCTAATCGTCTGTTGATGGACACTTAGGTTGCTTCCAGGTTTTGGCTATTGTAAATAGTACTGCTCTGAACACAGGGATACATGTATCTTTTTGAATTACGGTTTTGTCCGGCTATACACCCAGGAGTGGAATTTCTGGATCATATGGCAACTGTATTTTTAGTTTTTTAAGGAACCTCCATACTGTTTTCCACAGTGGCTGCACCAATTTACATTCACACCAACAATGTAAAAGGGTTCCCTTTTCTCCACTTCTGAGAGGAACATTTTTATGCTTAACCTCTCTGTATCTCAGTTTACTCAAGTGTAAAAATGGTGTAACAGTGCATTCCTCATAAGACTGTTGTGAGAATTCATGATGACTATTTAAAAACATTTTTTTCTTTTGAAATAACTTTAGACTTACAGAAAAGTTGCAGACATTACATAGAGTTCTCATATACCCGTCACCAGCTCCCCCTAATGTAAACATCTTGCATAACCACAGGACAATCACAACCAGGAAATTAACATTATTACAATACTATAAACTACAGACTTTATGAGAATTTCATCAGTTCTTTACTGATTTCCTTTCTCTGTTCCGGGATCTAAACCAGCAACCCACCTTGCACTTAGATGTCCTGTCTCCTTATGGTCTCCTCCAATCTGGCAGTTCTTTAGGTTTTCCTTGTCTTTCAGGAACTGACACTTTAGAAGATACTAGTCAATCATTTTGTAGAATGTCTTTCAATTTGGGTTTCTCTGATATTTTCTCATGATTGGGTTGAGCTTGTGTTTTTGTTTTTGTGGAGGTTTTTTTGGTAAGAAAACCACAGAAATGACTTTATACCCTTCTCAGAGCATCATATCAAGGGGTATGTGATGTCCGTATGTCTTATTACCAGTGATATTGGCCTCAGGCATTTGGTTAAGGTGGTGTTTTCCAGATTCCTCCATTGCAAAAGTTACTGTTTTTCCATTTTCAATTAATAAATATTTGGGGGAAATTTTTGATGCTATGCAAATATACTATTTCTTTTCTTCTCAAACTCTTGCCCACAAATTTTAACAACTACTGGTGGATTTTTCCTTCAACAATTATTATTGCTGTGTCATTTACATTTTTTCTTTTATTCTTTATACATTTATTAATTGGAATTCTCCGTTAAGAAAGTGTTATCCCTCCTTTTTACTTTATTTATGTATGTAATTATTTATTCATAACTGTATGGACTCATGGATATTTTATTCTAAGGGTTATAACCCCATACTATCATTTATTTTGTTCCTTAAATTGTTTCAGTTTTGGCCATTGGGAGAGCCTTCAGGTTGGTTCCTGTGTCTTGCTGACATGCCTCCATCCTTTTTTGAGCACTTCTTTACTTTCTGGCACCGCAAGATATTCCAGTTACATCTTGTATTTTCCCTGCCCCAGCCCTGAAATCAACCACTTCTCCAAGAATCTCTTGTTCCTTTTATTGGAGAATAGTAATTAGAAACCAAGATCTGGGTACCAGGTGTGCTCATTATTACTGGGATGTCATTGCTTTTAGGCTCTCTCATCGGACTTAGCTAGAAAATACATGTATGTATTCTAACTGACGTACACATCTCTCTTTATCTCTACATCTAAGCTATAACAACTCTTAAAGCACTTGGAACGGTGCCTGACACGCACAGAGAAGTATTAGCTATTATTATTATTATTATCCACATGAGCCTGCTTGTGTGGATGTACCGGAAAAGGAACTCTTGGCCTTTAATTGTCATCTACAAGTAGAAACTGTGGAGTGTGGACTAGGAGCAGTAATTCACAAAGGGAAACTGAGGGTTTGTTTAATCAGTCTCTGCTCTCTTTGATCTTTGGAAGGTATGGAGGGAGCTTCCCGGTATGTTTTGGTTTACTGCTCTTTGGTCTCAGATCACTTGAGTCCTAATATAGAACCTAGTTGGACTCCAATAAAATCATTAAAAACTCCAAATATTCAGGCAACAGACTATGTCTTTGGCCTTGCCCCTTATTCCTTGCCAATCCCCAAGCAAAAGAAAACACCGCTAAGCTCCAGCAGTGTTGGGCCTGGGGTCTGACTCTCCTTCCCTCTGACCTGCGTGTCTGCTGTCCATGTGTGGTGGAGCCCCTTTGTGTTGGTTTCCTCTGGGTGCTGATGTGTAGGCAGTGTAGAGCCAGACTGAGACCTGGGTCCCCAGCACTGCCATGAAACTAACCACATGCCCTTGGTGACAAACTGGGGCACATTATTTAAATTCTCTAAGCCTCAGTTGTCCCATCTGTAAAATGGGGACAATTATAGTTCCTCCTCCATCAGGTTGTTGTGCAAGTAAAGCATCAATCCATGTAAAGCCCTCAACACACTGCCTGTGCAGAGCTCCTCCAAGTTCAACAAATATGAGCTACTGCTGGGATTATTTTCATGAGAAGGAAGTTTTAGTGATGCCAGAGGGCTTCAGATATGAGGTGCAGACCCTTTCCTCAGGTCAGAAAGAACCTGGCCCTACACGTTGCCTGCTACACTGTTCCAACCTCAGGTAAACCACCCTCCCTTCAGCTCCTCAGAGGGGGAAGGTCAGTGGAAGCCCAGTCACAAGGCATCTGGGACTATTACCAGAGATGATATCAAGAAGAAAGACCTTCTCCAAATCTCTGGATCAGGGACATCTTGGGGAGAGGGGAGGCAAGAGGGGACACACTCAGTCTGGCTTTCTCTTTGGCCCCCACTCTGAAGCCAGGTGGGGACAGTCCAGAGGGGGCGGAGCAGCTGCATGACCAGCCCTCCCTCCCCCCTTCCCCCCACCATCTCCACTTCACCCCTGCAGGACTGGAGAACTGGGTCTGGGCTGAGGACATGGCTTTTGTCCCTACGGCGGTACCCTGGAGCCCCAAGCACCAGATACAGAGGCTGCAGGTGACCCGGAAGCTGCTGGAGACGGAGGAGCAGGCCGCCTTCCCCCTGGGAGGTCCCTCCCCTCGCTACTGTACCTGGCCAGCAATCACAGCAACAAGTGGGGGCACCCGAGGGGCTACCGCATCCAGACAGTCAGCTTTGCTGGGGAGCCCCTGCCCCAGAACAGCTCCACGGAGAGAGCCTTGAGCTGGGCAAGGTGGGTGATGGGGTGTCAGAGAGGCACTGGGGGAGGCGGACTGTACAAAAGGCTCCATGTTGCTGGAAACCCAGGTTCCCCTGCCTCCCATGGGTGTGTGTACATATACACACGATCACACATTCACACACACACTTTCCTGCAGCCACAATTTTAGGCTGCTCAAAATGAAGCCTCCTGTGTGGATGAATGAATGAAAAGCTACATGCTGAATCAAATATGACAAAATGCTCCAGGTAGAATCTAGGAAGTGGGCATATGAGTGTTCACTAGACTATTCTTTTAACTTTTCTGTATGTTTAAAATGTTCACAATCAAAAAAATAATAATAATAAATAAATAAATAAATAAATAAGAACTGAAATGTTCACAATCAAGTTTGGAGGGGAAATCAAAGAGAGGAGCACAGATCTGAGGGAATATTCCCCAAAATGCAGGCACATGAGATACTGAAATTCACCTAAGATGGGAATCAGGCCATGTCTGTGCATATGCATCCAGGCCCAGACTCCCATCTGCATGGATGCGTGAGCGACAGCCCCACCTGAAGTCTGAACAATGGGCCAGTAGGTGTTTGAGATACAGGATATTGAGCAAATGCGGGAACTTTGTGAGAGAGAGAGAGAGAGGGAAGTGAACAGAGAACAATAAAGAGGCTGGACAACATAAGACCTTTATGCTCATTTCCCCTTTGTGTCCTCTCTTCAGTGCAGCTTCAGGCAGCAGGATGGGTCGATGACCTTGTGGGTCTAATCCAAATCCCCTGCAGGTACCAGCTGGCTGTGACCCAGCGGAAGGAGGAGGAGCCCAGAAGCATCAGCATCTATAATTTGAAGGACACCTGGACCCCTACCCTGGACTTCACTGACTTCATCAACAACGAGACCATTGCTGGGCAGCTGAGTTGAGGGGGAGGGGGTGGGCATGAGGGGGGAGGCAGGGGGAGCAAGGATGAGCCTCCTTACTCTCTCCCAAGCCAGATTCCTCTAGGGGTCTTTAGAACCCACTAAGGAAGAAAGCGCTATGATTTCACATCTTTCCTGGGCTGCTGAGCTCAGTCCCTCCCATACAAGGCCACTGGGGGAGGCGGACGTGTCCTTAGCAAAGCCAGACCTCATGATCCTCTTTCTTCGCCCCCATTAGGACTTGGTGGCCTGGGTGACAGCCGGTTTCCTGCACATCCCCCATGCAGAGGACGTTCCCAACACAGTTACTGTGGGGAACGGCGTGGGCTTCTTCCTCTGACCCTACAACTTCTTTGACCAGGACCCCTCCATCGATTCTGCTGACTCCGTCTACTTCCGGGAGGACCAGGATGCTGGGGCCTGTGAGGTCAACCCCCTGGCTTGCCTCCCCCAGGCTGTGGCCTGTGCCCTCCACCTCTCTGCCTTCTCCCACGTGGGCTTCTCCCACAACTAGGTGGTTCCTGGGATGGAGAATATGGCTGGGACCCCAGGGCCAGGGAGTGTGGGGAGGGGAGGGGATGGGCACTGGATGGGGCAGTGCTTTCTCGCATCATCCTCCCTTCCCTCCCCCTCCCTGCTGGGAGCATCCTGAGTCTGTGATGCCTGACACATGGGGTTCTTAGCTTTGTTGACCTCAAACCTCCTGGGTTCCTGTCGCAGAGAAGAGAGGAATGGCCAGCCGGGAGTCTAAAGTGATGGCCATACTTTTACCAGAAGACTCCTGGTTTTTTTTTTTTGGTTTTTTTTTTCTTGCGGTACGCGGGCCTCTCACTGTTGTGGCCTCCCCCATTGCGGAGCACAGGCTCCAGATGCGCAGGCTCAGCAGCCATGGCTCATGGGCCCAGCCGCTCCGCAGCATGTGGGATCTTCCTGGACCGGGGCACGAGCCCGTGTCCCCTGCATCGGCAGGCGGACTCTCAACCACTGCGCCACCAGGGAAGCCCTCCTGTTTTTTTTTTTTTACCAGTTTTTTAATCTTATTTTTTAAATGAGATGTAGTCCATATACCATAAAATTCGCCCTTTTAACATGTACAGTTTAACGGGTTTTAATATGTTCATAAAGTTGTGCAACCATGACTACTATCTAATTCCAGAACAATTTCATCACCCCACTTCCTATTTCCCTCCAACCCATTCCCAATTCTAGGCAACCACTCACCTTTCTGTCACTACAGACTTGCCAAGATTCTGCAAGTTTCGTATAAATATATTCATACAACAAGTGGTCTTCTGTGGTTGGCGTCTTTCACTCAGTGTAGCGGTTTTGAGGCGCATCCGTGTTCTAGCAGGAATCAGTACTTCATTCTTTTATGGCCAAATAAAATTCCATCGTATGGATAGACCAGATTTTGTTTCCACTCTTTGGTTGTTACGGATAGTGCTGCTATGAACATTTGTGTACAAGTTTTCATGTGGACAAATACCTTCATTTCTCTTGGGTATATACCTGGGAGCCGAATTGCTGGGTCATATGGTCATCTATGTTTAACCTTTCGAAGAGCTGCCAGACACCATTCCAAAGTAACTGTACCATTTCCTTTCTTTGCTCTTTTTTTTTTTTTTTTTTGCATAACATAACATGAAACTTTTACTTAAACTTTTATGCGACGTACTTATACACAACAGAAAATGTACCATTTGGCCATTTTAAAATGGACAATTCAGTTGCCTTAAGTACATTCAGAAGTTTCTTGGGCCTCCCCAGCTCCTCCTTTGCCCTGGGTCTTGAATATGAAGGTGCGGCATCTAGAGAGTAGCTGTTCTCTGGAGCCCCAGGACAGGGTCCCCACTAGGCCTGTGTCCGAGATCTTAGGAAGGTGCTTCCCTCAATTCCCTGTCACCTTAGCTTCCTCTTTCTCTCTCTTTTCTTCCCCTCCTCCTTCCCCTCCTCTTGCTACTTCAGCTTCTACTCCCTGGTGTTTCCCTCTGAGGTCCTGGGGGGAAGTCCTTGCTGCCTCAGGTCCTATAATCCCCCACCCCAAAGCCCCTCAGCTTTGGTGACCTCCCCTGTCCCTGGGATGGGGAAGCCTTGGGCATGCAGGGGACTGTGGAGCCAAGTGTGTCCCAGTGGGGACAGTTTCCGCCTAATCAGGCAACAGCCCCCAGGGCCTCACATCCCTGCTGCCCCTCCTGGGGCTATAAATAAGAACTGGGACATTTTCCAGAAAGGAGTGTGGGAGCACGAAGTTTTCTCAGGTGCCTCCAGGCTAAAGGAACCCACGTGGAGTGTGGTGTCTACTTCTGTCGTTTGACCTATCCTGTCAGTGTCTTTTCTAGAGGGACCTGTGAGGTCAGGAAGAGAGGGGGTTCCTTCCCCAGCTGGAAGCCTGGGCCACAGACCCAGCCCTAGGGGAGGACACTGAGTGGGCAGGCCCTGGCAAGAGGGGAGTTCAGGGAACAGAGATTTGGGTCCAACGCAGCTTGCAACCAGAGGGAAACCGGAAGCTCAGATCACACGGAAGTCCCATCATTTTCTGCAGGAACTGCCTGGACCCAGGCTCAACCAGGTGAGCTGGGAAGGAATTAAGTTCTGGCAAAGGGACCTCCACCTGAAGACTAAAAGCAGTAGAAGCCACATTCCCATCGAGACTGGGAGCAGCATGTGGTGAAAAGTGCTCGGATGGGGACAGGGTGAAGGCAGAGCTGGGTTGCTGTTGCTGATTCTTTGTTTGTTTGTTTGTTTGCGGTACGCAGGCGTCTCACTGCTGTGGCCTCTCCCGTTGCGGAGCACAGGCTCCGGACGCGCAGGCTCAGCAGCCATGGCTCACGGGCCTAGCCGCTCCAGCTGATTCTTATTTTTATTTTGCTTCTCGGCTCAGTGATTTAATGTCTCTTTATCCTCTCACCCAGATAAATATCATATTTTCACTTTCTTGTGTTTTCTTGTTTAAAGAAATTTGGACCATGATGGGTGTAAGTGCTCTCATCTTGCCCCCCAAACAAATACTTTGGGTGGGGGGAGGGTCAGGGATGTTTCTCTTGGCTGTTCCACCTCTGCTTGTCCACACGCATGGGTAGAGAGAGGGGACATGTGGTCCTAGGCTGATGTCTGCATCGGGAGCTCTGCTGCTGACCAACGGGTGTGCGATGGGGTTCCCCACTGGGCTCAAAAGGCATAGCTCGAGCCACCCCAAGGGGGAGTGAGCACAGGGAACGCTCAGGCACAGACCCCGACACGACCCCATTGGAAGGCTCTCCTGGGAATATACCCTTCCAGCCACAAGAGAGAAGCAAGCAGACCCTGAGGAATGCAGCCCTGAGACATCCAAAGAGTCTGAGCAGCAAAGTTCTAGGGGAGCCTGGCGAGTGGGAGGGAAGATGGGGAATGTGGCCCCTCCGGGACTGTTGGACCTATAGCCTCAAGCACCATACACTGCACACAAACACAAGCAGTGTGAGCTCCCTGGCCTGGCCTCTCAGTGGTGCCCGCCTCGTGTCCCCGCCCTGCCACTTGGCCTGTGCCAAGCGTTCGCTCCACTCAGGCCTTGCAGGTGGGTGTCTGCAGCTTCTGTCCCGTCCCTCCTCCCCTCACCTTGGACCCTGTGAAGGGAAATAGACTGTAGTGTCCTCAGTGGAGCTTGAGTCTCAGACACCTTCCCACTGCAAATTATTTTTCTTTAACCGACTGTCAGTGTACCTCATTAGGAAGGGCTTATATTCCTCTTTTTTATTTTTTAAATTTTATTATTTATTTATTTATTTTTGGCCTCATTGGGTCTTTGTTGCTGTGCTCAGATTTCCTCTAGTTGCAGTGAGCGGGGGCTACTCTGTGGTGGCGCGCGGGCTTCTCATCATGGTGGCTTCTCTTGTTGTGGAGCATGGGCTCTAGGCGCGCAGGCTTCAGTAGTTGTGGCGCACGGGCTCAGTAGTTGTGGCGCACGGGCTCAGTAGTTGTGGCACACGGGCTCAGTAGTTGTGGCGCACGGGCTCAGCTGCTCTGCGGCATGTGGGCTCTTCCCGGACCAGGGCTCGAACCCGTGTCCCCTGCATTGGTAGGCGGATTCTTGACCATTGTGCCACCAGGGAAGCCCAGGGCTTATATTCCTAATTCTGGTACACATATTGTTTAACATATGAACTACTGTACATAAAATTGATTAACAGAAGAAAAATGAAATTAACACTGAGTAAAGCCATTTTTGATGTTCATAATTAAAAAAAAAAACATACTCCTTGACCATAGTCTGTGGGCCAGGATATAATGGGGGACCCCTCCACTTTCTCAAGGACCCTCAAGGAATGTGATGTCTTAGTCTCTCCCACTTCTCCCATTGAAATGGAGCCAGTATGGTGGCGATGACTCTGGGCTAGCTGATTTCCATCTGCTGCCTTGTTTATTCCTCACAACTGCCTTGAGAAGGAGATATTATTATTCCCACTTTACAAATCAGGGCATGAAGATTCAGAGGGATTAGGTAACTTGCCCCAAGTCACCTGGCTGGTAGGCGACGGCGCTGGGATCGAACCCAGGTCTCTGTGGAATTATACCTGACTCCTTCCCTCTGTACCACTGCTCTTCTTCACTGCCTGGCAGGCCAGGTTAAAGAATTAAACAAGGTCATGCTTAAGAAGTACTTGGCACCTGATCCATGGTAAGTGACCCTCTAGGAGAATAATCAGCATTCAATGGACCAGAACAGAGATCTGCAGTTGCCTTAAAGCAAAGGCTCTCAACCTTGACAGGACACTGAAATCACTGAGGATCTTGTAAAACTCCACACACCCACGCTGCATTTCAGCCCAATAAAATTAGAATCTCTGGGGGGGACGCTCAGACATTAGCAGCTTTTACATTTCCCCCAGCTGATTCTAACATGAAACCAAGGTTGAGAAAACCCTGAGAGATAGCAGTTCCGTTCCAAACGTGCCAGAGGCGCCTGACCAAGAATCTAAACAAGAATGTGGCTGTCAGAAGGCACAGAAAGGGGGCATTACAGAGCCTGCCCTGGCAGTGACAATCCACCCGTGTCTGGGGCAGAGGGCCCGGCCCAAGGCCAGGACTGTCCAGTCCTGGAGGCACAATAGCCACGTGGATGAGGGCTCCAGGCCCTCTCAAATCTCTCTCATGACTCATGACCCACTGCTGCCTCTGATTCGCAGCTCAGTGGGCCAGCTTCCCACCACGTCTCAGTCATGGAAAGAAGATGGACAAGTCCGTTATAGCTCTTGTGTAAACGATTATATAGATATAGATATAGGTATATAAGATATATATATATCTTCTGTAAATTGGTATCCTGATCATTGCTTTTGCTTTGACAGTTACTGGAAATGGAGATTAGCCTTCAGGTGTTACTCTGGTAAATTTATTTATTTAAAAAAATTTTGGGTCCCACCGTGAGGCTTGAGGGATCTTAGTTCCCTGACCAGGGATCAAACCTGGGCCCTCGGCAGTGAAAGCACAGAGTCCTAACCACTGGACCACCAGGGAATTCCCAGGTGTTCCTCTGGTAAATTTAGATCTTCCCTAAAAGACCATCCCCCTTGGTGAGCTGACAAATCTGTTTTCTGACTTAGGCCCCTCCCTTGGACTGTGGTGAATTCACCAGGAAACCATCGTGGGGTGTCCCGGGGGACATCACCCAGACTCTCCTGACACAGCACACACCAGCCTCGCCACAGACTCTGCAACTAGATTCCTGAGCCCAGACTCACTGTAAACGAATTCCTACCTTCCTTCCGTCCCCCTCCTATAGTTTTCCTTGGCCAACTGCCCTTTATAAATCTTCAGAGCTTCCCACTCTCTCCAGAGCACATTAGGCCATTCACAGACCAGGTTCAGCAGCTCCTGCCATCCTGATGCCCCGCCCACCAGACGCCCTCAACCATGGGACCTTCCCCAAACAGGCCGTTCCCATCATGCCTCTGCCCACACGCTCCCCTCCTTCCTTCCTCTGGTTCCTTCCTCTTTCCCCTTCCTCCCTTTTCCATCTGGTGAAGGCTTATTCATCCTCTAAAACCCAACTTAAGTATCATCCCCGCCCCCCTTTCCCTGCTGGTTGCTTTGCTCTCCCTGCACCCTTGGTTCTTTGGAAAGAAGCCTGCAATGGAGGTTCACACGCTGAACTCTAGTTCATTATCTACATGTGTCCTCCCCTTGCTTCCCTGGGACAAGAACCATGTCCTGTTGGCCTTGGTGGCCTGATGCCCAGCATGGTGTCATGCCCATTGCAGCTGCTTAAATACATCTTTGTTGAAACAATGACAGTTGTTATATTCAGGTAATTCTTTGTAGAAGAATTCTCGTCAAAAAAACATTTCAGGGCTTCCCTGGTGGCGCAGTGGTTTAGAGTCCGCCTGCCGATGCAGGGGACACGGGTTCGTGCCTCGGTCCAGGAAGATCCCACATGCCGCGGAGCGGCTGGGCCCGTGAGCCATGGCCGCTGAGGCTGTGCGTCCGGAGCCTGTGCTCCACAATGGGAGAGGCCACAGCAGGGAGAGGCCCGCGTACTGCAAAAAACAAACAAACAACAAAAAAAACCATTTCATGTCCAGTTTCTCCTTTGACTACCTCAAAAAGGAAGGTCTAAAGAAGCCCAAAGATCCTGAGTGAATGATCACCTGGCTGCACAGGTTAAGCTGGGACACAGGGCCAAAGGGCAACGCTGACACACTAGCCTGAATATTTCCTTTCCAGATGAGACCTGCACTGCTGGAACGAGCAGCCCAGCCAAGGTTGCAGGAGGGAGGAGATGGGACAGAAAAGTTTCTGAGTAGGTGGACATTGGCAGGTCTGTAAATCAGTTCCCCACACTGGGTTTTCTGTGAAACAGGTAGGAGGGACCCGGAGCCTGGGGTAGGCCCAAGGACGCGTGGTATGGGAGGGTTTGAAGCATAGACTGGACGTTGGACCCCAAAATGCTATAGAATTTGGCATGTATGTAAGGAAGCGTGTTTCTGAGGCAGCAAAGCAATGAGTTAAAGTTTTCCTCATTCTGCAACAATGTATAGTGTTTTGTAGTATGGTTTCTGAAGCTAGATTGGTGGGGTTTGGAACTGGCAGGTGTGACCTTGGACAAGTTATGTAACCTCTCTGTGCCTCATTTTTCTCACCTGTAAAATGGGAACAGTAATAAAATCTACCTCAGGATTTTTATGAGGATTAAATGAATTAGTTCATGTAATTTTCCAAGACTAGTTCTTGACATGAAGTAAATGCTCACTGAATGCTAGTTATTATTTGATATTTTTAATATTTTATTTTATTTTATTTTGGCCATACCACATGGCCCCCCTGCAATGGAAGCTCAGAGTCTTAGCTACTGGACCGCCACAAAATTTTCCCTTATATGATATTTTATTAACCAGCATCTACTGGGTGTTTCAGTTACTGCACAACAAGCCACCCTGGAAAATAGTGGCTTAAAACAACAAACCATTTTATTTGCTTATTATTCTGTAGGTCGGCCCTCTGGGCTGGGCTCATTTGGCAGTTCTGCTGGAGTCTCCTGGGATCACTCGTGTGGCTGCAGATACCCGGCAGATGGACTGGAGCTGGATGGTCTAAGATAGCCTCACTCACAGGTCTGGAGCTGGGGCCAGTTATCAGACATGCCACACATGTCTCCAGCACACCAGTCTGGACTTCTCCCCTTTGTGATCCAGGGTTCCAACTGTAGCCCAAAGAGAACAAATCCTAGTGAGCGAATGCTTTTCAAGCCTCTCCTTACATCACATCTGCTAATGTCTCATTGGCCAAGGCACAAGATCAACCCCAGATTCAAAGGATGGAGACATAAACTTCACGTCTTGACAGGAAAAGAGTCAAAGTCACAGTGCAAAGGGATATATATCAGCAATGGGAGGAACCACTGCAGGCATCTAACCAAGCTACCATACTGGCCCCAGATATGCAAGCAGAACTCTGGTCTGGGTGCTGGAAGAGATGCTTTCTTAGCCCTCAGGCCTCAGGATAGCAGGAAAAGGGTTAAGAAATATGCAAACAACTGTAATGCAAGGTTTGAACATGCTGAGTGACCTAAGGTAGGAATGGTTAAGGGCTAGGGGAGTTCAGGTCAGACTGATCCTTTATAGCTGATGAGGGGTGGGCATCAGTGGGTTGGGAAGGCTTTATTAGCTTGGCTTTGAAGTATGTTTAGAATCTGGACATGTGGAGATGGGAGGAATTATATTCCAGTTGGAGGAAACAGCCAAGTTAGGCAAACCAAGGCATGTTTGGGAAATCCAAGACCATTAGTGTATCTGGAATGAGGGGTCCATGAAGGAGAGCTGCAAGACATAAGGCTGAAAAGATAACCTGGGATTGGACTGTGGGTGAGCTTGAGTTTGAACTTCATTCTGAAGGCAGTGGGGAGTCATGGGATGTTTTCTGGGTGATAAATGGAAAGAACTGTATTGTAAGAAGGCTCCTTTGGGGGCTTCCCTGGTAGCGTAGTGATTAAGAATCCACCTGCCAATGCAGGGGACATGGGTTCGAGCCCTGGTCTGGAAAGATCCCACATGCCGCGGAGCAGCTAAGCCCATGCGCCACAACTACTGACCCTGTGCTCTAGAGCCCACGAGCCACAGCTGCCGAAGCCCGCATGCCACAACTACTGAAGCCTGTGTGCCTAGAGCCCATGCTCCGCAACAAGAGAAGCCACAGCAGTGAGAAGCCCGTGCACCTCCACGAAGAGTAACCCCCACTCACCGCAACTAGAGAAAGCCTGCGCACAGCAAGGAAGACCCTGCGTAGCCAAAAATAAATAAATTAATTAATTAAAAAAATTTTTTTTAAAAAGGAAGACTCCTTTGCCTTTGCCAGTGGTCTGCAGGATGGCTCAGGTTGGGGAGTGAGAAGGGACGTAGGCCATCATTAGGTAACAAAGGGACTTGCAGGTCTAGGCAGAGGGATTGACAAGTGGCCACCAGAGTAGAAAATCAAACAAGACCTGATGAGGAGCCATCAAGGATGACTCAAAGGTTGCCAGGCTCAGTGCCTGTAGGACGGCAGAGGAGGAAGAGGTGCATTTACAAAGCAGGGAAATCTGGAGGAAGAACTGGTCTGGAAGGAACTCATAGGTCTGGGGAATGTATACAGCAGCCAGGTGGTGGCCAAGGGGGGCCTAACCTCATGCTGATGGTGGGAGGAGGAAGGGGAGGAAGGAGAGTAGAGCTTGGTGGAGGGACACTGGAAACAGTGAGGGTGAGGGTGAGTGTTCCGTCTGTTGGAAGGGTCACATGTGGCCAAAAATTAACACAGAAGAAGGGTGAGAAAAGGTCACCCAGCAGGCCTTACAGCGAGAAGGTCACGTTTCCTTCCCAGCAGAGCAGAGGAGGCTGAAGTTGCACGAGGCTGAGGAGGGAGCAGCTCACATCCTGCTCTCTGGAATTCAAGGTTGGAGAGATCCCCTGGACTGACATGACCCTGGCACTTCCCTCCTTCCACTTCAAACCTACTAAAGTGAAGAAAATCTTTAAAATCTTAAAAATAAAACAAGCTTTCCTTTCCATCCTAAAGGAGGGAGGCACACGAGGCTCTCCTCGCCCTTCTCCCTGTCTCTCCTACTTGCTGGCTAGAGATCAGACACTGTCAGGAATCAGGTCCAGAGAGACAGGCGTTGGCAGGACAGACAGCTGTTTATTTTCTAGCAGAGCCCTGCTGTGTTTTCATAGCTCAGAATAGTTCCTTGGCGCTCTCCAGCCTTGCAGGGTGAGGAAACCTCACTGTTTGTTTTCATGACAATTCTGGGCCTCACCTCTTCCTCTTTCTCTGCATCACAGTCCATATTTGGGAGCTCTCAGAGGGGGTAAGGTATGGGTTAACAGGGTCTGAGACTACTAATTTCCTAATTATGTCCCCCAACTGGGCTCCGGAAGATGGAAGGACTAATAACTGACTATACAACATGGGTGTTTTGGTTAGGATGAAAGTTCTGAAAATTAAAGAGTTGATTAAAGGACTACAGGGCAGAGCTGGGGGAGAAAAACAGTAGGTGGAAGAGAAGAGGGTGGAAGGGATGACCCCCTCTCCCAATCTGGATCACAGCTGGATGCCAGGCTCTGGGCAGGGAGCTGCCTTCCACTTGAGAATTGTGGGGGGCTTCTCTGACTTCCGGTGTACCACAGGTCTCAGCTGGGTCTTGGCAGCACCCATGTTTGGAAGATGCCCAGAGGTGGAAGGAAGAACTGGCTTCACTGAATGATCTTTCAAACTCTGAATTTTTTTTAAACATGTGGATACATTACTTATGAAAATATTTTAATTAAAAAGATATACAGGACTTCCCTGGTAGCGCAGTGGTTGAGAGTCTGCCTGCCGATGCAGGGGACACGGGTTCGTGCCCCGTCCAGGAAGATCCCACGTACCGCAGAGCGGCTGGGCCCGTGAGCCATGGCCGCTGAGCCTGCACGTCCGGAGCCTGTGCTCCACAATGGGAGAGGCCACAACAGTGAGAGGCCTGCGTACCGCAAAAAAAAAAAAAAAAAAAAAAGATATGCAGTGGGCTTCCCTGGTGGTGCAGTGGTTGAGAATCCGTCTGCCAATGCAGGGTACACAGATTCGAGCTCTGGCCCAAGAAGATCCCACATGTCGTGGAGCAACTAAGCCCGTGAGCCACAACTACTGAAGCCTGCGTGCCACAACTACTGAAACCTGCGCACCTAGAGCCCATTCTCTGCAACAAGGGAAGTCACCACAATGAGAAGCCCGCACACCACAATGAAGAGTAGCCCCTGCTCACTGCAACTAGAGAAAGCCTGCACGCAACAACGAAGACCCAAAGCAGCCAAAAATAAATAAATAAAATAAATAAATTTATTTTAAAAAAAGATATGCAGATATACACTACTGTATACAAAATAGGTGAACAACAAGGACATACTGTATAGCACAGGGAGATATATTCAATATCTTGTTATAACCTATAATGGAAGAGAATCTGAAAAAGAATATATATATATTCCTAACTGAATCACTTTGCTGTACACCTGAAACATTATAAATCAACTGTACTTCAATTAAATTTTTTTTTAATTTAAAAAAAGATATGAACACATTTATCTTTTTCCTTCTGGCAATAATGAATCATTTACTTCTATTAAATCACTAAAAGTCAGGTACCACATCATTGGAGCTACTTTAAAAGAGCACCCAAAAACTTAAGCAATGTTAAAACTGAAAGGTAGGAAAGGGCAGACAGGAGAAGGAAGAAGAACTACAATTCTGCAGCCTGTAGAAGGAAAACCACATTCACAGAAAGCTAGACAAAATGAAAAGGCAGAGGACTTTGTACAGATGAAGGAACAAGATAAAACCCCAGAAAAACAACTAAATGAAGTGGAGGTAGGCAACCTTCCAGAAAAAAATTCAGAATAATGATAGTGAAGATGATCCAGAACCTCAGAAAAAGAATGGAGGCAAAGATCAAGAAGATGCGAGAAATGTTTAACAAAGACCTAGAAGAATTAAAGAATAAACAGAGACGAACAATACAATAACTGAAGTGAAAAATACACTAGAAGGAATCAATAGCAGAATAACTGAGGCAGAAGAACGGATAAGTGACCTGGAAGACAGAATGGTGGAATTCACTGCTGCGGAACAGAATAAAGAAAAAAGAATGAAAAGAAATGAAGACAGCCTAAGAGACCTCTGGGACAACATTAAACGCAACAACATTCACATTATAGGGGTCCCAGAAGGAGACGAGAGAGAAAGGACCTGAGAAAATATTTGAAGAGATTATAGTCAAAAATTTCCCTAACATGGGAAAGGAAATAGCCATCCAAGTCCAGGAAGCTCAGAGAGTCCCAGGCAGGATAAACCCAAGGAGAAACATGCCGAGACACATAGTAATCAAATTGATAAAAATTAAAGACAGAAAAAGTATTGAAAGTAACAAGCGAAAAATGACAAATAACATACAAGGGAACTCCCATGAGGTTAACAGCTGATTTCTCAGCAAAACTCTACAAGCCAGAAGCGAGTGGCATGATATATTTAAAGTGAGGAAAGGGAAGAACCTACAACCAAGATTACTCTACCCAGCAAGGATCTCATTCAGATTCAACAGAGAAATCAAAAGCTTTACAGAGAAGCAAAAGCTAAGAGAATTCAACACCACCCAACCAGCTCTACAACAAATGCTAAAGGAACTTCTCTAAGTGGGAAACACAAGAGAAGAAAAGGACCTACAAAAACAAACCCTAACAATTAAGAAAATGGTAATAGGAACATACATATTGATAATTACCTTAAATGTGAATGGATTAAACACTCCAACCAAAAGACACAGGCTTGCTGAATGGATACAAAAACAAGACCCATATATATGCTGTCTACAAGAGACCCACTTCAGACCTAGGGACACATACAGACTGAAAGTGAGGGGATGGGAAAAGATATTCCATGCAAATGGAAATCAGAAGAAAGCTGGAGTAGCAATACTCATATCAGATAAAATAGACTTTAAAATAAAGAATGTTACAAGAGACAAGGAAGGACACTACATAATGATCAAGATCAATCCAAGAAGAAGATACAACAATTATAAACATATATGCATCCAACATAGGAACCCCTCAATACATAAGGCAACTGCTAACAGCTATAAAAGAGGAAATCGACACAATAATAGTGGGGGACTTTAACACCTCACTTACACCAATGGACACATCATCCAGACAGAAAATTAATAAGGAAACACAAGCTATAAATGACACAATAGAGCACATAGATTTAATTGATATTTATAGGACATTCCACCCAAAAAGAGCAGATTACTCTTTCTTCTCAAGTGCACATGGAACATTCTCCAGGACAGATCACATCTTGGGTCACAAATTAAGCCTTGGTAAATTTAAGAAAACTGAAATCATATCAAGCATCTTTTCCGACCACAACGTTATGAGATTAGAAATCAATTACAGGGGAAAAAAACTGTAAAGAACACAAACACATGGAGGCTGAACAATATGTTACTAAATAACCAAGAGATCACTGAAGAAATCAAAGAGGAAATCAAAAAATACCTAGAGACAAATGACAATGAAAACACAATGATCCAGAACCTATGGGATGCAGCAAAAGCAGTTCTAAGAGGCAAGTTTATAGCAATACAAGCCTACCTCAAGAAACAAGAAAAGCCTCAAATAAACAATCTAACCTTACACCTATGTTCTTGGTTTGGAAAAATCAATATTGTGAAAATGACTGTACTACCCAAAGCAATCTACAGATTCAATGCAATCCCTATCAAATTACCAGTGGCATTTTTTACAGAACTAGAACAAAAAATCTTAAAATTTGTATGTAGACACAAAAGACCCTGAATAGCCAAAGCAGTCTTAAGGGAAAAGAACAGAGCTGGAGGAATCAGACTACCTGACTTCAGATTATACTACAAAACTACAGTAATCAAGAAAATATAGTACTGGCACAAAAACAGAAATATAGATCAATGGAACAGGATAGAAAGCCCAGAGATAAACCCACACACCTATGGTCAGCTAATCTATGACAAAGGAGGCAAAGGTATACAATGGAGAAAAGACAGTCTCTTCAATAAGTGGTGCTGGGAAAACTGGACAGCTACATGTAAAAGAATGAAATTAGAACACTCCCTAACACCATACACAAAAATAAACTCAAAATGGATTAGAGACTTAAATGTAAGACTGGACACTATAAAAGTCTTACAGGAAAACACAGGAAGAACCCTCTTTGACATAAATCACAGCAAGATCTTTTTTGAGCCACCTCCTAGAGTAATGGAAATAAAAATAAAAATAAACAAATGGGACCTAATGAAACTTAAAAGCTTTTGCAAAGCAAAAGAAACTACAAACAAGACGAAAAGACAACCCTCAGAATGGGAGAAAATATTTGCAAACAGGACTTCCCTGGTGGCGCAGTGGTTGAGAGTCCGCCTGCCGATGCAGGGGACACGGGTTCGAGCCCTGGTCTGGGAGGATCCCACATGCCGTGGAGCAACTAGCCCATGCGCCACAACTACTGAGCTTGCACTCTAGAGCCCACAAGCCACAACTACTGAGCTCATGTGCCACAACTACTGAAGCCCATGTGCCTAGAGCCTGTGCTCCGCAACAAGAAAAGCAATCGGAAAGAGAAGCCTGTGCACCCCACCTAAGAGTAGCCCCTGTTTGATGCAACTAGAGAAAGCCCACCTGGAACAACGAAGACCCAATGCAGCCAAAAATAAATAAATAAAATAAATAAATAACTAAAAAAGACACATGCACCCCAATGTTCATTGCAGCACTATTTACAATAGGTCATGGAAGCAACCTAAATGCCCATTGAGAGACGAAAGGATAAAGAAGATGTGGTACATATATACAATGGAATATTACTCAGCCATAAAAAGGAATGAAATTGGGTCATTTGTAGAGACAAATGGATGGATCTAGAGACTGTCATACAGAGTGAAGTAAGTCAGAAAGAGAAAAACAAATATTGTATATTAATGCATATATGTGGAACGTAGAAAAATGGTACAGATGAACCAGTTTGCAGGGCAGAAATAGAGACACAGATGTAGAGCACAAACGTATGGACACCAAGGGGAAAAGCAGCGGGGGTGGGATGAATTGGGAGATTGGGATCGGCATATATACACTAATATGTATAAAATCGATAACTCATAAAAATCTGCTGTATAAAAAAATTAAAAAAAAAAACCCAAAACCAAAAAACTGAAAGGTGGGTGAGGGTGACCAAGTCTCAGTTTTACAGTTGACAAGAGTAAAAGCCAGAGGAGTCTAGTGACTTGGCCAGGGTCACACAGATCTTTAACTTCTTTTTTTTTTTTTTCCTTTTAATCCTAGTAATGGCAAGGCAGGAGGGACAGTCTCCCGGGTTGCCTTCTGGAAGCTTGAGGATGTTTCTGAATCTTCTAAGGAAAACCAAGATGCTCCTTCAGCCCCACACCCACCTCCCACCCAACAATCCCCACCTCACTTCACCCCCCCGCATCAGGCTGAGCTAGCGCTGTGCAACTGATGACCCCTCAGTTTCCTCCCGTCCTTTAGTTGGTGCCAGTTCTTCCAAAGAATTCATGAGTTGAAGCAAGGAGGAACAGCCAGTCGAGGTTGGATCCTTAGCTTGAGTCACCCTTCCTGTCTTTCCTTAGCCAGTGCATCTTTGTCTCTGGAGTACAGACCAGGACAAAGAAGAAAATGAGCTTTTTCCAAATAGTCCCAAGCACTTTTTTTGGAGGCTTCCTTCCTTTGCCTCTGCCTCTGCCCTGCACCATCAGCAAAGTTTAACTCCTGGCAGGAAGAAGCGAATTTGACAGCAAGAATGTGTCCCAGCTGTTAGGGTGGTTTGGCACCCCCGAAGGGCTGATGGAGAGTGGGAGAAATGTCTAAACTCTGGTCGTGAGGGAACTGGTTGACCGTCTGTGGAAAGAGGATAACCTCTGGAGGGAAAAACAGCTTCTTTGATCCGGGAAGATCCCATATGCTGCGGCAACTAAGCCTGTGCACCATAACTACTGAGCCTGTGCTCTAGAGCCCGCGAGCCACAACTACTGAGGCTGCATGCTGCAACTACTGAAGCCCGCACGCCTAGACCCAGTGCTCCGCAACAAGAGAAGCCACCGCAGTGAGAAGCCCGCGCACCGCAACGAAGAGTAGCCCCCACTAGCCGCAACTAGAGAAAACCCACGCACGGCAATGCAGACCCAACGCAGCCAAAACTTAATTAATTAATTAATTTTAAAAAATGTCCAGCTCATCTTGAGACATGCACCACGCTCCTTCCACCTGGTCAATAGATGCACAGTTCAAGGTCCTGCAGCTGAACTTTCCCACAACGTTGGAGATAAATCAGCCATTTTCACTGGCTAACAATGATTAATCCACCTCTCCCTCCACCTGCTTTTACCAACATGTTTTTGTAAAAAATGATCTGGGTCACTCGCGTCAAAGGTGACGGCAGGTGATCCAGCCAATTTCTGTCTACCCCTAAACACCACCCCCCACCCCACCAATGATCGCTTCGTAGGAAAAAAAAAGCACCTGAAAATAAATTTTTCAAAAAATAAAACTATACATCTTGCAGTTCAGCCTGTCACCCTTGAGAGACATCTATGCTGTTACTCAGACAAAGCCTTGGATTGAAGCTGGGTTTGGCCTCCCTGTTACCTTGTGCAGACAAGACTCATTCTTGTGATCATCACTGAGCAGAAAGGCAGCTCCTCTCTCAATAGAACCCAGAGCTCCAGTCAGAATAGAGGATTTGGCTGTAGATAAAGTCACAATTTCTTTTCGGTAATAAGTGTAATTTTTGGAAGAGGTGCATCATCAATTACGGCTCCCTCCCTTTTGCTTTCCTGTCAGCAAAGACACTTGTCTGATTGAATGAGTCAACCTTGCTCTGGGAAGAAGAAGAAGGTGCCAGATACACTGGAACCAGCTGTACTTAGTTAATGGCAGACCAGACTGTACTTTCTGGAACCTTGCCTTCACGTTCTTCCCAAACCAAGATCCCCAAGCCTCTGAATTTCTGTTTGTGGAGAGAGTGCCTGGGGAGTGCCCAGCTAATGTGCCTGGTGAAGAGGGACCCATATAATTTTCCATCTTCATTGATTCCTAGACTCAGCTGTCATTTCCCCAGAGGGCATTAAGAAGTCTTGGGCTTCCCTGGTGGCGCAGTGGTTGAGAGTCTGCCTGCTGATGCAGGGGACACAGGTTCGTGCCCCGGTCTGGGAAGATCCCACATGCCGCGGAGCGGCTGGGTCTGTGAGCCATGGCTGCTGAGCCTGCGCGTCCGGAGCCTGTGCTCCGCAATGGAAGAGGCCACAACAGTGAGAGGCCCACATACCGCAAAAAAAAAAAAAAAAAAAGAAGTCTTGAGTCATCTGCAACTAGGACAAAATAATAGGGAGCTCACTGATATTTGTATAAATGGATTCAGTTTCCATCAAAGGATCCCCCAGTCCACATAGTTAAGTAAATGGCTTCCCTGCCCAGCTAGAGAGGGTGTGGAAATCCCTAAGGACAACTGGGATTTAACTTTGAATTCCTCAGAGAGCCAAACGAGGCGATTTGCTCAATAAATGTTTGCTGAATTAAACTGGGGAACTTTTTTTTTTAAATTTTATTTTGGCTGCGTGGGCTCTTCACTGTGGTGCGCGGTCTTCTCTAGTTGTGGTGCGTGGGCTCCAGAGCATGTCGGCTCAGTAGTTGTGCTGCGTGGCTTCTCTCTACTTGCAGCGCACGGGCTTAGTTGCCCCACAGAATGTGGGATCTTAGTTCCCCCACCAGGGATCGAACCCTCATCCCCTGTGTTGGAAGGCGGATTCTTTTTTTTTTTTTTTTTTTTTTTTTTTTTTTTTTGCTGTATGCGGGCCTCTCACTGTTGTGGCCTCTCCCGTTGCGGAGCACAGGCTCCGGATGCGCAAGCCCAGCGGCCACGGCTCACGGGCCCAGCCGCTCCGCGGCATATGGGATCCTCCCAGACCGGGGCACGAACCCGTATCCCCTGCATCGGCAGGCGGACTCTCAACCACTGCGCCACCAGGGAGGCCCCGGAAGGCGGATTCTTAACCGCTGGACCACCAGGGAAGTCCCTGGAGAACTTCTTGAAAGGAAAGATGCCAGGAGTTGGAGGGAGATGATGGAATCCCCCTTCCGGAGATAGATTTTTTTTTTTTTTTTTTTTTTGGCTGCATTGGGTCTTTGTTGCCGCGCGCGGGTTTTCTCTAGTTGTGGCAAGTGGGTCTTCGCTGTGGTGCGCAGGCTTCTCACTGTGGTGGCTTCTCTTGTTGCGGAGCACGGGCTCTAGGCACACGGGCTCAGTCGTTGTGGCACGCGGGCTTAGTTGCTTCGCGGCACGTGGGATCTTCCCAGACCAGGGCTCGAACCCGAGTCCCCTGCACTGGCAGGCGGATTCTTAACCACTGTGCCACCAGGGAAGTCCTGGAGATAGTTCTTTAAATGAGAGAATTCTCAACAAAACCTCCAGCAACTCAAATGCTTTTTCCACTGTATTCGCCACAGATATCCATAAGTCCTCTGAGGACTTGAGAGCTCCACAATTTCTCTCTTCAGTCAGCTTTCTAGTAGGCTCCAGTCCTTTGGGGCCTCACCTCTTTCTGCACGTGATAAACTTTTGCTGGAGGCAGCAGGAGGGGGCTGGAAGTTAGAAAGGTGGAGCCTGGCAAACAGTCTCAGCATGTATGCAATTGCTCTGATGAAGAGAGTCCCCCTGCCTGGGGGGCAGCCTGCCAGCGGGACTCCCCCACTGCCCAGTGTGCCCAGAATGGGATACCAGCTCCATCTGGACTCCGTATCAACACGAGCATGCTCCCTGAGTTTCCTCCAGAAGATAGGGTTTTCCCCTGGCTCCCTATATGCTGAGCACGTGATGGCACCCCGCCCAACTCAGACATGCTGGCTCCTAGCAGCCCAGGGGAGACCCAGACAGTGGCCTTTGAATATTTTGTCAGAGCATCTGGCCTATTTGTCCTTGACTCACCTCAGACCATAGAGACTTCAGTCCCCAGGGATCACACAAGCGTTACTCAATACGTTCTAGGAAGGCCTATTTGGACAGAGGGAAGGGGTCACCTCTTCTGTGGGGCCCACTACCTGTGGCCAGGCAGTCCCGATGATGCAGAGCACGCTCCCCCTCAACGCCTCGAGTACACGCGTCATTTGCAGCCCGCCAGGCCACCACCACCATCACCCCTGTTCTCCAGGTAAGGCATGGCAGGAGAGGGCTGCTTGGACCAGCAGAGACAATGTGGTCAAGGGCAATTGGATTCTGCCTGAGCTGGGTAGGAGCCCAGGGGGTGGGGTGGGGAAGAGACTCCAGATCATACCTCCTGGATGAGGTTTTAATCATTTCCAGCACGGAATGTGGTCAACCTTTGCTACAAACTCATTTGCTCTGAATTTCTTTTCCCTGTCCCCAAACTACCCCTTATAAAGCAATCATGGACTTCCTAATGGGGAATTTGTGTGGGTTTTAACAAGTTTTATTCCCACTAGCTCTTATTCTTGAAAATGCATCAGTCTGTCACCTGAGTCAGCCCCTGCTCCCTTCACAGTCCTAGGTCATCCGAGTGTGAGGTTTTGGTCTCTAAGCTACTGCAGGATGGTTTCTGTTTGTAGGGGTGAGCAGGCAGCATTGCTTCTCATAACTTGGTGTTTGTTACTTTATTCTTTGTCTACATCCATGGTTATAATTACATTGTATTTACTTCCTGGTGATTATTTGTATATATTGATATATCTGTATCTATATCTATATCTATATCATATCTATATCTATATTTAATCTCCAGGTACAAATGAAAGAAAGCTCAAAGTACAAAGCTCTTTCCAGAGTCCCCAGTCCCCAGTTTGCTGGTGTTTTTATTTAGAACCACATTTTCATCATATTGTTTTTGCATGAACATGCATTCACTCTGTTGCTTAAACTTATGTGTTAAAATCCCAAAGGGCGAATTCCCTGGCTGTCCAGTGGTTAGCTCTCTGCGCTGCCATGGCAGGGGGCACAGGTTCGATCCCTGGTCGGGGAACTAAGATCCCACAAGCCACGTGGCACTGCCAAAAAAAGAGCAACAAAAAAGTTCATCAGTGCATTCAAAGATGATTATTTTCTGACCCTAAGATATACAGAGCCAATACTGTGAAGAGGGTCTGATCTCGCAAATCAGAGGCATTTCCTAGACCCTAATGCAGTTAAGAAATGCCCAGCAACATGACAGTTCCCAGTACAGTAGAACTTACTATATTTTAAAATTAATAATTTACAAGTTGAAAAGCTAGAGCACCAAGACTTCTCTTTGTTCCAAAATAAGTGCAGTTGCAGACTTAGGAAAGCAGGCATCTTTGCAAGAACCATGGCAGATTTAGACTCTGTCCTGTGTCTCTGGCCGGGTTTCGGAACCCAGAGGGCAGCCCCTTGCACTGTCAAGCAACAATGCCAAAGTTAATAATTGGCTGTGCCAGCCCATGGACGATCAGGCTGTTTTTGTGTGCCTGTTTTTCTATTTTACGTAAATCACGCTGAACATGTTTGCATCAACTTACTGGTGATGCACCTTTGATCAATAGATTTTAGACAAAAGCGGTTTTTGAGTCCAAAGATCAGGGCTGAGTTGACCTGCAGACTGGATACAGAGTGTATAAAACAGAGGCAAGGCACAGGCTGATAGCAGAGCAATCAACATCAAGTCTGAAATAACTGCACGGGCACAGCCAAAGGCTTCCTGAGTGAGGATGGAGGAGGGAATGAATGCTCTGCATGATTTTGGGATCCAGTCAATCCGCTACCTCCAGGTGAATTACCAGAACTCCCAGGATTGGTTCATCTTGGTGTCCGTGATTGCAGACCTCAGGAATGCCTTTTATGTCCTCTTCCCCATCTGGTTCCATCTTCGAGAAGCTGTGGGCATCAAACTCCTCTGGGTAGCTGTGATTGGAGATTGGCTCAACCTCGTCTTTAAGTGGTGAGTAAGAGCCAGACAAAGAGGAGCTCGGCAAGGAAAGAGGCTGGCATTCTCTCCGGAAATGTCTGTCCATCAGAAGTTGCCTTCTCCATGTTATTTGGGAAGCCACAGGTTACTCCCCTCCTGACTTTGGATCCTCTACAGAATGAGGGAAGACAGAGAAAACACTGTCAGTGAGCTGAAGATACAGGAAAGGCTATGTCAGATGGATGGAAGGCCAGCTGGACCTTGTGAATTATAGGCTATAAGCAAAGAAACACTGTTTTATTACTTTGAAACGGCATAGGTGACATAAAGATAGATGTACGAAGGAAAAAAAATGAGGTATGAAGAAAGGAAACACATAGGCAATTTCAAAGCTTGTTGTGTGGGATCATGAGAAGTAATCCAGGGAACTCTCTTGTTCAGCCACCTACCAGCTGTATGTCCTGGACAACTCGTAGCAACTCTCTGAGTTTCTGTTTTATAATCTGTAAACTTAGATTATCCCTGGGACCTTAATATCTAGTATAGTTATTGACATTTATTGAACACGTAGTATGTGCCAGGCCATGTGCTAAGCACTTTAAGGCACTGAGTTAAACGACTAGAAAAACACAGGTGGTGTTGGAAGCAGGATTGAAGCCCAGGCAGGCTGGTTTCAGAGGCAAGGCTCTTACGAACTATGTTATATCCAGTGTTGATAAACTGACTCTTGGGGGTAAAAAGCCCTGATTTTAGTATTTGCCAGTTTCTACTGTGTATATTATCCCACTTTCAAGCTACCATTGGGTCCAGCTTACAAAAATCCAGAATATTTTACATTTGTTAGCCAGTACTGGATGACTCTAACACATTACTGGTTTGGCCTCTATTTCCTTGTCTAGAAAATGAAGAGGTTGGACCAGCTGCCCTCTAAGATCTTTACCATCCCTAAAATTATCTTTGTTCACTGGCAGGTGATTCTTAAGATCTCTTCTAGCTCTAATTTTCTTTGGCCATAAACAAGAAAAGTCCTTTAGGGTAGGAAGGAACATCGTTATTGGGCTCAGAAGCCCAAGGCGTATTGACGGGATTCTGAAATTCCCGTTGAAAAATCGACTTTGTCTGTAACTTCTGGTGTTCAATAGCATAACTCTAAAAAATAAAAAGATAAAGCGTTATTCCAAACATCTAATTTCATGTAAAGAACCATGGATTTTCTCTCAGTTGGTAGACGTCAGAGTTAGTGGCTAATTTTAGTGAGAAATCACTCTTCCTCCACTGCAGGGCAAAGGAGGCATCCTGACCAACCCTTCACACCTGTTTCCACAATGAAAAACATGCTTTGAAAGGGAAAGCGGTTTGTCTGAGATATTCTGTTTCAAAGCTGAGAGCATACAGAACAAGCCCCTGGAACTATGTATGTCCTTACAGAGAGTGATTCTGGTGGAAACAGAGACCACATCTCCTGGTGGGGCTTGTCCTTGGGGCTGGGGCTCATTCTCTGGTGTCTGGAAGAAACCCAAGACTCTGGAGGCCAGCAGAAAGAGAACCCATAGAATATGCAAGTCCAAGTTGCAAACTATAGTTCCTATGCATCCTGCCAGGACAAATTCTTCTTGGGGTTTAAAAAAAAAAAGTCACATAGTTGCCGTTAATATGGCTTTGAGGATATTGGATTTATTTATTTATGTTTGAATAAAGAATACCTTCAAATAGTGCAAAATTCAAAAGTTATATAACGGGTGCACCATAAAAGTCTCCCTCCCTTGCCCCTCTCCAGCCATCCAGTTCCCCTTCTTGGAGGTGCCCGTGGTACCAGTGTTCTGTGTAGGATCACATGGGTCTTCTCCTTGAGCTACTCTCT
This sequence comes from Mesoplodon mirus, assembly GCF_964341445.2. NCBI lineage: Eukaryota > Metazoa > Chordata > Mammalia > Artiodactyla > Ziphiidae > Mesoplodon > Mesoplodon mirus. The sequence continues at coordinate 6,290,643 of NC_138994.1, forward strand.
CTTCTCGAAGGTGTGGCATTGGGACAAAGTGTTCCTTCAGTAACTCCAGATATCGGTTCTGCTTTTTCACAGGATTCTCTTTGGACAGCGCCCATACTGGTGGGTCCTGGACACCGACTACTACAGCAACACCTCCGTGCCGCTGATAAAGCAGTTCCCGGTCACATGTGAGACTGGCCCAGGTGAGAGTCGCAGCCCTTGTCCAGACAGAAACTAACTGGGTGGACCTTGCTCACAGTGGACACCTGGTAACAATGTTCTGGATGAAGCTGTCTTTGAGGGGGACATGAGCAGAGCCACTCTTGCAAGCTTTGGTCATGGTCTTGGAATTGGTACAACTCCATTTATTTTATTTTATTTTATTTATTTATTTTTGGCTGCATTGGGTCTTTGTTGCTGCACGTGGGCTTTCTCTAGTTATGGGGAACGGGGATTACTCTTCATTGTGGTGCGTGGGCTTCTCATTGCAGTGGCTTCTCTTGTTGCGGAGCATGGGCTCTAGGTGCGTGGGCTCCGTAGTTGTGGCTTGCAGGCTCTAGAACACAGGCTTAGTAGTTGTGGTGCACGGGCTTATTTGCCCCACGGCATGTGGGATCTTCCCGGACCAGGGCTCAAACCCATGTCCCCTGCATTGGCAGGCGGATTCTTAACCACTGCATCACCAAGGAAGTCCGGTACAACTCTATTTGAATTCACTTAAGCAAGGCATTCCCAAATAGCCCATGACTGCCACTTTGGAAATCTGCCTAATGTTTCCAGAACCGAAATTGCTAGTCCAGAAAGGCAAGGGCTCCCTCACAGGCAAAAGGCTCAGGAGAGTAACTGTGCTGTGGCCCTTTGTCCAGGGAAGGGAACACGGTAGAGCCCTGAGCCCCTGGCTGTCCTTCCCAGAGGCCTGGCCCGGGAGATGTGGCCTCCCGAGCTGACTGTCCAATCCCACACTCTGTCTGTATTTTACTAAGTACACCCAGACAGGCGTTTTTCAGCCACATGATAGATTTCATTTTTCAGTAAGGAAAGGAATACTCAACCCCGTTGCTCACCCGTAGGTCTCAGTGTTAGTGTCCCTTCCTCAAACACCCTATCACTGACCCCCACACTAGGGCATGGCCCTTAGTTATTTGTTCTCACAAATCCTTGATTCACTTCAGAGCATATCCATTCATTCAAATGTTATTTATCTAGCACCTGCGCCAAACACTGTTCTAGGTACTTGAAATGCCTCAGTGAATAAAACAGAGGAAGATGGGAATTCCCTGGTGGTCCAGTGGTTAGGACTCGGTGCCTTCACTGTGGTGGCCTGGGTTCAACTCCTGGTCAGGGAACTAAGATCCTGCAAGCCATGCAGCATGGCAAAAAAAAAAAAAAAAAAAAAAGATCCCCCTCTTGTGGAGCTTAAATTTGAATGGGGTGTGGTGTGTGTGTGTGTGTGTGTTATAAAAAAAATCATAATACACAAGTAAAATATTTAGGATATTAGAGGAAGAAGAAGGAAGAGGAGGAGGAAAGAAAGGCAAGCCTTTACCTATGCGGTTCCCTGGAAAGCAGACTCAGATGGAGATCAGCATACAGCGGGTAGGCTACTCTTGGGAGCAGCATTCATAGAAGAAAGGGACAGAAGCCACCTGGGCAGAAGAAACCTAGTTGCGATTCAGTCTCAGCCAAGCCCATAGGAGCTCTGAATTGATTCAAGGAGACCAGGCCCTTATACCCCAATAGAGACCAGTGATTGGGTGCAGACTCCCCCCAGGGAGAGGGTAGCTGTGATCAAGACAGCTCTTTTCAGCCCAGGGCCAGACTTCCAGAGAAGTCTGAGAGCTGAGGGCCATCTGCAACCACACTGTCAACAAGAGAAAGGGGAAATAAGCTCTTCAGTCCAGAAGGGGATCTGAGTGGCTCATCCCAGGACCCTCCATCTTTCAGGGAAGAGGATTCAGGAATAGGAATTGAATGCAGTATTAAATAAGGTGGTCAGGGTAGGACTCATTGAGAAGGTGAGATCTGAGCAAAAACTTGAAAGAGGCAAGGGAATTAGCCAGTAAATTTCTGAAGGAAGAGGTGTCTGGTTAGAAAGGCCAACATGACAGGGACACTGAAGTGGGAGTGTGTTTAAGGGAGAGTCATGAGGCCAGCATGGCTGGAGCAGACTGAGCAAAGAGAGTGGAAGAGAGGTAATGGAAGGCAGATTGGTTTGTGATTGTGTACCCAGCATGCTGATTCTTTGTGTAATCTCTAGATTGTATATAACCACGAGAGCTATGACCTTCTCTGACTTTGCTTACCACTGTACTCCCAAAGCCTAACATGGTGCTGGACATGTAGTAGGAGCTCAATAGATATTTGTTAAATAAATGACTGCATGGATAAATGAATGGATGGCAGGATGGGTAGATGGATGAAAGGATGGATGGATGGATGGAAAGATAGGTTTCAGTCTTTTCCATCAATAGTTGTTCAGCAGTTAGTTGTGATTTTGGTATGCTCATGAGAAGAGGTGAGCCCAGGGTCCTTCTACTTCACCATCTTGTAGCTTTTCCATTAAATTTCCTGAATGGAAAGATAGATGGATGGATGGATAGATGGATGGTTGGATGGATAGATGATGCCCCCTAGCAATCTCCCACATGGAGACTTTTAACCTTTGGTTCATTCATTCATCTCTTTCCTATCCTTTAGGGAGTCCCTCTGGCCATGCCATGGGTACAGCAGGTGTATACTATGTAATGGTCACATCCACCCTCTCTATCTTTCGGGGAAAGAAAAAGCCAACCTACAGATTTCGGTAAGAACCCAGCTCTGGGTTGTGCGTGGTGGCGGGCAGGAGGTGGCTCTCTGTAGTTGACACACCACTTGCTCTTCTTCACATGCCCCCAGCCCACCCCATGCCTTAGGTTGGTACTGATAAGAGTTGTGGCATTTCTGCTGAGAGTGAATATTAGAGTCACAGAATGTTAGGGCTGGAAGGGACCCACTTAATGAATGTTGTGAACAGGCAACACCTAATTTTAGAGATCAGTAAAAAAGGCCTAACATAGCTGAGGGGTTTCTCGAGATCAGCTAGTGAGCTAGAAGCAGGCTTTAAACAAAAATCCATTTCTGTACCAACAATTGAGACGTCCCGTCCAGGTTAAAATAAACAAAGAAGCAGAAGACATTCCTTCTATGGGGAATTCTGGGTATGCAGACACTGTGCAAATCCTTAATTATGAAACAAAAAATAGGGAGGTTAAAATTCACATACACAGGGGTTCACCACTTGCCATGGTTATCTTTGAATTTTGAGTACAGGCTTCAATTTACAAAAATTCCACTGATGAAGCCTGAGTTTGCCAGGTTCCAACATTCCTGCTGAGGTTGTTCTCTTTGCTGAAGGATCTATATCTGGGTTCCCTTATGGCTGTCTCTTCCATTTCAGGTGCTTGAACATCATTTTGTGGTTGGGATTCTGGGCAGTGCAGCTGAATGTCTGTCTTTCACGAATCTACCTTGCTGCTCATTTTCCCCATCAAGTTGTTGCTGGAGTCTTGTCAGGTACCAGTTGCTCTGGCTCCCTCCCTCCAACTCCCCACCTATACCATTCCTCCCTCATCAGGACAAAATCCCAGCATTCCTGCCATGTTCTGTGTATAATCAATGCTATTAGCATTTCAGTGGGTTGAAAGTCAAGGGTGGGCGATTTGAAATGACTCATTTCTATAGGAGTGCCCAGATGTACACAACTAAGTATGTTCCAGAAACATGGCAATACAGAAAATTAACTTACCCAGTTGAATTCGCTTGAAATCTCCAAGATATTTACATTCTTTATTTCTTACTGGTCTTCAGTTGGAAGTGGCCCCTAGTTTAGTCTTAAGAAAAGCTACCAAATTTAACAAATTAACACCATGTCTTTGGAAAGCTCTTTATTTAAATAAATTCATTTGCAAACCTAACAGATACCCACAGCTTCTCTTTATTATAGGTTCTGAATTTTGAATATTTTGTTTTCTTGGATCCAGTTAATAAGGGGCAGGAAAGACTTTGGTTAAGTGTAAGAAAGAATTTCTTGACTTTGTGGGAAGCACTAGAATATAAAACCTTAAGGAAAATGCAGAATTTTTCCCCTGGAGACCTGAAAAAGCAGAGCAGGGCAGCATTCACAGAAGCATGTTGAGAACAAGGGAAATAATGGCTTCATGGCAACCATGAAATTAACACAGCATTTAGCATGGGGTTCCATGTTTGAGAAAGAGCCTGGAAGTTCATGTTACATGAAAGACCCAGGAATGTTTAAGTTAGAGAGGAGAATAACTATCTTTCTTTATTTTAATTTTTGAGTTCCCAATCTGTCTTAGTCTCTTCTTTTTTTTCCCCCAGTTTATTATTTTTTTAATTGAAGTATAGTTGATTTACAATATCATGTTAGTTTCAGGTGTACAGCACAGTAATTCAGATATATATACAGGTATATATACCTATATATATACACATACACATATATATATTCATTTTCAGATTCTTTTCCCTTATAGGTTAATATAAAATATTGAGTATACTTCCCTGTGCTATAGAGTAGGTCCTTGTTGGTTATCTATTTTATATAGTGTGTATATGTTAATCCCAACCTCCTAATTTATCCCTCACCACTGAGAATAAGTATCTTTAAATGTGCTGACAGAGGCTCTAGATTTACCACTTATTAACGCCTGCGGAAAAAACTGAGACCAATAGACATCATTAGAAGGAGAGAGGTTTTATTTAGCTCAGCACAAGGAAGAACTGATTAATGATCAAATCCATGCAAAGATGAAATGGGTTCCCTGAGTGGGAGTGAGCTCTCCATCCCTGAGGGTATTCAAGTAGAGACAGGATGACCACACACACATGCACACACAGTCACACACAGGAAACCTGCATGTGGAGGGAGGAAGTATGTGATATGACTCTTCCATCTGAAAGAATCTGTGGCTGAGGACAGGCTGGAATCACATATGGGAAGAAAACAAATGACCCTCTAATCTGGCATCTGTGATTTAACTCCACAATGGTGGGGTGGATGGCATGTCACCCATTGCTCCAAACTCACCTCTAGCTGAAGGGCCAGCGTCTTCCCCAGTTCTCACGGTCATTCTTTCTTCCGCTCAGGCATTGCGGTTGCTGAGACTTTCCGCCACATCCGGAGCATCTACAACGCCAGCCTCAAGAAATATTTTCTCATTACCTTCTTCCTGTTCAGTTTTGCCATTGGATTTTACCTGCTGCTAAAGGGGCTGGGGGTCGACCTCCTGTGGACCCTAGAGAAAGCCAAGCGAAGGTGTGAGCGGCCAGAATGGGTCCACATTGACACTACGCCCTTTGCCAGCCTCCTCAAGAACCTGGGGACACTCTTTGGCCTGGGCCTGGCTCTCAACTCCAGCATGTACAGGGAGAGCTGCAAAGGCAAGCTTAGCAAGTGGTTCCCGTTCCGCCTCAGCTGCATTGTGGCCTCCCTCGTCCTCCTGCATCTCTTTGACTCGTTGAAACCCCCATCCCAAATCGAGCTGATCTTCTATGTCCTGTCCTTCTGCAAGAGTGCGGCAGTGCCCCTGGCATCTGTCAGTCTCATCCCCTACTGCCTGGCCCAGGTCCTGGGCCAGCCGAACAAGAAGACTTTGTAAAAGGATGTGGAGTCTTCAGAATTTAAAAGTCAATGACTGCACCAAGGATTGAAGGTGGCTAGGGCCTTCTGCCAGCCTTTTGTGAGGCCAGAGGTACTATAGAGTCAGCTCAGGCGACACCCCCTTCCCCCTTTGCAATTCTAATTGCATTGGGTGATGTTTTTTTGAAAAGCTAATAAGGCTCTTTGAGAAAGCCTTATTGGAGGTTGGGTCGTTCTGGATTTTTTTCCACGAAGATATACTTACTCTTTTGTCCAATACACAAAAGCGAGACTTCTTGGTAAGGCCAGCTCATAACGCCAGGCTGGGGATCACACTGAATTTTCTACTCATGCTCATCCGTACCCAGAAAAGGAGAAAGGAGCAGTGGATTTGATAGGGAAAGAAGGATTGATTAAGGAAGATTTTTAAATATCTTGCATATCATGCAAATTATATGTCAAACAATATCTTAATGGCTTTGATTATATACGAATCTTGAGGTAAAGGGCTCGCAACGGTGGGGGACCAACTTAAAGTACAATGAATAGGTCCTTAGTGGAGTAATTCTGCTTCTTGTATTTTTCTATTATATATCCATGGTCATTGTATTTACTGGGATTTCTGAATGGCTGCAGTGATCTGGATATTGTACTAGGTGAGAATATTCAGGCAAAGTCAGCTTCTCCTCTGTAACATTCGATCTTTCTCCTTATTAGCCCAGCTCTGCTTTCCCCAGAATTTTCCACTGATTCCACACCCACCCTGCTGGATCCTCAGATGCCTAAAAGTGACTCTATAGTGGTGCTTTTGTATGTTTCAGTTAAGCTCTGAAATCTTGGGCAAAATGGCAAGGAGAGGGCCAGGATTTCTCTCTCCAGAAGGTCACTCCAATGTTACTTTTGATTCCTGGAGGTAAATATGACTCCTTTCTCTATCTCAAGCCAATCAAGAGTACATTCCTGGAGGAAAAGCCAACTCCTCCTCTTTGCCTATTCTCTAGTCTCAACTGATTTGCAGAATATGTCCTTTAAAAAAAATGTTGAAGCCTATTTATTTGAGAGTCCTTGTTTTTTCTACTAATTATATAGCTTACCATATAGTATCATTCACACCAACCATCCTGGTCATAACATCTTCGCAAAGAAAAATATATACGTGCAGTATTTTATTAAAACAACGTTTTACTTAAGAATGAAGTCTTGTTGATTACTATATTTTAGAGGCAATGTGATCTGAAGGTTCTAATTCTGGCTTAGCTAAATTTCTAGCTCTTTCTCTATTTCCCTAAACAAATAATTTGGTTTCTATATACTTATGTTTTCTTTTTGCAGAAGGAAGGTGTTTTGTCTTGGGTTGCCCAGGAGTCCCAGTAGGGCTGCGGAGACTTATAAAGTGTCCACAGGGGCACAGGTAGAGTCGAGCATATCAACATAGTCACAATATCGTATTCTAGTTGGCCAAGGCTGAACATTATTTACCAGACCACAGTGCAGCATGAGTTGCTCTATGGGATCAAACTGTTACCGAGTCCAAGCTCGCTCTGCTCGCTGCACGACAGGCCAATAAATCGGGAGACGAGGTGCTGAGGCAAGGAATACAAGTTTATTCGGAAAGCTGGCAAATGGAGAGGATGGCAGACTAATGTCTCCAAAAAAACCATCTTATCGGAGTTTGGATGCCAGTTTCTTTTATAGAACAGAGGGGGAGGAGATGAGGAGGTAAAGTAAAAAGGCCATAAGGTTTGCAAATGTCCTTTGGAATGGCCAGCCTTGGGGAGGGGATGTGTTAATTTCTTCTTTCTTGCCTCCATCCACAGGTGGACAGGGTCAGGATATTTCCCTGAACAAAGGCACTTTGGTTTAACATTCAAACAGAGGGGACAGGGTTCCCTAAGGCAGGCCACTGTGTATAGACAGTATCCTTTTAATGAACAAAAGCAACTGGAAGCAAAGGTTAAAATAAAAGAAACAGATCCAACATGGAGTCAGGATTGGCTCTCTCCTGTTACAAAACTGCAACTTGAGGGCAGACAGGAAAGATCATTACCGAACTAAGCAATCAGGGAATATAAGTCATAGCAGCAGAACAAGATTGAGCAGGGAATTCCCTGGCGGTCCAGTGGTTAGGACTCTGCGCTTCCACCTCAAGGGGCACAGGTTCAATCCCTGGTCCTGGCCAAAAAAAAAAAAAAACTGAGCAGACTGTGGAATCCAGTAACCCAGTGTCAGCAAGGTTTTGGGTTATAGTTAAAGAAAATCTGAACAGGGCAAGTGATAGCACCGAGGGCTGCTCAAGGGAGCTACTGAAAGTATTTCTGCAGGATTTATTTCATCCTGGGTGCAGGGTCCCACCTCCAGAAGCCTTGACTCATCGGCATATCTCTGGATCTACTGAGCGTGAGTCTGATCATTCGCTTCAGAACTTTGGGATGTGAATCTTTAGGGAAAGGTGAGTCCTCCTACCGAATTTTATTTCTTCAGGGGTGGCACCAGGCCCCTCCGAGACACTAATGGTTTCACCAAGGATGAAGGGAAATGGTCTTGTTCTGTCTGAATTGAACCCCACTGCTTGGGCATGGCCTCCATCCTGGATGATTTATTTGCCCTCAGGGACCAAGTCCAGGTTCCTTGCAATAGGATTCTGGCAGAAAGTAAATAATGTCCCTGCCCCCAGCAGTTGGTGAGGTTAATAATAAAGACACAGAATAAAAGATGAAATTTGGGCTTAATAGATACCAGGCTCTGTTCTAAGTATTTTATTTATTTATACAGTGAACTCCCTTAATTCTCCCAAGGTTTCTGTGAGGTGGGTGTTAGAATTTATGTTCACATTACATATGAATAGGCACAGAAGGATTAGGTATCTTGCCCAGAAGAGAGGAGCCAGTTTAAGAGCTATAGGCAGTCTGACTCCAAGTTCATCCTCTGTCCTCTACCACACAGATGCCACTAAGACTAATGGCTGCATCAAACCATCCTTCCAATACCAGGTGCAACTCTTCATTCAGACCACAGAGATTTTGATTTCTTGTGGCCAAAGGACAAATACCGTTGTTGGGTTTTTTTTTAATTTTTGGCTGTGTTGGGTCTTCTTGCTGTGCGTGGGCTTTCTCTAGTTGCAGCGAGCAGGGGCTACTGTTTGTTGTGGTGTGCATGCTTCTCATTGAGGTGGCTTCTCTTGCTGTGGAGCACAGGATCTAGGCGGGCTTCAGTAGTTGTGGCACATGGGCTTGTGGGCTCTAGAGTGCAGGCTCAGTAGTTGTGGCACACAGGCTTCGGGAGCAAGATTGATCAGGTGATTAGATTTACATGAAGAAATATCAGTGGGAGCCTCCTTCTTCTGTTGGCAATGGCTTTATTGCTCCAAGAGCATTTCATTTGAAGACACACCTGGATAGCTGAAGTTCCAGTCCTTATCAATTGACTAGTTGTTTGTAACCTGTCAAACTTTGCTGAGTTGTTTTCTGAAAATCATTACGTTAGCTGCTAAATTTTTAATATTTATTGATTTCACTCTGTAGCAATTGCCAAATGCCTTTAAGACCTATATGTGTAAATCAAATAGCAGAATATAATTTGTATCCAAGAGTTTTTCAAGAGCCTCTTGAGAACAGAAAACACTCTGGCCAAAGAGCCTTCTGATGATGTTGTTAAGGAAAGAATTGACTAGAAACAGTATGAGTAGCAGTCAATAAAAGTTACTTCCATTAGGGAACCAAGGACCTAATTTATCTGGAAGAGAAACTAGCAATAGTCTAGTCCAATGATGGGCAACTCAAAGTCCAAAATCTAACTTCACAGTGAAAGATAAAAAAGCTGCCTCTGGGTTGCTGGCTTCTTAATAAAAAGAAAAAAGTTTTTAATATTTTTCTTTTTCCTGAATTGGCCCTTTTTTTTTTAAAGTTGCTCACTACTAATTCTATTCAAAAAAAATTTTTTTTCATTTCATAGATACAAAAATGAAGACCTAGAGAGGTAAAATAGCTCTTTTAAGTCACATGAGTAACCTGTCCTCAGGTCTCCTGATTCTTAGCAGAGATCTAGCTCCCGTTTGCCTGACTCCGGCATTTACCTGGGCAGCGGGGTCAACAGGCAGCTGTTGACACAGAAATGAAAGACATAAGTGAATAGCAGAGCCAGCTTATTTGAACCAGGACCAGAGTCTGTTAACCCAATTAAGCCACAGCTAGAATAACTGTGTTCTAGGTAGCCTGTTCCTAATTATGTGCTCCTCTCTTCCTTTGCTTTCATAAATCTTTCCAGGGCAGGAGTGTAACTACAACATGAAACGACTTGATGTTTTTATGGGGTTTGGGTTTTTTTTAGCATGAGGGTATTTTTCCAGTCAGCAAATTTTCAATGCTTTCTTTTCTGCTGTCTTCTGGCTTTCCTCTTTTGATCTTCACATTCCATGGTCATTGCCTTCCGATCAGCTCAACTGCACTTCAGCGTTTGAAGGCTGGCCAGACTTCTCTCATTCCGTGCCATCACAGAATTGGGATTCCAGTCTTCAAGAGCTGCAGTCCTTCTCTCCAGAGCAAAAAGAATGAAAATCGGGCTTCCCTGGTGGTGCAGTGGTTGAGAGTCTGCCTGCCAATGCAGGGGACACAGGTTCGGGCCCTGGTCTGGGGGGATCCCGCATGCCGCGGAGCGGCTGGGCCCGTGAGCCACAATTACTAAGCCTGCGCGTCTGGAGCCTGTGCTCCGCAACGGGAGAGGCTGTGATAGTCAGAGGCCCGCGCACCGTGATGAGGAGTGGCCCCCACTCGCCGCAACTAGAGAAAGCCCTCGCACAGAAACGAAGACCCAACACAGCAAAAATAAATAAATAAAAATTTAAAGAATGAAAATCTAATTCCTTCTCCTCCACGGTGAACCACTTTGGACTCTTTAGCCGAGGACTGCCACCAAAATTCCATCTTTGCAGGGCTTCCCTGGTGGCGCAGTGGTTGAGAGCCCGCCTGCTGATGCAGGGGACATGGGTTCGTGCCCCGGTCCGCGAAGATCCCACATGCCGCGGAGCGGCTGGGCCCGTGAGCCGTGGCCGCTGAGCCTGCGCGTCCGGAGCCTGTGCTCCTCAACGGGAGAGCCCACAGCAATGAGAGGCCCGCGTACCGCAAAAAAAAAAAAAAATCCATCTTTGCTCCTCTGTCTTTCTCTCTAATCTCCTCCTTCAACCCCACCCCATAGGCAACCCTGCCACCGATCCCTACTTGATCCACCCTAGTAATGCACTTAAGTGAGCTTTTGTACAAGTGTGATTTGGCTTCACTAACTTAGAAGTCCAAGTGGCATAAATTATTTTTGTTTATTTTGATCACATTGTTACTGACCAGGTTCTTGGCCTTCCCCAAGCAATAGAAATTGACTAGAGGTGAGACAAGAAATTCAGGCAAGGCTTTACTGGGGCCCCTGCTGCAGCAGGGGGGAGTGAAAACAAGTAACAGTTTCCCTTGCTCACTCCCGGAGGAGGGGAGAGCTGGTTCCCTATATGGGGTGAGGGGTAGGGATGTTTTCAGGGGTCGGGCCAGAGGGGTGGCTTAGGTGTTTGCCCACCCCTTTGGTGGTATTGAGTGCAGGGGTCATGCCCAGTACCCTGCTTTTGCTCCCGACACCCTGTTGTTACTCCCGGCTCTTCAAAAGTGGCAGTTGGGTTTTTTTGGACTTTTTGTATCTTTTATATCTTGTTGTCCAGAATTTGCCCCAACTGCAACACGCACGCAGTTTTTTTAGTCCCTTACAGTTTCCTTGTATTTTGTTGCTCAGAGACGTTTGTCCGGGTGCAATCATTGTAGCGCTGAAGCAAAGGGTCTCAGGTCCCAGCCTGTCCCAATGTCCTTAGACTACCAATGCCCTCCTTACCAGTCCTTCTTGTCCCACACGAGGACTGCAGTGAAATGACAATGGCATCGCGTCTCCCTATAGACTGCAGTGAAACCACCATGGCCACTGCACCAGAGCCTCCAAAGGGCTCCCTTGCTCTGGGGAACCTTAGGTGAGGTTCCTTAGGGGAGGCTGTTGACAGGTGTCAGAGCTGATTCAGGAAAGGCTGACGCTGCAGCTCCAGGCTTTGATCTGGCTCCCCAAGCTTTGTCAGCAGCCACCCTACTTACAGTGGCCGACAAACAGTTATCTCCAGAACTCTGCCCTTTCTCGCTTCCTACCTACAAAGCTCCACACAGCTGCATGATACGCTTCTAAGAAATTCCAAAGGGCAAGTGACCCCAAACATAATGACTGTCAGACTGGTGAGTTAATTCCTCACGTTGCATGGGGTGGCTGAACTCAATCCATTTGAAGAAAAACAAAAGACCTAGGGAGGATTCTGCTCACTTTGGGCTCTCTCACCTGAAACAGCTCAAGGTTTCCAAGTAGTTACAGGTTTTCTTTGGAGGGAATGCCTATAATACTCAATCCTTGAGGAAGATTAACTGGGGGAAATGGATTTGAGGAAGAATAAGAAAGTGTTGGAGGGACTTCCCTGGTGGCGCAATGGTTAAGAATCCGCCTGCCAGTGAAGGGGACATGTGTTTGAGCCCTGGTCCAGGAGGATCCCACATGCTGCGGAGCAATGAAGCCCGTGTGCCACAACTACTGAGCCTGTGCTCTAGAGCCCATGAGCCACAACTACTGAGCCTGCGAGCCTAGAGCCTGTGCTCCGCGACAAGAGAAGACCGCGCACCGCCCGGAAGAGTAGACCCCACTCTCGGCAACTAGAGAAAGGCTGCGTGGGGCAACGAAGACCCAACACAGCCAATAAATAAACAGATTAATTTTTTTTTTAAAGTGTTGGAGAAGAGTGTGATGAGTGAAAACAAGTTTTATTTTGGGCTGAGCCAGCTGGGAAGCCAAGGGCAGAGTAGATGAAGTTGGAATGTTCCATTCATTTCAGAGATGGGGGAGAATCTCACGCTATTGCCCAAATACCATCATGTCCACACAAAATATCTAATCAACCAATAATTCTCCACTGGGTGTGATTTTGCCTCCCAGGTGACATTTGACGATACCTGGAGACATTTTTGGTTGTCATAATTGGAGGAGGTGCTACTGGCATCTAGTACGTAGAAGCCACACAGGCTGTAAAAATCCTACAATGCACAGCTCCCCGTTCCCCCCACCCAACAAAGAATTATCCCGCCCCAAATGTTAATAATGCCAGGATTGAGAAACACTGTGACAAACCAGAGAAGAAGCGGTTCAATCACAGTTTACTTGAAAGAACTTTCCTCCAGTGAATGTTTTTCAACTCAGCGTCAGAGCACCTCTGTGCCAAGGGGTCACTCTGGTGTGCCAGGCAGCCCCTCTTTCGGTTCTGTTCGAGGTGGGAGATTTATCACTCTAAATTCTAAAACCTTTTCCTCCAATGAGGTCAACTTGTGAAAGTAACAGGAGTCGTTGCAACTGGGTTCCTATAAGTAAAACTACCCTTGACTCCAGGACTTTTGTAGAGACCCTGAAGCTGAATGTCTTTCTAGGTATCCACAGATGTGGGCATCATTAAACACAGGATAAAATGTGTAGACGGATTGAGAGTTTCAGCCAGAAAGAGGGGCGGTGTCTTGGCAGGGAGCCACCAATTGCAAGAGTTTGGGAGACAAACCCCACCCTGGCCCCAAAGGCTCTGGATGTACTTAACGTTGTTGTTAAATCACCAGGGAGAGGAGTGAGTAAAACAAAACACATTCTTAGATGAACGAAGAGTTTGGTTAAGACACACTGCACAGGGAGATCAGCTCGGTGCTTTGTGACCGCCTGGAGGGGTGGGATAGGGAGGGTGGGAGGGAGGGAGATGCAAGAGGGAAGGGATATGGGAACAGAGGTATATGTATAACTGATTCACTTTGTTGTAAAGCAGAAACTAATAAAAAAAATAAAATAAATAAAAAACAAAAACAAACAAACAAAAGACACACTGCATAACACGGGTGCTTAACTCTGCTGAGCTTGGACTTGACTTCTTTGGAGAGGATAGAAGAGATGGGATACTTTGATGTCTCATCGCTACAAAATTCAGTGTCCAATAGTGTTGGTACAAACTCCTGTTTTAATTTCTGTTAGTGGCTGGTGGAAAAAAAATGCAAATTTGGGGCTTCCCTGGTGGCGCAGTGGTTGAGAATCTGCCTGCCAATGCAGGGGACACGGGTTCGAGCCCTGGTCTGGGAGGATCCCACATGCCACGGAGCAACTAGGCCCGTGAGCCACAGCTACTGAGCCTGCGCGTCTGGAGCCTGTGCTCCGCAACGAGAGGCCGCGATAGTGAAAGGCCCGCGCACCGCGTTGAAGAGTGGCCCCCGCTTGCCACAACTAGAGAAAGCCCTCGCACAGAAACGAAGACCCAACGCAGCAAAAATAAATAAATAAATTACTAAAAAAACTCCTACCCCCAACATCTTCAAAAAAAAAAAAAAAAAGCAGCCCTCTCCCCTTTCCCATTTAAAAAAAAAAAAAAAATGCAAATTTGATTGTGTCTTACTGCCCAAGTTAAGGCTGAGAAAGAAAAAATCCATCCCAGGCCAAATAGCCTTCGGATGATGATAAGGTAAAACTTCACTAGAAAAAATGACTTTAAATGATGTGTAGGGCTTCCCTGGTGGTGCAGTCGTTAAGAATCTGCCGGCCAATGCAGGGGACATGGGTTCGAGCCCTGATCCAGGATGATCCCACATGCCACAGAGCAGCTAAGCCCGTGTGCCACAACTACTGAGCCTGCGATCTAGAGCCTGCGAGCCACAACTACTGAGCCCGTGCGCCTAGAGCCCGTGCTCCACAACGAGAAGCCACTGCAATGAGAAGCCTGCGCACCGCAATGGAGAGTAGCCCCTGCTCACCACAACTAGAGAAAGCCCGCACACAGCAACGAAGACCCAACACAGCCAAAAATAAATAAATAAAATAAATAAAAAATTTTTTAAATGATGTGTAAACTTTAACTAATAACAATTCATTCCAGTGAACGTGTTTCCTTGTCTTCTAGTTGTTAAAAATTAACTCATATCCAAGATATATTATTAAAAAAATACTCTATACGCCCCTGAACTTGCCACAGATATCTATCCATCGCCTTCCTGTTTTTTACAGTGCCTTGATTAATGTCCTCTTAGTTTCTTGCTATGACTGTCCAGTGTCCTATTCTGAACTCTTGCATTCCTAGTTTTTAAAAAAAGAAGTAGGAGTCTACTGTAGGCCTGAGTCTGTAAATAGTAATAGAAGAGTCTGTGTTACTTTTTGGTAAATGTTTCTTTGGCATGTCTCATACATTCTGGCCTCTGAAATCTAATTTTCTCCTCTCTCCCTGTTAAAAAAAATAGGTCCCCGCCACTTGCCTGGTTATTGGTGAGCCCTCAGCAAGGTCTGAGTATTGATCTGCCAGGGGTCTGATTCCAAACAGGTTTTAGTACCCAGCATGTCCTTTCTGCAACTCTTGGTGTCTCCAGATTCTAGAGCAAAGACTTCTGATGCCAGAGTTCATATTTTCCCAAGCCTTGGCACAGAACTATGAAGATGTTGCCTCCGTGCTTCCACTGCAGGGGCAAAACATAGCCCACTGGTTGATTTATATTATAATTATCTATTTTCTATGCTCTTACAGCTGTCAAAAAGGTCAGACCCCAGAAGGTACTGCAATAGATGTTTGCAACGTTACGGCAGTTCACAACTTTCCAGTAATTCACACGCAGCTTTACAGCAGAGGTATCACACTCAACTCTGAACCTCATTTTCCTTTCCCCAGAAGTCACTTCCAAACTTTTCTGCACAACACACATTTTGCACAGCTGCAAACTTTTCATTTGTTGTTCTTTGCCACTTAAAATAATTTAATCTATGCATTCCGTAGAGCCAGAAGAGGCTATACTCCTGTCCTTGAAAATCGTTCCCTGGTGTCTCTCTCCTTATGTCACTATACCATAATTTGCCAAGCCATTCCCTTATTTGGCATTTGGATTATTTCCAATTCTTCACTCTTAAAAATAGCAGCACACAAACATCTTTGCACAAGTTACATTTTTTCCCTTTTAGTTTATTTCTTTGGGGTATATTCCCAAAACTGGTAATACTGGGTCAAAGGTTTGAAAAGTTTCATAGCTGTTGTTACCCACTGCCAGAATGTTCTCTAGGCAGATTGTGGTATATTTGGACATTTCAAATGTCTAACCAGGTTTCCCACGCTATACAGTAAGATTAACTTTTATCTTCTCTTATTCTTCCATAATCTTCAGTAGGGGGCGGCAGTTACAAAATTTCAAAACAAAACAAAAATAAGGATGGAAGCACTCTTTGTGTAGCCAGAGACGAGCTCTTTTAGGTTAACTTGATAGAATGCTACCCCACAAGTGCTGGAGTGAAGCAGCTGTATTCCAAGCAGAACAGAAAATGACACCAAGGTTCTGGGAAGTAATGTCAGCTGACGATATCTGAGGCTGAGATAGTTTTGAGGAGAATTTAAAGCTGGCAAGTGACAAGCGATCAGGAAGACTTAGTAAGGAGGATAGGGAGAGAGGTGGAAAATAAAAAGAAAGGAGGTAAAAAATTTAAAAAAAAAAGGAATTCCCTGGTGGTCCAGTGTTTAGGACTCCGCTCTTCCACTGCAGGGGGCATGGGTTCGATCCTTGGTTGCAGCCAAAAAAAAAAAAAAAAAAAGAAGGACTTGCTCTCTTGTCATTGCTGCTTTTGGGGTGATGGCACCAGCAGAGAGAGAAATAAGCTGATTCTGTGCCTTTGAGATTCAGATTAATCACTATCTGTAGGTGACTTCTAAGGATTGTGAATGCTTGAGGACCTTGGTCTCTTTGGTTTAAGAATCAAAACCAAAACGAAACAAAAAATAACTTACTGAGTCATCCTTACCACCTGGTTCCTCGAGCTAATAATAGGGATGATGATGATTATGATGATGGTGGTGAAGATGGTGGTGATGGTGATGATGATAATGGTGGTGATGATGGTGGTGATGGTGAGGTGCCTGTCACTTTTCTAAAGACTTTGCACATATAACTTGCTTCATCCTCCCAACTCCAGTTATTATCACCACTTTACAGATGAGGAAGCAGAATCAGAAAGCTAAGAAACTTCCTCAAGGTCACAGAGCTAGTCTGAGCCAGATTCAAACCCAGGCAATTGACCACCATGCCTGGGCTCTGACCACTATACCATACTGCCTCAGGTACTGCAATAGAAAAATGGCTCATACATGGTTAAATGATACACTAGAATATCGAATTTTTTAGGTTCTTTCTTTTTTAGTATTCATTTATTTATCTTACTTACTTGGCTGTGTCGGATCTTAGTTGCCACGTGCAGGATCTTTGCTGTGACGTGTGGGATCTTTAGTTGGGGCATGTGGGATCTTAGCTGCTGCATGCGGGATCTAGTTCTCTGACCAGGGATTGAACCCGGGCCCCCTGCATTGGGAATGCGGAGTCTCAACCTGTGGACCACCAAGGAAGTCCCCAATTTTAGGTTCTTTTAAAAACTTCTGAATGTTTAGAGTTATTTCTGTTCCCTTCTACTTATCTAAGTTGAAACAATGTGTTATTCAAACATGTCATTTAAATTTAAACTATCAGTGGGTCTGTGTGTATATATAGTAACATCAAATACAGTTTTTAAGTGCCTAAGGAAAATGAAAGGAAATACACCAAAATGTCAACATTGACTATCTTTAGGTGGTGGACTCATGGGTATTTTCTTCTTTCCGTGTTTATGTTTTTTCTCAATTGTTCTATACTAAGCAGGTGTTCGTTTTTTCCCTACTTTTTATTTTGAAAAAATTTTTAAATAAAAAATAAAGTGCAATGAACTTTTATATGCCCTTCATCTAAATCACCAACTAGTCACATTTTGTCTTATTTGCCTTATCACTCTCTCTCACTAAATATATATACATATTCTTATTTTGGGGTCATTCATTTAAGAGTAATTTTCAGACATCAGGACTCCTTCGCTTCTAAGTACTTCACATAGCTCCTAAGAATAAGGACATTCTCTCTTTTTTTAAAAAAAATATTTACTTTCTGTTCTGCAAATATAATCCCTCCAGTTATGTACTTTTTTTTAAACATGCCACATTTAAATTTATTTATTTTTTATTCGTTTATTTTTGGCTGCATTGGGCCTTCATTGCAGCGAGTGGGAGCTACTCTTCGATGCGATGCTCAGGCTTATTGCGGTGGCTCTAGGCGCACCAGCTTCAGTAGTTGTGGCGCACAAGCTTAGTTGCTCTGTGGCATGTGGGATCTTCCCGGACCAGGGCTCGAATCCGTGTCCCCTGCATTGGCAGGAGGATTCTTAACCACTGCACCACCAGGGAAGTCCCTGCTCTCTTTTTTAATTGATTTCCTTCAACCCTACAACAGCCCCTTTCTTAAACTCTCCTCAAAGCAAGCAGTTGGAGCATACATCTGTTTCCTGCAGGGCCTCTGCCTGTCTCCCAGTGACTGTCAAATTATCTCCTTCCAGACCAGTCTCCACTGATTTCAAGAGCTGTTCATTCAACTACCCATTTAACCTGAATTTCTCACAGTGCCTCAAACTCAAAACATACCAGCCAGGTATATGATGTAATAAAAAATATACGTGATGTTTGTCCCTGGTTTTTGGCACAGAGCTCCTAAAACCCTTGGAGTTTCTAAGTGATAAGAACAATAAAGGTGTCGATATTCATAACAAATCTCTTTCAACCACACCTGAGTTTATGTTAATGAGGTGACTTCTGGAAAGCACCTAAGGATGGGGGCTGGTTGCTAGGGGAACCAACCACGTGAGGAGAAGGTTGGAACTTTCAGTCCCACCCTCCTGACCTCCGGGGAGGGAAGAGGGACTGGAGGTTGAATCAACTGCCAATGGCCAATGATGTAATCTGTCATGCCTATGTAATGAAGCCTCCCTAAAACCCAGAAGGGTGGGGTTCGGAGAGCTTCCGGGTTGGTGGACACAAAGAGATTTGGGCAGAGTGGGGTGTGTGGAGAGAGCATGGAAGCTCCATGACCTTTCCCCATACATTGCCCTAGGCATCTCTTCTGTCTGGCTGTTTCTGAGTTTATATCCTCTTATAATAAATCAGTAATTTAGTTAAGTAAAATGTTTCTCTGAGCCACTTAGCAAGTTAGTCGAACCCAAGGAGGGGGTCGGTGGAACCTCTGATCTATAGTGAGTGGGTCAGAGGCACAGGTGACAACCTGGGCTTAAGACTACCCTCTAGGGACTTCCCTGGTGGTGCAGAGGTTAAGAATCTGCCTGCCAGTGCAGGGCACACGGGTTCGAGCCCTGGTCAGGGAAGATCCCGCATGATGCGCAGCCCAAAAAAAACAAAAAAGACTGGCCTCTGAATGGAGGGTTGGAGGCGAGGGCAGTCTTGGAGAACTGAGCCCTTAACCTCAATGTCCAGGTAGACGGTGTCAGAATTGAGTTGAATTGTAGGAAACCCAGGCTGTGTCCCCATAATTGCTTGTTGGATGTTTGGGGAAACACCCACATACACACATTGCAATTGGGTCCAGAACCCAAATGGGGAGAATGGAGATTACTGCCAAAGGGTATAAAGTTTCCTTGGGGGCGGGGGGAGGGTGATGAAGATGTTTTAAAATTGGTTGTAGTGATTATTTAACTTTGTGGATCTACTAAAAACCAATGAACTGTACAAGTTAAATAAATAAATTCTATGGTATGTGAATGATCTCAATAAATCTCTTACCACAAAAAAAGAAAAAAATCTTTATATGGCCTCCAGGAGTCAGCTTGATCTGCACCTTGGGTGGTGCCTTGCCACCTTCGCCTCGGGTCTGTGTACTACAGCCTGGTTCCTCAGGGCTTTTGCACAGCCCTCTTCTCAGAACACTCTTCCCCCACTTCACAAGAAAATTCCTTCCCATTCCATAGCAGTTTCTCAAGGAAACCACCCCACACCCCCAGGCTAGATCAAGAGCCCCTGATAAGCCCATGCATAGCTCCCCCTTTACCCTTCCTCTCTAACAAGTGTCAGATGTGTGATTTATTGAGCCACATCTGTCTTCCCCACTAGACCCTTACAAGCCCCGTGAGGGCAGCTCATGCCTGCTCTGATCACCACCATGCCTCAGGGCCTAACACAGAGGTGGCCTCCGAAAGCCTCTGTTGACTGATACATGAAAAATAGACAGTTATTTGCTGGAACATAGTTGGAAAAACCAGCTAACAAATTATAAATTCGAGTAGCTTCGAGTTCCACAAATGACTCAATAAAAAGACATTCTTAGGCTCCCAACTGAAAATTAGAAAGAGGTTGAAAACCCAAAGGACGGGGTAGGCTATGGAGAAACTTTGGCCTCTGGGTTCCCAGGAGAGGTTTACTCCCCAGTAGGTGGGGAACAGACTCTTAAAGGAGCTGATGATGAGGAAGTCATGACTAAGACTTGCCTTTATTTTTCAAGATAGATTGACTCCCGAAGGTTCTAGGGTGAGGCAGAAAATGTGAATTGAATCCTGCTTCAACCCCAGGGCTTTCAGGGTGGGACTTTATCTTTTCATTGAAGGCCACAGATCTCTTGGTGTCTTAACCAGCAGTCATCACATTGCCTCAGCCCCTGTGACACTCCAGTTCCCTGTCCCCTTTGTGATGCTTTGAATATCATAAAAGCAGACTAAACATCCACAGAACGTCACAGCAGAACTCATTGTTAGGCAGTTACACTTAAGTGGTTACATAAGTCATAATACTGTGGGTGTCAATGTTCACCTTCATCATCGCTGTATATATTATTCTTACTCTCTTGGGTTCCCTTTCTAGGATTATTTGACACTCTCATAGGTTCACAGCAATTTTTTTTCCCTATGTCTTCGTAGGGTTACAGTAATCTTCAGAACCAAGAGAAAAAAAAAATACTATCTCTGACCAGCCAAGATTAGGTTTCCACATTCTAAACCTTCTGGACCAGGATATGGATCTGGTCGTATTTTCCAACCCAAGATCCCGTTTTCTACTTAAACTTGACTTGCTACATCCATAGATTGTACTAATTCATCCCTTGGAACCTGGTGTCTCTCACCCAAATAGTGCATTCTACAATCTTGCTTAGCCAAATCCCACTGTCTCATCATTTGGATGATATGCAGTACTGACCAGGTCTGTTGCAATTATATTTAAAATGTATGTGTGCTTTGTCATATCTCATTATGATTAACAGTGAGCTCTGGAAGTTTCCCCTCTCCCCTTTAGAATATTTGGGTAATTCTTCATCTTGGAAAACTTTGGAGTTGCTCCACTGTGAGACCCCCACACATATACTTTCTGTTTATTATGTGTGGCCACTAGTCTTTTTTTTTTTTTTTTTTTTCTGTACACGGGCCTCTCACTGCTGTGGCCTCTCCCGTTGCGGAGCACAGGCTCCGGACACACAGGCTCCGCGGCCGTGGCTCGCGGGCCCAGCCGCTCCGCGGCATGTGGGATCTTCCGGGATCGGGGCACGAACCCGTGTCCCCTGCATCGGCAGGCGGACTCTCAACCACTGCGCCACCAGGGAAGCCCTGGCCACTAGTCTTGATCAGTCGTTCCTGTTCTTGGTACAGTTTCTACCTTTTTCCAGAACTATCTGTCTCACATTAATTTCTTGTAGTCACATTTTCCTGATTACACAGTAAAAAATGTATGAGGCTACTAATTTAATCTTAAAAGTCCAGATTTATTGACACTCTATTGATTAAAGTTAACATATTTTGGTATATTTACCCTTTTAAGAAATCATACATCAACTTCTTTATCTCGAGGTTTTTCACACACTCAACTCATTTCAGTTAATCATAATTGTTTTTTCTTTTTTGGTGTCAAAATTGTTGCATTTTGGTCCATGGCTTCCTTATCCTTCCACCATTACCTGTCTGAAACCCTTTTTTTCTAAGCCCATCCTAAATTTTCCTTGCTCCAAGATGCAGAATCCTCCTTCAAGAAGTCTCAATTCCTTTCGGTGAGAGTCAGGGGTTGGCAGAAGTGCTGATATTAATGGGCTGCAGTCAGAAAAACATATTTCTGTTAAAGGTCATGAGTTCTCAATGATTTTTCCAATTAAAATTACATTTTTTTCTAATATAAAATCTTTTATCTATTTTATTTTACCTACACTATTTCTGCTTAAAGTTTTATTCCTTCACCCACAATATAATCATACTTCCTTCTTTTTTTTTAAAGTAAATTTATTTGATCCATATTGTTGTTTTTTTAATAACTGCACAGAAATTATATATGTACCCAAATCTAAGTTCCTACTTTTCAACTGAGAGTTTTTTTTTTTTTTTTTTTTGTGGTACGCGGGCCTCTCACTGTTGTGGCCTCTCCCGTTGCAGAGCACAGGCTCCGGACGCGCAGGCTCAGCGGCCATGGCTCATGGGGCCCAGCCGCTCCGCGGCATGTGGAATCCTCCCGGACGGGGGCACGAACCCGCGTCCCTTGCATCGGCAGGCGGACTCTCAACCACTGCGCCACCAGGGAAGCCCTGTGATCATTTTAAAATGAAAGTCAGACCCTGACCTTTGTGCTTAAGATGCTTCAGTGGGTGGGATGTCATTCAGAGTAAGAGCTGCACTCCTCCCGGGTTGGTGGAGGGATGGAGGGACAAGGACACTTACCTCGCTCCTCTCCTTCCACTGCAGCCCCCACTCCAGCCACCGTGGCTCCTTGCGGTCCCTGCCGCAGACTAGGCACACTCCAGCCTGAGGGCTTGGCACCAGCTGCTCCTCTGCCCGCACGCTCTGCCCTCAGATACCCGCTTGCCTGATGCCCTCATCTCTGTCAAGTCTTTGCTTGAGTCTCATCTTCTCAATGAAGCCTTCCATGACCACCCGATTTAAAAGTTCCATCCACGCTACTACTTTCCTCTCCCTGTTCCTACCCTCTGCGTTCCCAATCCTGCTTCTCTTTCCTGCTCCCTTTCTTTTGTCTTCTCTTACTGATTTATTGTTTCTGATGTGTCTGCATCACTATAAGGTAAGCTCTACTTGGGCAGGAATTGTTTTGTTCACTGATGTATTCCAAGCACCTAGAATAATTAAATATTTGTTGAAATTGGTCAGGGCTCATGCCATAACAATTGGTAAATAATTTGAATACATCACCTAAAAAGATCCTATTAAACTATTCTATAAAAGGCAGTCAAAGTTAAAAGAAACAACAAAGTGCATCATGGGGAAACAATTATAAACCCAAAATGATGGTTCACAAAATTAGAGCCTCCGTCAATCCCACTCCCCACTCCCCACTCCCACTCCGAATTACCTAACTAAAGGAGACATGGCCTTCGTAGTCTGGAAAATGCTTCTCTTTCTGCTTCTTCAGTTCTCAGAGTCATTTAAAAACTATAGTTTGCTTTATTTTCAGATGGTGACTTTCTTGAACAGTGTGCCTTTGTGATTGTTTAGATGTTTCTAATCAGCTCTTCAATGTTCGTTCCCCCGTAAAGCAGCTTTTCTTTCCCTGCAGTTCTCAGTTTCAGTTTCTTATATCCTATGTTTTCCTCTTTGTTGAATTCTTCTCTTGTTTGGCTGGAGTTAATCCAACACATCAAATCAAATATTGTTTGTTTGTCCGGAAAGGGAGCACAGGCAATAACCTTTCTGAGTCCTGTCTGTCTAGCAGTATCTTTGCTTTGTTCAGGTCTAGAATCTTGACAAGTTTATATTCCAGGTGATTGCTGATGCCACCAGAGGCCAGTCTGCCACCACAACTTTTCTCACACATTGCCCAAGTTCCCTTTGCACCCCCATAGCCCCTTCTCTCACTGTGGTTGTGAAATCACATAGAAACAGTTGAAGCCAGCTCTCCGAGATAGATATATTCTACACTTGTCAGAAATAGCAAATTGAGTGTGTCCATCAGGTTATTTTATGAACTTATCAGCCTATCTTGCCATGAAAGCCTGGTGTGAAGGATTTTATAAAAATATATCTTATAGGGGCTTCCCTGGTGGTGCAGTGGTTGAGAGTCCGCCTGCCGATGCAGGGGACACGGGTTCGTGCCCCGGTCCGGGAAGATCCCACATGCCGCGGAGCGGCTGGGCCTGTGAGCCATGGCCGCTGAGCCTGCGCGTCCGGAGCCTGTGCTCCGCAACGGGAGAGGCCACAGCAGTGAGAGGCCCGCGTACCACACACACACACACACACACACAAATATATATATATATATATATATATATATATATATATATATATATATATATATATATATCTTATAAAGCAAATTTGCTTAGAGCAAAGGTAACTGAAATAGCCAGAAATACAAAACGTTGCTATTGCTTTCTGTCAATAATCAAGACATGAAAAACGTTGTAGGAAGTCAAGAAGCTGGAAAAAAAAAAAAGAGTTAAAGATGCAGAATTTCAGGAAGACGGAGAAAAACTGAGAGACAACCTGGAGGTAGCATTCAAGCCTCAGCTTACAAAAAGATGAAAAAAAGAAAGAAATGTTCCCTGTTGTCTTTGCAGCCATTGACAGCATCAGTATAGAGGAATTCAGGGGGGGTTTTCAGGGGGTCCTGGAAAATGGGAATACTGAATGCTGTTTTCTGTTTTCTGTGTTTGTTACATAAATCAAGCTATTTATGATGGGCTAGCAACGTTTCAAATGGTGGAGCTTTTACTGGCCTTTGCATGCCTTCAGTCTTCTGAGGGCAGACGTTACTGTGACTGCAGAAGTGGGCTGGGAGGTTCCGGCACCACCAGCTACAATTTTCATGCAGGAACCCCAGTGCCTGATCCCCACAACTCAGCTCTTCATTTTGGTTTCACCTCAGAAAGAACAAGTGTACTTGGCGTGCTGGTGGATTTCAGTTTTCTTCACCATTCTCCTGAGGGAGGCATCAACACAGGTCCCGTATTTACCGATGCTTCTGACCTTCTTAGTGCATTTAGCCTTGTCGTTGCAAACTAAGGCTGAGCCCAGAAAGCGGATGCTGTTTTCTGAATTAAGTTAGGATTCAGCACTATTCAGAATCTCTGGTCTTCATGGAGGTAAGGGCATAAAATATCAAGCATCCATTTGACCAGAGAAGGGTTAAAACTCTCAAAAACACAAATGACAACTCATTTCCAGAAGGCCACACCTTGTCTCTTCATTCCCTGCTGGCTTTTCGAGAAGCGTCTCACTACTCCACGTCCCCCAGGCAAGATCTTCAGTAGCCACAAGGGGCCAAGACAATGAGAAGCCCTCTTTCAGGCTGGCTGAATCAGCGGCGGCTCTTTTATCTTCTTTTTTTCTGGCGGAGGCCTGGGCAACCACAGGCTCACAGCACCCTCTGCTGTTAAATTACAGAGGACAGTGCCTTGGTGTTGGGACTGAGACCACTAGAGAATTCTGGTCTGGGGCAAGAAGCAAATGACAAGAGCAAAAGAAACTCAAAATTAGTTTTCATGCAAAACTTCAGGACGGGTTAATCTTGCTGGTAACAGGCAGCAAAGACACAGCCAAGGAAAACGGGAGGACAGTGGAACTTTTCCAGCAAGACAGCTTTTCAGCCTTTTCCAAAGCTGAATGGAATTCCCTGACTCACCCACACCAAGGATCCAAAACAGGCAAAGTACACTTTTTCGAGCACCATTTGTAAAACACATGGAGTATTGTCTTCATAGAAATAGAGCCCAGAGTAACAGAAAAGGGGAGACAGACAGGCTTAGAATTAAATGTAGGCAATTAGGGTCTTCTCTTCTGGGCCCTCTGTCTTTCAGCATGATAAGGTATGTACCTGCCCTAACAGAGGTAAAATTAGAAGCTACATGGCAACGGTGTAATGGAAGGTTTTCACTTCTCCTTATAGCTTGCTTATTTGATCATTTTTCCTTGCCAAAAGCACCAGACAGCCTTAAGATCCTTAAATGCCCCCGTCCTGAAATCACTTATTTAACCATGAGAGAGATGCTAGTTTATAAAAGAAAAGATGTTGGTCATATATATAAATATATATATATAATACAAATACAATATATTATATATATAATATATATTATAAATATTATATATAATATATATAATATAATATACAAATATACAAATTATATGTATAATTTGTGTGCTCTTTTAAAGTATATTACGAATACTTACATAACTACTTAAATATACTAGCTATGTTACTCAGAGGCCACACAACATGGTGGTTAGGCAGATGGGCTCAGGAGCCAGATTGCTGGTTCAAAGTTGTGCCCTGCCATTTACTAGCCGTGTGACCCTGGCAATCTCCTTATCTCTCTGTGCCTCAGTATCCTCATCTGTAAAATGGGGATGGCAATGGAATCCATCTCATGGGGTTGTTCTGAGAATTAAATAAGTTGATATTTATAAAGTGCTTAGAACAACGCGTGGCGGAACTATATATGTTTAACACCACCCAATAATTAAGCAATACCAAACAATAATAAAATAAAAATTAGGCAGTGGCACTGAAGTCTGCTTTTCACTATTTGGAACTGCAGTTAGCAGAGGGTTTTATCAAGTGTAACTTCCTTGTCTTTGTGAGGTCTTTTTCAGACTATGTTTTTGTCACCCTCTCTTTGCTGGGGTGTAACACAGGATTTACCTTCTGTTAATGGGGAGGGAGGTGGACCTCTGGGGACCAGAAGAAATGGCCTAAAATTGGGTGAAGATCAACACAAGCTTCATGTCTGTCTTATTCTTTGCCTCCTGTAACAGCCAAGTAAAAGGTGCCCAACATATATGACTCACTCCATCAGCCTTTTTAAGACCCTGTTACCTTCTGGGGCTGAGGACAATTCGCAGTCCAGAATTTCTATAAAGAAGGGGCTCAGCGATGACCATCTGGTTGGAAGGGAAACCAGCAGTTGTCTTAGAATAAACTAGTTTTGTTTGCCTATTAAGCGCACTGCTATATTTGAGATGGCCTGGATACTGGAGCCCAGGAGCGACTAAATTCTCCCCAGTCCTCTGATATCTCTGCCACAATCCTCCTCTGCTCTCCTCCCCCATGATTCTCTCACGTCACCCTGTTCTCTTCCTGTTTGACTTAACAGAATGTAAAAATTTACATTTATTTGCTTCTCTTTCCCCTTTCTTCTCCAGGACCTCAAATACCGTTGAAAACGGTGACCACAGCTGTATTATCCACCAGTGTGGCCCAGTTCTTAGAACAGTGTCTGACACACACTACACTCTCAATAAATACCTGCTGAATACATGAACAAATGAATTCCTTGATGGTTTATTACATACCCAAATCAACGAAACAACAAAAACAAGTTAGGTGACATGGAAGATAGAGGAACTTTTATTTTCACAGAAGAAAAGGCTGATTCTGAAACACTTGGCTTTGAGGATGTTTGAGGATGAGCAGGGATGTTTACAGGAGGCCTCAGCTGCAGGTGGCTTCTGCAGGGAGTTCACGGAAGGGCTCAGCAAGAGAGAGAGAAGGCTCTCACTATCAGTGCCTCTTCTGCTCTGGACACCGGCCAGTTCACCAAGACCCACCCTTGTTCCTTGACATTGAGAGTCTGGCGCTCTGCCAGCAGTAGTCTTCACAGAAGGTGCAGAACTTTCTGGAAAAAAGAAGAAAACTTTCCATCACTCGTTCCCAAAGAGCCCTGGTTTCCCTCCATCGAAGGCACTTTAGTCATAGTTTGGATCCAATTCAGGAAGGGAATGGGAGACACAGAAGCTTTCTTCAAGAGTATTTCATTAGGGTATGTTGAGCTGTCTGTTTTCCCAGCAGGGCTCTGCAGTTTATTTAAGTTCTTATTAAGGAAAAGACCTGGCATTCTAGCATAACTTGGCTGACTCTCTCCTTTCCACTCAGGACTAAAGGGTGGGGTGGAGCTACAGGACATTTCGGCGCTATGCCTGCCTGAATTCAGGCTGTCTCCTGCTCTGTGTCCAGCTTTCATCTGATGTCTTTTGTCTTTCGTACTAAAATCTGACCCAGCACCTACGTGTGCACATAGTTACAAAGGAGACCTTCGCCTTGGTGTGAGCCACAGCACCTGTCTTCAGCAATGTATGGGAGGGAACGTAAGCCATAAAACTTTCTTAGCCAAGAGGGAGCCGTTTCTCACTATTTCTATGCTGTAAAAGTGGATTCCAGGGCTTCCCTGGTGGCGCAGTGGTTGAGAGTCCGCCTGCCGATGCAGGGGACGCGGGTTCGTGCCCCGGTCCGGGAGGATCCCACATGCCGCGGAGCGGCTGGGCCCGTGAGCCATGGCCGCTAAGCCTGTGCGTCCGGAGCCTGTGCTCCGCAACGGGAGAGGCCACAACAGTGAGAGGTCCGCGTACCGCAAAAAAAAAAAAAAAAAAAAAAAAAAAAAAAGTGGATTCCAGCAATGTTCCAGAATATGCAATCCATGTGTGTGTATGTGTACCTAAAACTCTACTACATATTGTGCTAATTGATACCTATTATTCTCTTGGTTCTCATTTAATGTTACTCTAGTAAATGATCAAACTCACTCTGCTTGATTTTCTGGTGAACCTCACAAAAGATAATCCACCCCGTCCCTTGAATACAAACTGTACCTCTCCCCAGGGCATTGGATTAGGGCCCCTTTGACAGGTGTGAATGACATCACCAGTTCAAAATGTGCTGCTTTATTTTCCCTTCCTTTACACAGCTAGTTACTGTTTTCAATAATTAGCTCAAATGTTGATTCATTTTCCTAATTGAGTTATTTCAGAAAATTCCTTCCTTCTTAGGACACCGTGTTCACATCCCCACTTGCAGGTTAAGAAACTGAAGGTAAGGGAGAGTCTCAGCAGGGAAACCATACACCTTGGGTTTGCCCAAGACCAACCTGGTTTGTGGTTCTGGAGAGATGTGTGGAGCACCCCTTTCACTCTTAGAAGGCCCCAAGTTTGGATAGTAAATCATACGGTCATTCTAAGCCTACGTGACCAGAACCCACCTGAGTGGTGGCAAGCAAGTGTGGCCCCAGTCCACTGCTTTTTTTTTTTAATAAATTTACTTTATTCATTTTTGTCTGCGTTGGGTCTTCCTTGCTGTGCGCAGTCTATCTCTAGTTGCAGCGAGCGGGGGCTACTGTTTGTTGCGGTGCGTTGGCTTCTCATTGCGGTGGCTTCTCTCGTTGCGGAGCACGGGCTCTGAGCGTGCAGGCTTCAGTAGTTGTGGCGCACGGGCTTAGTTGCTCCACAGCATATGGGATCTTCTTGAACCAGGGATCGAACTCGTGTCCCCTGCATCGGCAGGTGGATTCTTAACCACTGCGCCACCAGGGAAGCCCAGTTCACTGCTATTTTTATTACACCCCGATGAAACAGAAACACAGAGGGAGAGAGGGAGATCACACACACAAGAAAATGAACTCATGGGAATTCTTTGGTGGTCCAGTGGTTAGGACTCCACGCTTCCACTGCAGGGGGCCCGGGTTTGATCCCTGGTAGGGGAACTAGGATCCCACAAGCCATGCGGCCAAAAAACAAACAAACAAACAACCCCCTCCTCAAAAAAAAAAAGAATTCCCTTGGGTCTCTGTTCAAGGGAATCCTGCCTGAGTCCTTCTATAAGTAGGAACCCTTGTGTGAAGCAAATACTACTTCCCCGTCTCTCATCAACGATTCCATTTTGTACTGCCTAACTTTTACACTATGGTTTTGTTTTAAAACATGATACTCATTTAACGGAGAAAAGCAAGATGCAGAGGAGTGTACATTATGTTTCAAAAGAGGGGAGATTTATACACATCTATGAAAAAAATACTGCCAGAGGATATATAAGAAATTAGTGGCTGTCTCTGGCAAGGAAAATTGGGCAGGGTCAGGGCTGGAGAAAAAAAAATTTTAAATACGTTTTTTAGGGACTTCCCTGGCGGTCCAGTGGTTAAGACTCCCTGCGTCCATTGCAAGGGGCGCAGGTTTGATCCCTGGTCAGGGAACTAAGATCCCACATGCTGTGTGGTGCAGCCAAAAAATTTTAAAAATATAAAAATACATTAAAAAAAATCTCTTGATGCCTTTCATACCCCCTCTGCAGGCTACTGATGCAACATCAATGCCTAAATTTTGCCTCAGAAACTCAAATTTCTCTTCCTTCTGGCCACCTGTCTGCAGCCCAGCTCTCCCACTCATCCTCCTCCTGGCTCCAGCTGAAGTCTCAGACTCTGGACTTCTGTCCCTGACAAGTAGGCTGCCTTGTGGCTTTCAGTCTTACCAGACAAGCTGTTTTAGCTTCTTTCACTTTGGGAGAAAACTAACTGGACACCGTCATTCTCTCCTTAGGGGCTCTTGACACAGGAGGAAAAAATGATTCCACACCAGAGCTGTATCCACCCTGAACTTCCTAGAGCTATAACACATGCACATGTAAGCACATAACCTCATCTGGAGACCCAGGATTCAGCCATAAGTTTGATTTATAGGACCAGCACAAACATCAAAGCTGACATGCCCTGTGAGGGAAAACACAGGGGCTGTTTGGGAGGATTGGTCTATACTTTGAAATGGAATGGCACATCAAAAAATACTTGTTAAATGTGAAGCTAATCTTTTTAACTACCTTGGATGCTTATCGCCCTATGCTACTATTACTAATTATATACCCATTGGCACCAACCTTCCCTGAACATTCTCATCTATAAAATAAGGTAGTTACACTAAATCAATGGTTTCCAGATGGTGTCCTGTGGCTCCATGGGGGTACCTCAGGGCCTTCTAAGCTCCTGCAAAACTCCAAGCCTCTACTCCTTTTTCCAACCAGATCAACACAGCTTTCATCCATTTCCGAATTGGGCTGTTATATGTAAGACTCATGAAGAAAAGCTTCCTTTAAATTGAAGACAAAAGTTTGAAAGCCACTGCACTAGGTAACCACTCAATTCCATCCAGCCAAATTCTATGAAGCCACGCTCCCTGCCTGCCTCAGTTTCTCTAGCAGGAACGCAGCAGAAATTCCTCATGTGGGAATTTTACCTGAATAAAGTCCTTGTGTGAACAAGGAGACAGACATCTAATCTGAAGCTATTCACCCGTAGCTGCTGGGTTCAAAAGACACCTCCCTTGGCCTCAATCATGGCTCCAAAATAACCTGGGGAAGCATAGGAGGTGCCTGCACACACGTCCATCCACAGGGGCACTGCCCAGGGATGCAGCTCACCTGGAGGCGGCGGAAGTGCAGCCGCTCCTGCTGTTACAACCAATCCTCGATTTGCAGGTAAAGAGGAACTGAACATTAGGTAATCAAAAATACCCATTCTAGGTCATCTCCAGGAATCCAGTGTTTTCTTGAGCAATTACAGTTGAATATGTTACTTCCCAACACCACAGAGATCGAGGCACCCCCATTACTGCCACGTTACCAGTGAGGAAAGTGAAGGTTGAAAAGGCAAGATAACTCTCCCAAGTGAGGAAACAACAGAACCAGATTTTTTTTAAGTTGTATTCTTTTTTTTTTTTTTTTCTGATACGCGGGCCTCTCACCTTTGTGGCCTCTCCCGTTGTGGAGCACAGGCTCCGGACGCGCAGGCTCAGCAGCCATGGCTCACGGGCCCAGCCGCTCCACAGCATGTGGGATCCTCCCAGACCGGGGCACGAACCCGTGTCCCCTGCATCGGCAGGCGGACTCTCAACCACTGCGCCACCAGGGAAACCCTAAGTTGTATTCTTAAATTGTGAAATATAACCTCATGGAATAAATCATAAATGTAGACTACAATGCATAATTACAGAGCAAAGCCCGATGTTTAACTGTCACCCAAGTCAAGAAACAAAACGCTGCTGGCACCCTAGAAACCACCCTCCCACCCCCACCTTGGGTCCCTTCTTCATCCTGCTTCACTCCCTCCCCAGAAGTATCAATAAATGCTGTCCTGACTTTTAAAATCAATTCCTTGCTTTTTGTTATATAGTTCTACCACCTATAGATGCTCGAAGCCAGGACTACTCAGGTCTGTGAAACTCCAGTCTATGCTCTTAACCTTGAGATAATGCTTTCTCGTTCTATTAGCTGCTGAAAGATGACTTTAAATCTTCCATCAACTATGGATTTGTTTCTCCTTTTAGATCTGTCAATGTCTGCTTTATGTATTTTGAGGCTGTTATTAGATACCTATAAATTTAGAACTATTTTACCTTCCTTTTATCACCACATGTCTCTCTGGGTCTCTAATAATGATTCTTTTTTTTTTTTTTTTTTTGGCCACGCTGTGCAGCTTGCGGGATCTTACTTCCCCCACCAGGGATTGAACCCAAGCCACAGCAGTGAAAGCGCCGAGTCCTATCCACTGAACCGCCAGGGAATTTTTTTTTTTCTGGGGGGGCGGGGCCAATAATGATTCTTAAAGTGTTATAGCCTTAAAGTCTCATTTACCTCATATTAATAATGCCCCCAGCTTTCTCTGGGTTAGTCTTGCCTGGTATCTTTTTCCATCCTTTTCCTGCCTCAATAGCAGACTTGGAACACCTTTCGACTATATATTTTCGTGCCCTCTTGACCTATTTACAAAGTCACTGATACCTTTTAATTCTGAAACACAAGACTAGGAAAAGAAATAAGGAAAAAATAAGAGAAAACAAGGACATGTGAGTCTAAGCCCTAAGCCAAGCCTCTGGCCTGACACACATCTCCTTAGGCAGCTGCATTTCTACATGAAGAAA
Source organism: Mesoplodon mirus (assembly GCF_964341445.2). NCBI lineage: Eukaryota > Metazoa > Chordata > Mammalia > Artiodactyla > Ziphiidae > Mesoplodon > Mesoplodon mirus. Next base: position 6,322,822 of record NC_138994.1, read on the forward strand.
GACTGCAGCTGGGTTTAGATAAATTACTACAGTTCATCAACATAACACTCACGATAGGGTGTGCCTAACAGCTGAATTAGAAAGCTGTTTAAGACTCACCGACATAGAGAACAGACTTGTGGATGCCATAGTAGGGGTCGGGGGGTAGGTAGGGATGGACTGGGAGTTTGGGATTAGCAGATGCAAACTGTTATATATAGAATGGATAAACAACAAGGTCCTACTGTATTGCACAGGGAACTATATTCAATATCTTGTGATAAACCATAATGGAAAAATTGTGAAAAAGAATGTATATATATATGTATAGCTGAATCACTCTACTGTACAACAGAAATTAACACATTGTATATATCAACTATACTTCAATAAAATAAATTAAAAAAAAATAAAGCTGTTTATTCACAAAGACACTGATCACATAAGCACACTGGAATATACTGTGTAAATTCATATCCATCATGTAAATATACATGGTGCCACAATCATTTCAAGTCAAACTATTTTATTGTCCAAGAGACTCCTTCTGTGGTCACAGGAGGCCGGCTGTCAACGGACAACCAGGGAGGCACCCGAGCCCTCACTCCTCTGCACTCTGCGTGCTGACGTAGTCCTGGAGAAGCGCCTGCACCTCTGCCCGACGGCTCATCTTGGTGGCCTTGCCCTGAAAGCGGCCTTTCTTCCCCGCTCCCTTGCCTTCTAGCACCTCAGCCACCCTGGGGAGCAGAGAGACAGTCAGGGAGGGCGTCTTTGAGGGAAAAATCACAGGAAAACCAAGGGCAGCCCTGAGGCTTTCCCCTTGGGCTGGGGGGAGAGAAAAAGTAAATGGCTTCTAGAAATACTTACACATGTGCACAAAGATATGTTTACCATATTTATTTAAGAGCGAATAACTGGGGGCTTCCCTGGTGGCACACTGATTAGGAATCCGCCTGCCAATGCAGGGGACATGGGTTCAAGCCCCAGTCCAGGAAGATCCCACATGCCGCGGAGCGGCTAGGCCCACGCGCCGCAACTACTGAGCCTGCACGTCTGGAGCCTGTGCTCTGCAACGGGAGAGGCTGAGACAGTCAGAGGTCCGCGCACTGCAATGAACAGTGGCCTCCGTTCACCGCAACTGGAGAAAGCCCTCCCACAGAAACGAAGACCCAACACAGCCAAAAATAAGTAAATAAATAAATTTATTTATTTAAAAAAAAATGAGATGCAGATGTGGTGGCCCTTTGCATCCAACAAGGGTGCTATTAGTAGGTTAGGCTTACAGGCTCTCCCACCCGTGCAAAGCAGTCCACGGAAGATTACCTGGGCGCCAGGGTCTCCACAGCCTCAGCTGGCCCTGCCAGTAAGAAGAGTCCAGCACCTTTCTCTTCGCCCACAGTTAAGAACAGGAGGGTCTCCTAGGATGGAAGACAAGAAGATGAGCCCTGACACTTAAAAGACATGCAGTCAATCCCCCCTAAACTGCACTCTCTTCAGTCTCAAGAACAGACTTTTATCATATTGCAATATATAAAGATACCAAATCCACACAGTGTACACCTTATACAATATTACATACCAATAATATCTCAATTAAAAGAAAAACAGGTTTTCCCTCCTAAACCACAAGTGATGTTCCTGATGAATGTAAGGCAGCCCCTCCACTCTGGGGCCCAGTAGGGACAAGAAACTTTGAGAGTGGCTATAGGAACTTAGGT